>NW_028277112.1:58205075-58508106 GCF_059951505.1 Python bivittatus | reverse complement strand
AGTCCTAGTGGGCATTTCTCCATGATGCATTCTCCTCCATCCCCATAGCTCTCTGAAAAAGTATGTTTAATAGATATTTCAATTATAGCTGCAGCTGTAATACAAGGATAGGTGCACTTTTATTATGTTCTAAGATTATCATCTGAAATTAAAAAGTAATCTCTTGAATATTAGGAAGTTCTTTAAATCATAGAATCATAGGGTTGGAAGGGACCTTGGTAAATCTCATAAGAAGGCTAAGGTTGAAGTTCCAGTCCTACAGTTACATAGTTTGAGAAGATAACAAGGTCAGAAATGAGTGAAAATCAGCTGGAATTCCAAACTGACCTCATATTAGAAAGGCATATGTTAATCTAACACATGACTTTTCCTAAATGTCCCAAGGACTACACCAGGTCCATCTATCAATGGAAGTATGTCTGACATTAAAATTTGTGCTCATTCCTTGGTTCCTTTTCAATTCATTCTGCACCCATGGGTTTATACTTCCTTGCAGGACATAGCTATTTTAAGGTCTACAAATAATCTTTATTTGCATTTATAGAGCAAATGACAAATGTCCACCAATCAACAAGACAGCAGAAGTCCAACTAATATGGCAAAAAGAAATTAAGATGGCCCTAGTCCTCTTGTGCCTTCTTTTACTGCAGCTGGAGCAAAAGACAACCAACAGATTAAACATTATCCCCTGCTGTTTCATAGTTATAAAAAAATGATGAAGCTGGAAGAGATGATTCAAAAGCTGATACCTCAGGCCAAAAGACCAGATCTATACCTAGAGTTAAAAAAAAAATCATGGCTAAATGGGCCTACCACTTCAGATATCAGGTCTGAGACAGCCAGTACTTAAATGCACCTTCATTTAAAAAAAACAAAACCACTTCTGTATAAAATTAAATTACTGCTGGAAATTGTTGTTTAACATACCTGGGGACTCAGACTGAAGAAATTGTTCTATGTATTGGGTCTGTTTGGTATTTATATTTACCTTAATTCCAGCAGTTAGTTGGCCATCCTTCCATTTTTTTTCTCACATCAAACAGAACTATACAACTAAGAGAGAGTGGTGGCAGGATAGCCAGTGAACTACATAGCTTAGTTGGAATGTAAACGTGAGCTTCCCTACTCCTTGTCTAAAGCTCTACTTTATTCATTTCATGGACTTTCTATCCCTCTTTCAACATACACAAGCATTTAAAAAGCAGAGAACACAACAAATGTGAGCTTGACATTAATTTTCCTCAGTTTATCCTTTCTGTGCAAATGATTAGTTTTTGGAATAAGGAAAGAGAGGTTCAAAAGTACAATTTTCAGTTGTTTTCCAAACTCTTTGCTATAGATGCATGATTCTTAATTAAACTTTGTGGCATGCCTTTTCTATGCAAAGGCTTGCAGGTGAAAAACAAAACAAAACCAGAAACTACATGGATTCAAAGGACTGACTGCAAACTTACTACTGTGTTGATTATTAATCTTCTTTTCTAAATCCATTGATTTCAGTTCACAATATTAGAAGATAAATTGCCCCATTTTGCCTTCCCTGAACAAGGGGCTCCTGATGCCAGTGACTGCTTCTGTGTGTCATGAGTATCACATCCAAATTTTCCTAGCAAACATTATCTCTGTGAAATACTTTGCCTGGTCGCTCGGGTTCCTTCTAGATGAGATGGGTTTCTATTTCTTTTTTTAAAGAAAGGAGGAGCTGAATATAAACTTCTTCCTGCAGTACCGAATGCTTTTGCTCGGTGGTCCATCAAGAGAGGAATAACAAATTGGATACAGTTGGCTCCAACTCTGTGATGTCCTTCTGCCGTAATAACCCCTCAGTTCCATGGCTATGGAGCTTCCTTTCGGCTCCACTAGTTTCAGTGGACACCTCTGTTTCAAAGGGATGGCTCAGTCATACTTGCAAAGCCTCACATGTGAAGTATGAACAGTGCCCCACCTTCAGCATCATGTTTTTCTTGAGTACTGCAGCTGGTGGGAGGATGTCAAAGTTCAGGGAAGGTTCTTGCTACCCTGCCCTGTTTATGGACATTTGCCTGATCTCATGGATACTGAACGAGAGAGAGGAGAAAGAGCAGCAGATGCTTCATAGATTCTCATGTTCTTCTCCCAGTTGTTGAAGTTGACCCTCCCCACAGCTGCCGCCACCGCCCCTCCCCTCCCTTCCCTTCCCCAGGCCTTCACTGAGCACATGAAAAGCAAAAGAGCGGGTGATCACTTTGGCTGCTCTTGGGGAATGTCTGCCTCTCGTGCAGCTGTAAAAAAGAAAACGAATCAGGGGAAAACGGACATTCCCTGCTGGAGGATATGCAGCAATAAACGCAATGTTGGGAAATGCACTTTTGCTCTATCCTAAAAAAAATAGTGGGGGGGGGGGATAGGCTGTGAGAGTAGAATTTCTTAACTGTGTCCTCTTTTCCCTTCAGACACCAAACAGTTTCCCGTGGGGAAGGGAGAAAAAAGGAAAGACTCCTAAAACATGGCTCCGCTAATACACTAAATATGGGTCACGGCAAAGCCTTGGGAGAAAGCCCGGGCGCCAGGAGGCTTCCAACGGTCCGGCCAGGATGACTACAACTCCCAGCGTTCCTCGCGGGGCGTTTGTCCCGCTCAGGGCGCTACCTGTTCGCCTTTCCAAAGCCGCCTTGGCAGGCAGTCAGTGGGTGTTTAGCCAGCCAAGCGACCGACTGGAGCCCCTTCGGACGAGCAGGAGCCGCTCCTGCTTCTCGCTTACCCTCCCGCTTGGCAACTTTGGGTTCCCTTTGACGACAGCTTTCGAAACAAACAGCAAGGGGGAGGCAGGTGGACGGGAAGAGAGGCGAAGGACAGAGTGGGGGAAAGAAGCGGCGAGAGGAAAGGGGAAGTGGCCCAAGGGAGATGAGGCGTCTCTGGAGGGTGGGAGCTTGCCTCTTGCTGTCCTCAGACGCGTCTGGAAATCTGGATCTCCGGGTCGGTTCTTCTAGCGGATTCCAGCCATGGTGATCCGGCAGATCGCCCCGAAGGGTTGCGACGACCCTCCCGGGGTAGAATGGAATGGCTCTTAATGCCTAGAGCCCAGTCTGGGGAGCCGGCCACTGGGGAAGTCTGAGGGACTTCCTGAAGCAGGGATTCCCGTGGGAGGAAGTCGGCTGGGTAGGCTTTGGGAGCCTCCAAGGCGCCTGAAGAGCCCCGCAACTTGTATGGCTGGCGGTGGGAGAACGGCTGGGAGAGGAGCGCCTAGCATCGGAGGAGGAGGAGGAGGAGGAGGCTGAGGTGGGAAGGCAGCGGGGAAAAGGGGGTTTCTCCTGACGTGCCGGGCATCTGGCTCTCCAGTGATGTGGAGACTGAGCGTGTGGTGGCTCCTGAGCAGAATCTGTCTGCTGCTCCCGCCGCCCTGCGCCCTCGTGTTGGCCGGGGTGCCCCTCTCCTCCTGCCACCCGCAGCCCTGCCGGATCCTCAAGCGGATCGGGCACACGGTAAGGATCGGGGCGGCGCACCTTCAGCCTTGGGCTACCTCCCAAGGCGGGGTAGGAGGTTGGAAAGCGCACAATGACATCCGGCTCCGAAGCCAGCCTGCCGGGGAAGAATCTGGGTGGCAGGACGCCGGGACGCCAGAGAGGTGGAAAACGGGGACCGGTGTGAGAAGGAGAGCGCACCTGGGCACGGACAACCTGATCGGCAGCGAGAGTCCAGACCAGGCGCCGCCACCGCTTCTGATGCCCAGGGAGGCGCTCCTGTTGGCGGTGGAGAACCTCAACCGCGTTAAGGGGCTTCTGCCTTACAACCTTTCCCTGGAGGTGGTGATGGCTATCGAGGCGGGCCTGGGCGATCTACCTCTTTTCCCCTTTTCTTCGCCCAGCGCCTCCTCCTGGAGCAACGACCCGGTCTCCTTCTTGCAGAGCATCTGCCACACTGTGGTGGTGCAAGGGGTCTCGGCCATTCTTGCCTTCCCGCAGAGCAGAAGCGAGATCTTACAGATGGACTTCGTCGCCACCGCTCTGCACATCCCCGTGATCAGCATCGTACTCAATGAGTTTCCTCGAAAGAGTCAGGTAAGGGACGGCGGGAGAGGAGAGAGGGAGGAGGGAGAGAGGCCTGAGGTCTTGCCTCTGTGAATGTGCGCGGGGAAGTTGCGGCCGGGAGAAGACCAACGCTCCCGGAACCGCGATAAATATTTAAGATCTTCAGCAAGGAAGCCGGGAGGTGGGCGGTTCCTGTGGTTGGAAAGAGTTCGGGCGAGTTGCCTTTAGTTTGCAACGCTGATTTAAAGATTCAGCACCATGGACAGCGCAGCGCTTCCCCGGCAGCCTATTCTCGTGCTGCAGCCCGAGAGAAACGCGCCCGCCGTTCCCAGACCGGTCCCGCACACACGTCCTTTCGGTTAACGCCGCTCCTTCTGCGCTACTGGCTGCGGTGCTGAATTCCTACCTGGGCTGTTTCCCTTCCTCTGAGATAGAAAGGTAGACTTTGCTCCGCCTGGTGAAGTTGCGGGAAATCAGGGCAGCATTTGTGCCCAGACTGTTTCCACGGGAGAAGAGAAATAGGGATCAGTGTGTGCCTGTGTGTGAGTGTGACTGTGTGAGTGTGACTGTGCGTGTGTGTGTGTTTGTGTGTTCAGCCCTACATAACTCTGAATTCAGGTGGAGAGCCACCCAATGTAAATAAATTAAACACATACCCTATTTTAACTTTTGTTTTGTCCTGAAAATATTGTGGATGATTCTAAAACAGATTGAGCACCTCAAGGTGGCTTTCTGTTTCTTTCGTTTCATGTGTCTGAGATCATTTAATGCACTAGTAAAGGAAAGACAGATACATTCCAGAATGATCGTGTGTGTGTGTGTGTGTGTGTGTGTGTGTAATAAGTATACATGCCTTGGTTTGTGTGTAAACCACATAAAAACACACAGGAAATGAAGCAAATTATATCTGAGATGCTTGGCTATTTATCACTGTTAATAATAGAATAGAATTCACATTTTCAATAGTATTTTTGCACATTCAAGGCACTGCACAAGTCTCATTAAGCTGAGCAACTTCAAATATCTGTTAAAAAGGAAACATTCCTGTTCCTTCACTTTATATTTAGGGTCCAGGACCAATCACCAGAGATCAGTGATTTGACGCCAAGGTTTTAAGCAAGGGCAATATTATAAAAGTAAGCAATTTGTTATAACCTGTGAAAACTTTATTTTTCTTCTTCTTTTAGCCCAATTTGCATTATTTTCTTACATCTAAAAAGTCGGTTCAAAGTTTGAAAAGCCTTTCCCTCGTCCCCAGTGTGAAGAACTGAAGCACTGGGAAGATTAAGATTGCAAACCTGAATATTTACTTTGGAATAATCCTTATTTAATTCAATAATCCTTATTTAATTCCATTGTAAGGATACATAGGATTTGGGTGCAAGTAATATAACAAACTCTAATCTACATATGCATGGGGAGGGGGAATGTGAGAAGAATGTACTAAGGATAACATCTTAAATATACTTGCATGGGACAATCAAGTCCCATGCAATACAGAGAACTGTACTGTAAGGTTCCTGTAAAATTACATGCATAATGATATTACAGAATTACAGATCTCTAAATTTTAAACATTTCATAAAGAGACAGCAAGAGAAACCAAAATCTTCCAAGGCAACATGTTCCATTCCAGTGTACTTTCATTCCTAATCAATGTGTTCATGTAATTTGAATCCGTTAATTCAAATCCTATCCTCAGAACATTAGAAAATGTGACAGTCCTTAATTTTAAAAATGGTCTCCATGTATCATCATCATCATCATCACCTCCTCCTCCTCCTCCTCCTGGCTAAATGCATCTAAGTCCTTCCCCTTCTAATAATAGAATTTGGTCTTTACATTATTTTTATAGCCTTTCTTCAAACATATTTCAGTTTGTCAATAACCCTTTTCAAGGGTATTGTATAGAGCTGGACAAAAAATTCTAGTGAGACCAGATTAAAGCAAAACAGAATTTGGAGCACTCTTTCTCATAATCTAAAGAACAGGGTGGAAATGAAAATTGTATTAACCAATTTGTTTATTTATTTGCTATTCCACACCTCATCACTGAGTCATATTTAGCTTCTCCTCTACTAACATCTCTAATTTCTTTGCAAATGCAGTGCTTTTGAATTTATTAAACCACACTATTTAAGAATAAATGCTGGAGTTTACATTTAACTCTAAAGATGCATGTTCTAAGTGTTGACGTAGTACTCCAAAGCAGCGTGGTGTGATGGTTAAAGTGATGAACTTGGATCAGAAAGTCCCAGATTCAAGTACTTACTCAGCCAACAATCTCACTGGGTGATTTTGGACCAGGCATTATCTCTTCATCTAGCCTCAAAGAGTCATTCATCAAAGATAAAATAAAGGGAGATCCCTTGTGTCCATCGTGGAGTTCCCTAGGGGGAAAGATGGGATGCAATTGTAAGATTTAAAGTAAATTATGTTTCTATCTTCTAAAAATATTAGCTACCTCTTCTAGATTGCAGATATGATCGACAGCCTCTCAGCTCCTTTATTCAAGTTGTTGATGAACATGTTAAATGGCAATGAAACTAGGAACCTTCTTCTGAATGTAATCTTTAGTATGACAACTGTATAGATCTCAGCAGTTTTGAAAAATGTTTGAGTAATAATGTGCTAAACCAGGCTTTTATCTTTATTTACAGTAATGGCTGTGCTACTTCTGATCCAGAAGCTGCATATAGCTCACCACTCACATGTTTCACCCTCCTATTATATGCCCCTTAATTTATCCTTCTTATTTGCAGGGCCCATTCAGCAGCAACAGCAAATGCATTTTAAAATATATATATATATTATTAGATTTTTATCTCACCTTTTCTATCTGTATCTATATAGATATAAAAGGTGGGATAAAAATCTAATAATAGATCATCTATATCTATATCTATATCTATATCTATATCTATATCTATATCTATATCTATATCTATATCTATATCTATATCTATTATCTATCTATCTATCTATCTATCTATCTATCTATCTATCTATCTATCTATCTCAAGGTAGCAAACATACATAATACATCTCCTATTTTCCTCAAAACAACAAGCTTATGAGGTGGGTTAGGCTGAGAGAAAATGATTGCCCCAAAGTCACTTAGCCTAATTTCATGCCTAAAGTAGGCCTCGAACTCACAGTCTCCTGGATTCTAGGCCAGCACCTTCACCACTACACCAAACTTACTATTGATGGGCTCTATTCAGCTTGGTCAGTTGTAAATGTGCTCATTAATAACTATTTGCAACTGATCTGAAGAACTATCCCAAATTTTGATGGGACCAAAAAGGAGACATCCTTTGACCAAGACTGGCCAGTGACTTAAATAATTTCCTGAGTAAATTAACTTTCCCTGTTCTCCAGTTATGTTGGACCACAAGCTGCCCTCTGGGCAGAAAGGCAAGATCAAAATCAAATAAATAATAATAAATGATTAAGATGCTTAGCTAATTATTCTTGAATCAGCTTTGCCTCTTAAATTCAGCAAACCCATTGTATTTATGACACAATGCCTGGAAGAGGTGTGTATGTATGTATACGTGCATCAATTCATGGCACTGGCTTCTTCTGTAAACAGTTAGATGGCCAAGCATTAGAATCCTCGAATTCTTCAAAAAGTTTAATACTTGGAGAAGAGAAGCATGCTACAGCCTTGATAAAAAAAAATCTACTCCTACCCAGAGTTTGTATATGTGTGTGGTGTGTGTGTGTGTGATTATTGTTATCAGGCCGATTCAGTTCATTGCTGGATGAAGGCCACTTTGTTGAAGGTTATGGACTGTAATCTACCCTACTGCTCCAGTGTGGATTGGTGGGTAGATGTTTTTCAACTTTTCAGTCTAGAGCTGAAAGAGAGTGACTGATCCAAACTCATCCAGCCAGCTTCCATGTCTAAGAAAAGAGTAGGACCTGGGTCCCCCCAGTCTTAATCCAGCCCCTCAACTACTATACTACACTGGCTCATTCGTTCTCCCTCCCTCCTTCCCTCCCTCCCTCTATATATATATGTGTAAATTCCAGTCTTTATGTAAAAGAGACATGTACAATTTTAGATTATAAACAGGCAGCAGCACTTTGCTGACTCAGGCTGATTTTGAAAAAGTCAAGCAGGATTTCAACTGTACTTTGACAGGACAACATCAGGAAATCCCAGGGCTGTAGACTAGATTGGGAAACGAAAAAGCACCCTACCAGAAGGCAATGGCAAATCCACTCTGGAGTGTTGCCAAGAAACCAGCATGGACATGTTCACGCAGTCACAGGAATCAAGTTTGACTCAAGAAAGAATTTATCTCCTTTTCAACCAAAATTGCCATTTTCAATATGCATCAAAAGTACAGATTTCAGGAGTATCACACTTTCAGTTGCATTGGAAAGAGATACTTCTTTTAATGCTCCTCACATGAATTTCACAGACTGCTACTTCTTTCTTGCTCTGATGTGGAAGTTTACTAAATTGCAGAATGATTTTTAAGTGGACAGGGGTTTTAAAAGTGTGTGAAGGGCACTTTTAAATCAGAACAGTTGAGGATCCTGTCAACTCAATTTTATTTATTTTGTAGACAAGCTGAATTTATACAATTGGATTCATGTATTTATTGCTAGATTTATATCCTGTTTTTCCTCTAGGAGCTCAAGGCAGTGCCCATAGCATTCCACCCTCCAAAGTCATCCAGTGAGCTTCCATGGATGAAGGTAGACTTGAACCTGGGTCTCCATGGCCCTAGTCTAGTACCTTTGCCTTGACACCACACTGGTTCTCCAGTGTAGTTGCTGCTGGAAAGTAGCCAGTCTTGCAAGCATCCAGCTATGTCCTTTGGTTTATATGAGGTGCTTATATTTCAAACCACCCATAGAAACAGCAGCCTGCATTAGTAAACTATGTTCTTGGACACTGTGTCTGTCCCACAAGAGTATCTCTTTATATGAAGGAGTTCTAATCAAGGAACATAGCCCACAAGACAAGATTAGGGCTACAAGGGGTGCTCAAAGCAGTGGAAAAGCATCAAGAAAGCCAACCTCCAGTCCATGACTCAGAAATAATACAGGCAGTACAAGAAGAACATTCCTGGGTAGGAATATTCAAGCAGCAATCTGAAGTCACAAAGGCCAAGTAAGAAAGTTTGGGCAAACTCTGGATACATGACCCTTTTGGAAAACAAGGGAAGGTTACAGCTAGCATTCTATCCAACATTTGACTGCCTTTTGCCCAAAATTGTTTATGCATAAATAGCAGAAGATTTTACACTTCCAGGCTTGAAGCAGCAACAGTGCTTCTATTCATACAGACTATAAGTTTGTGTTATCTTCAAGAACTGGTGCTGGGGTACATATTCCTGGCTAGTTCTGAGATCTGAGGAGAAAGGCCTCTTCTGACTCCATAGGTCTGTCAGTCAGCCCTTCTTCCTCCTCTTAGTCTGATAAGGATTTATCAAGGGGGGTAATGACACAGGATTCGGAAGCTAGTAGCCTTCCAAAGATTGTTGAACTGCAGGTAGCTCCATCAACAAGATTGTGAGAAAGGAAATTGGAAGTGGATGACCACAAATTTCCCACCAACATTGTTTGTTAGCAAGTAGCTGAACTTCTTCCCAATGACAACCATGCCACTGGAAGTATGTACCTACATACATGTATTTCTACATTTGAGATGGATGGATTAGTATCCTGTTCTTCAATCATCAGGTCCTCATTATTTTTTAATTTATAATACAATTAGTAATTATGTATAAATCCCCACTTTATCCCACACTATGTACCTTAGCCTTGACAACGGGGCCACATTTCCACTATAGCACATTCTGTTTCAAAACTTCACAATGTGTCTTTCTTCCTACTTGGTGACAACCATTTTTTTTAAACCCTGCTTTGTTAATCTTTTATCTCCAAAGCATGATTTCCTAGCATACTGGCTTTTGTCCAGAATGGTCAGCATCCTTTGATGGCTTTGTAAAAGCACTCATCCTCCAGGACTATGAAGCAACTTAATACCTCAGGAGTAGAGCCAGTGGTATTACTTGGAATTACTATAAACTGCAAAATTAGCCTGGTCATATTTAATAATGAAATCTATTAGCCTATGCATGTAATTCTACATGTGCTAGTAGTACATCGGTAATCTAGAAGAATGAGCACAGATACTGATAAAGTACAGCTTGATGTGCACTGAACTTGCCTACAAAGCAGTTTAATGAGGTTACTGTTTGTTTTTATGTCTCTTCATTCTGTGGAGCTCTCTATAGGCTATTTACAGAAATGGGTTATTGAATATTTGGCATACTTTCTGTCCTAACCTCTATGGCAATGGAGCAAGGGGCTGAAAATGTATCATTAGAATCCTTGGACCCTGAAGAAGTTAGTCTCCAAAGCATAGTTTCTGTGGTTCAGCGGAGATAAAATAATCAACTTGCTTGTTAATGATTCAAAAGTAGAAACTGGGAAGACATAGGCACCTTCTGGCACAAATAGGTTAAGCAATAATGGGAACTGAGGATAGAAACCAAACTGCTGAGCAAGGCCAAAATCAAAGAAGGAAGGAACATCTTCCATCTATAAGCAGCTACCTTCCATTTGGGCCAATTGCTCTTTTAGCCAAGTCTTTTCTACCTGGATTCACTCCAGTTCTTTGTGGCCTTAACAGCACTTAACTTTAGCCTTCAAGGTGCTTTTCAATGTAGACCTGCTATGAAACTATCCTGGGATTGTTATTATACAGGATAGCTCTTCCAGACGTCAAAGCTAAGAAAAAAATATCAAATGAATATATTTATAGGAAGGAATATATTTATAGTGGAAGATTTCCAGGATGTTTGGGTAGAAGATGACAGGCTTGCACGTGAAATCCTTTCAAGTCTCATTTTTAATAGGAGAGTTTTATGCAAATGAGTTAACTTCAATTGGAATGTGTGATAGTACTTAGGACTGCAGTCCAGACAAAGATGCTCTTGCTTTCTGCTTCCCATTATGACAGTTAGAATCTTGTCTAGTAAACAGAACTATGGCCGAGCTTTACATTACACGAAACAAAGTCTAATGCTGTTTTAGAGGAGAAACAGTTAGGGAATAGGTATCCTTTTTCATTCCTCAGCAATTCCACTCAGAACTGCATCCTCGTTAAACTACTTTTCTTTCATTCAGCAAAACAGAAAATCTGTGGGACCCTGTGGTGCGTACTTACATGTACTTACATGTAGTGGACAGTTTGCACTTTTTATCAAACGCTTGAATTCTGGTCCAGCCTAATGCACAAGAAGCCCTTGGATGCACAGAGCTCTTGTTGAATCCTAGCTTCCATCCCACATACTAAACTTTTAAAGAGGCAGACACCTTTCCTTCGTGGCTTCCAAATTCACATTGTAAATAAGTAGGGAAAGGATGCAGAGTGTTGCTTCTGAAATTCTTTCTTTAACACTTGTGATGCTCTGGGTCATATGGCCAGGAGGAGGGTGGGTTAGAATAGAGCAATCAGCAACATTCTGAGCTACAGCCCGGTTGCCTCTCCCATTGCTGTGTTTTAGGGGTTTTTTCCTTTTTCCTTTTTTTCTCTATAGACCTCAGTTTGATCCAGCCCATTTTGAATTTGTTCTTTCCCCCCTCCCTCCCTCCCTCCTGGCTTCTTCCCCTGCAGTAAATTTGGTCCCATTCTGTTCTGGGTTTGGAGAATTGTCTTGCTGATGGTCAGTCACAGCCCTGGTCTTCTCTACATAATTTCTTTCCAACATTCCACTGAGTTGGAAAGAGTAAAAACCAGCTGCCAATGTAAACAGCAAAAATTGTTAAACGAACTGCATCGTATTAAAGAGGGCGGGAGATGAACACAATTCATAGTAATTCTCTACAGTTCCATTACAGCAAGATAACTTTCTTGTCTTCAGGGTGAACCTGCAACACTGTACTTTGTAAAGTATTGTACACCCCATCTTGGGGTAAGGTGGATGGGACCCCCTTGTTGGATGAGTCTTTGTATGTATTATTTATTGACTGCTCGTATGCTATCTGGGTTATTTATATTGCATTCTGTTTATATTTTATTATTTGATTGTGGGTCACCCAGAGTCATTTTGGAGTTGGGCATTACCTAAATCCAATTAAATAAATAAACAAAGTTAATAGGGGAAAATGCATTGCAATTCAGGAAGAAGAACTTATTCTGAAGCATTAGAGCCGCAAGGAGAAATATCTTTTCCATAATTTAATAGGATTTGGAGAGAGCACAGAAGGGTCTCCAGAAAATTCAAGTACAAATCCTGAGATGTTTCTCCTTAGTAGGTTGCCCGTAGCCACCAGCAGTAATTCGGGAAATACTATCCAATCAAGAATCGGAATGTGAGTCTATCAAATTGCCATTTTATCCCACTCATCTACCTATTGAGACCATTCTGCGCTGTGCCGCCTTTGTTCCTCTGAGGATGGCAGCTCTTGACAAGAACTGAGTAAAATGACCTGAAGGTGATAGCAGCAAAAATTATCACTGAGTATGATTGTCAGGAAACATAAAAGGAATCCAGGGTCAAATTACATTAAAGCTAGGAAAGATCTAGGCTGAATAATAACATATACAGGTTTTGCAAAGGAATAGCCTGTTCCATGGATAAATATTGAATATGTCTCTGTTTGATTGGCTTCCTGTTTCTCCATGGGTCTATGAAGCAGGGAGGAGGTATCAATAAAGAACGTGCTTGACAAGTGATAAGAAATCCTCACTGAGAATATACAAGGCACAAGGAGGTAAGAAGAAAATAAACCTGCAAACTTTCCTATGATATACAAATGATTTCTGGTAAGTGGCTATATGATGGACATCTATCGCCTAAAATAAATATGTTCTCCGTTGCCACTAATCACTAAACTATATAATCAGCAGACTCCTGGCTAGGTCACCATGTCAGAAAGGAGGTGAGAGGTGGAATGAGCACAGAATCAGTGCTGATCTCTGCAAACAGAATTCCTTGAACATAAAAAAATGATCACCTATGGGAAAAGATTCTGAGCTCATCTTCTGCCCAGTATGGTATATTTTTATACCGAAAGGGACAGTTTGTTTTTAAAGTAGAAAAGCACTGATTCAGACACCCTATAGTCTGAACTGGTAGAGTCAGAAATCAGCAGCACAATAATATGCAGATTAGATCATTCAAAGCAATCCTATTTTCAACAAAGCGATGGGGGCCTGGCATCAAAGCTTCCGAGAAACCCAACCTCAAAGGTCTTCACAGGAACTAGAAAAGTAATTTCCTGTCAGAGTACTCTCTGCCTTCTGCTATAAGAGTTCACTTCCTCTTTGCTCCAGGTACCGTTGCATCCTTAATTAGGAGGTCGCCATCTTGGCTCCTCCCCAATATCCTCTAGCTTTTCATAATTTTTTTGTTTAGATCCATTTTAGATATATGTTTTCTATTTTATACCTTTTAACTTGTTATTGTTAGTTTTCCGAAGGGGTTTCTATGCTTTTTAAACTGACTGTACCCCACCCTCCTTATGTTGGGCTTTGACCATAATAAAGATTTGATTTGATAATTTAGAGGTTTTCGTTTGCTTCAGTTTGTATTTTGCTGGGTTGTATTTGTTTTATGCTTGATGGAATTTTCAAGGCTTGTTGCTGGAATTGTAACCAGATTCTGGACACATTTTCTCATGGAACCCATTGATTTATGCAGTATGTGTGTGTGTGTGTGTGTGTGTGTGTGTGTAAGAGAGCCAGTTTGGTGCAGTGGTTCAGGCATCAGGCTAGAAACTAGGGGACCATGAGTTCTAGTCCTGCTTTAGGCACAAAACCAGCAGGGTGACCTTGGGCCAGTCACTTTCTCTCAGCCCTAGGAGGGAGGCAATGGCAAACCACTTCCGACAAACCTTGCCAGGAGTCAAAAGCTGACTAAAAGGCATCTATCTATCCGTCTGGAGTCAAATCCTCTATGTAACCAATCCAGTCAAGATCAATCTTTCAGCTGTCCCAGGGAAAAAGATGCTGTATTTTCTTCCCCAGGGATGCTACAGGAACTGTTGCTGCCGGAAGGGATGGCATCAGCCTGCAAGGATGTTTGCTTAAGAGGCTCAGCTTCCAGCTTGGCTAGGTGTGCATCCCTGCCTTGATTCCATGCAAGCACCGAAGCAGCTTAGATTGTGCTACTGGCATCCCCTTCCCAGAAACCTCCGTTTGGGGATCCTTTTTGTTTTGTTTAAGCAATTTCCTAGGTGTTAAAGACCAATGTAAGCAGTGACTGTTGAATCTCAGAGGCAGAATAGATGAGATGAGGGCAACCAATGGACAGGAGGATCTCTTCTTTACTTGGGGGAGGAGGAGGCGGTTAAAGTCAGAGTTATGGTACGTCTGGAAGTCGGATTTTCCCTTCCATTGCTTTCCCAGTTTAAAAGCTGTTATTTGCTCATGAGGGGGAAATAAAGAGCTCTGTGTCTTTTCTCCTGTGGGCTAAACAGCAGCTTTGGAAAGGCCTGAGCAATTTAAGTTGGAAACATACCAGTCCTCCCAGCACGGTAGCTCCATCTTCCAGGCAGCTGATATTGATGTTCATGCTTACAGAGAAGCTCTCCTGTGTTTTTCCTACCAGTTCTCATTTCAGTTTGATGGAAGAGAATTGGCTTTCAAACCACATTCAAAGGAGTGAAGAAATTCTCATGGGTGGCGCATAGTATTTGGGTGGCATTTAATTCTGAGCTTGTCAAGGAATGGGTGTAAGCGTCCTGTTTTCCTCTGCACTATATACTCTCTATCAATCTGCAGCCTTCCAGTTTGTTGCAGTTCAGTTCAATCCCAAGAGAAGACATCAGGAGGGAAATGTCCCCATGTTCATTTATTTGTTGCAGTAATGCTGCTATCATGATTGCTAGGTTAGAGACCTGCCTGGGGGGGGGGGAATTGGAGAATTTCTCCCTCCTCTGGGGAAATCGAGAGAAACCATCTGACCAGGCTTTCTGCCCACAAACGCAATGGCAATCTGGAAAGAAAAGTTGTGGTCATCTAATTATTTATACCATTTACAGCAGCCATTTGCTGCCTTAAACTAGGAGGCAGTGCCCAGCTGACTCTGGTTGATCCTGAAAACAACTAAAAAAATTCAGACCAGGCTTGTATTTGGATGGGAGGCCACCAGAAAAATCCCAGAACTATAGGCTAGATTGAAAAGTTGAAACAACATCCCAGAAAAAGGTATTGGCAAATCACTTTATTTGTTTGTTTGTTTATGATTTATTAGCCACCCAACTCCAATGGACTCTATGGATGTTGCCAATAAAACCATGTGGGCATGTAATCACCAGGACCTGAGCATTACCTTATTTATGTCTAAAACTGGAGGGAGATCCCAAATGCCCAAATTAAGAGTTTTGTATATACTGTATGTGCCTGTGTTTCATATACAACCCAGGGAGGGGATATGTAACATGACTTATTGAAACTTTGTGAAGTTACTTTCTGTAGAATATGCGAGACCCACATATTATTACTAAGGTTTTATTGTATGGCTGTGCTAAAACTATGAAAGGCTGCTTTGCCACGCATTTCAGCTCAAGAGAAGAAGCCCTCTTCAAAGCATTAAGGACGCTGGGTCCTCTGAAAGGTTCAGAAAAGCTGCTTTGCGGCTTTTCCAGGTTGTCGACACATCGGTGTGCAGACTCAGGCCCAAGGGCCGTTGGGATTTTTTGCAAAGTAGTTTTCTTGGCAAGGTTTTTTTCAGAAGTGGCTTGCCATTGTCTCCTTCCTAGAGCTGAGAGAAAGTGACTGGGCCAAGGTCACCCCGCTGGCTTTTTGCCTAGGTGGGACTAGAACTCACAATCTCCCGGTTTCTAGCCTGATGCTTTCACCGCTACACCAAACTGGCTCTCATGTGTTCTACAAGGGCATCAACTATTGAGTTATTTAATAAACCACAGTTAAGGAAACCATGGGGCAATAGGCAGCCCTAACCAGGTATCATCCTAGAGTTTCCTGTTGAATCAGAAAGCAGACTTATCTGTAACCAAATATCTTCACCTCTAGAGGGAAGGTACAAGGACATCTGGCTTGAAGGAAGGTCCAAGGGCAACTCCTGTACAAAGACCACTCTCCTCCTCTTTAAGGTTAAGCTAGCCAGAAAGAGCTTGCTAGAGGAGTCTTCCTGGGAAAAGAAGCAGCATGGCAGGGCCTGCTCCAGATTATATAGACTAAGAAACTTCTGAGATTTAGGGAAGAATCAAACACACACAGGCTTTTAGCATCACTAAATTAGACAGTGTTGGGAGTTTTATTGTATAGTCGGTTTTCATTATTCACAGATGAACTTCTTAGCTTATTTTTAATGTTTGGTTGTTTTTTAACCTGTATATTTTTTCTAGGATTTTTATAGTTTGGTATCTGTAATGCCGCCTAGCGTCACTTGTATAGTGAGAGGAGCAGCAGATATCCATTTGAACAATAAATAAAATAAAAAAATAAATTCTGTATTTGCAAATTTGCCGACTCGCTAAAGTTTACTTGTAACCACAAAATCAATACTCGTGGTGCTTTCATGGTCATTTGTGGACCTGCAGAGCAGCAAAAAAATTGAGTCACCCATGAGGACGTTCCCAGCTGAGGTTTCAGTAGTGGCTAATTCAGTGTTTCCAGTGACTTTATAGAATGTAACTACCGAGAATAAGGAGAAGAGACCGTATTTTGGGCCTGCTGAAATCCTTACCCAATTCCTCTCACAGCTACTGTATTTCTCCATGAGGCTCAGTCTCCAGGCAGATGAGCTTAACCTACCATTCCTTTGCATATTGTCTACCCTTTGAATCCACTCATTTTTCTCTAAGCCCAGTATCCATCCATATCTATCTTACTGTTGAGTATTTTCTTTTCTTTTCTTTCTTATTTAATCTAATATTTTAAACAGAGATTTCTGGTGCCGGTTTGGGTCTTGGGGGATGGAACCAGAAGCCCACCTGAGATGGCCTAGGCCTCTGCAGATTGACTACAGGTGCTGGGTTTAAACTGCCCTTTGGCTTCTTGTATTAGCAGACCAAGAAAGGCCATCTCCTTTTTTTAGCTTTGCTCCTAGCTCCGGGGGCCTGGGGGAGCAGAGAAAGAAAGTGGGAGCAGCCAGCACCAATGAAAGTAATCATTGGTGTTGGGCAGGGCAGGGCAGGCCTGGTCATGGGGTGGCCGCAGCATGGGAATTTTCAGACTTCTAGCAACACAACGGGTTCGTTGTGCTAAAGCAAAATGTTTGCAATCTACGGTTTAGAACAGGGTTTCCCAAACGGTGAGGTGTACCTCCCTTGGGGAAGTATGAAGAACCTTTTAGTTCCATCGTTACAATACATCCACCTTTCCCAAAGTTTCATTGTACTGTTTTCATTGTTCATTTGTGTTCATTGTGGTGCTTGGATTTTTAGGGGAGGTGTGTACATTAAGATTACGCTAAAGAGAGATGTGATGGCAAAATGTTTAAAAACCCCTGGTTTAAAGCTTAGTATTTGTGCAAAGCCATCCAGTGTTTTATTTAATAAACAATAGTTAAGCAAAACTTGCACTGATGGGGCCCGTATGCCTGAAACTGTGTCCCTCCAAACTTTGAATAAGCCTACATAGGGTTGCACTGAAAGTTGGGAAAGGAAGTATTCAGCCAGGGAGAGAAGATTCTCTTACTTTTTTGAGCAAAAGAGAAAAAAAAAAAAACCAATCCGGAGTTCAGTAACAAATGTACAAAACATCTGGGGGGACGAGTAGGGAACAATCTGATATAACTGCTTCATTTTCTTTTTCTGTCCCTCCTCCATAAAATTTATTTGCTAAAGTCTACTGAAAATAAATCCAAGCATTGGTATTATCAAGGAAGGCTGTTTACTTTCTGATATCCATTTGCAAATAATAAATCGCAATGCTGAAGAAGTGCTGCAATTTGAAGCAATCATTTTAGCAAAGGCAGTCAGAATTTTCTTTGGTAATAGTGCTCACCACTTAGAAGTTCTGGGAATTGTTTGGGGAGAGAGAGAAGACTGCAGTACACATTAAGTAAAGCAACATCCAAGGTCTCTTTAAAAATATACGCATACTCTACCTGCTAGAGGCAAACATGCAGCATGTACTGTGTGTATATATTCATTCAATATGATTTTTTTTTTTTTTTAACTAGCAGATCATGACAGCATCAGCTGTCTTGGCAGTTAAGTGTTGAAATCTGTATGGACAGTTATCAAGAGAAAAGAATGAAAGTTTGGAAACTTGGCTGAAGACTCAGCCATTTACCTTGTCTACTTTCCACCCAAGATGCTCTGCCTCACCACCATGCAGACTCCTTGGAGGCTCTCCCAGTCAATCTTGGGCCTGCACATATGCTTATTGTCTCGGATAGAGCTATCACGTCTAGGCTGCAGAAGTCTCTATGATCACCAGATGGTAGGAAAGAGTTCTCTGTACTCTTCGCTGCCATCGAGTGGTTGTCCAGAATTGTGCAGCCCATCAATGGGCCACAGCTCCAAGTCGCATCCTAGAAAATGTCAGGAGAGGAATCAAGCAGAGCAAACTATAAGACAGACAAAAGCTTCCTAGAGGGGGGCAGGTAGACAGAGGGCAAACTTTAAAAAATATGGAGTGTCCAGCATAATTATGGTCAACTGGCTACCTTACAGCCTATCAAAGTGCTGTTGTTTCTGTCATACTTTTGTTAATGTAAACGTATATTTTAATGTATGTATATTTAAGCATCTTCAGTTTGAAAGAGAGATTTATTCTGTTGCTTCTTTTGAACTAGCTTAGTCTTTCTTACATGATTGTCTACTTTTTCCAAAATATATGTGTTTATCCTTATTCTTAACTCATATTTGTTTGACCTGTAAAAAAAGTCTCTGGGTTTAATCTGTCTGTAGTTCTCAGCTCTTTTGATTACCCCTTTCATTCTTCTCCTCCCACTCTCAGTCTTGAAAATACTGCTTATTTTCTGCTACTTCTCTATTGTGTTTGGCCTTGTGCTAAGTAAGTCCTTTTCACAGTGTGAATACGTCTCACTCTGTTAGGTTATTGCTGTTAGACTATAATTCAGACTAACTTATTTCATAATGTATTATATACACAATAGTGAAAACACACACAATTCCTAGATTTATTTTTAAGAAACGTCATACAAGTAATATATAGTACATCATTCTTAGAAAAGGCTAGCCTTGCCAATGAGACATGGCAGTAAGTCAAACAAATAAGAAAAGCAAGTGGTCAGAAAGTTTGTGAATTCTTCAGTTTCTAGTAAGGACATAAAAGTCTATTTTTAATATTTTATTAAACAGTATTTTAACTGTTTCACCACAACTTCTGTATATATTCTTTGCTGGACAGTTTGAAGACTGTTGTGCTGTCCTTTCTTTATCTCTGCTTATTTCTAGGCTAACAGATTTGGAGAAATTTGGTTTGTGAGTTGATGGATTTTCTTAGCTTCCCTCCATCTTTTCCTCTAAGTGGTCATACTAAATTTGATTAGCATTCTAGAGGTTCTAGTTGTCTTTGGATTGCTTCTGTTTATTAAGATCATCTGAATAAAGATTAAAGCAGAAAATGTGGGTTTTCTATGTGGAATAGACACTAACCCATAGTCGTGGTTCCTATGATTCACTGCTATCAACCAGTTGTTTACATTATATAGGAAGGTTGCAAAATATCTGTCAGCTTGAAGGCCAAACTTCAAAAGTGGATGGGACTAGATCTTATTAGGGGAGGCAGTTTGCCAGCGTTTTAAGTAGTGAAATGGGTGACTTAAGACCTGCAAAGCTTAAGGCACCCATTCTGCCCCATAACCCCCACCCAAATATAAAAAAGGGCCCCTATTTTTGGCCTTACCAGTCTGAGGGCCACAAAAGAGATGCTGGCAGGAAAGTTTCTTTGTCACTCCATTTGCCAACCACACCTCAATTTTATTGTTGTTGTTATGAATTGGCAAATAAATTAATTCAGAAGATTGCTCTCTTTTTTCCTTAGAAGAAATTCCACTTTATTTTGGCAGTAGAAAAGTATAGAAAATAGAAAAGTATACTGGTGTTCTGAATCACCTATTGTTCAAATACGGGCAATAAGTTTTGATCCATATGTAATTCATTACTACCTTAGATCCACATGTCTTGTTAATAGGTGTGAACTCTCTACTATATTACCTCTACAAATACAATTTTTTTGCTTATCTGTTACAGCTCTTAGCTATGCCCAGAAGCCCGTTTCCCATCTCCAACAAGTTTTCTGAACCTGTCTCCAGAATTCTGTTCTCATACAGTATATCTTACGATGAGCGATTCCTAGAAAATAAACAGATTATACCTTCTTTTCCTCTTCCTTCTCCTTCACGTTTTTAATTAAAAAATAAATGTTCAATGTATTTTGAAATTCATTTGCACATACAGCCACAAATAGAAATAAGAACACAACACGATTATTAATTAAGAGCAGACAAGGAAAGTCTTGGCTTACAGCAATTACTACCTCACTGATGGTTAACTCTGGGATAGTAAGAGTCAAACAGATTAAAGAGAATCTATTAACAGTTGAGAGTATTTGCTTGGGTAAATTAGGTATTTGAACAAGGAAAAACATACGCATAGCTATTGGATGAAAAGGTGTCAAAACTTCAAGGATTTCCACACTGGAGAGAAATGGAATATAATAATAGGCCTTGTATTTTACTGAAATGTGTTCAGAAGCATGAAGGGTTACCGCACCCGAGAGAGGACTGATAACCATGATGCTGTTGCAGTTTTTAAAAATGGAAGTGCCTTGTTGCCTATGTTCAAAGATAATCATACTGCTCTAAATTTTTCCAGTTCACTCTTGATTAGAAGGTTGCATGGGAGACTTCCAATTCTGTACTATCCAGGTGTTGCCGCTGTATACAATTCTTTAAGAAGGAATCAAGGCTATTAGAGAAGTGTGCTTGCCTTCTTTCTGAGGCTTTGACTCAAGATGCTTGCAAAAATAACCCAGGAATATGTTCACAGCCCTGGACTGATTTTGGCATCCGTACTGCAGTGGAGGGGATAATCAAACATATGAGTGGAGATGTTGTTAATTAGTATTTGAGAATTTGGATTCTAACTAGGGGTATAAGCAATTTTATAGTCTGATCTGGATGAAAGTGTCCTACAGTGTGGGTTAAAGATAGGCAAAACCTTGATTTGTTCTCTTGCTCTCTAAGAGAGACTTCAGTTCCTTTTCTAGGTTACTTCTGATGTTTTTCCCAATCTGTCTTGCTGATATCTTTGAACTTATTTCATTGTTAAAACTGGTCAAGGGTGCACTTGCTTTTTATCACTCAGAATCTCTCCTGGCTGCCCATACTTCCCATTCTGCAAGGCCAATGTGAGGAATTGGCTAATGGTATCTTCCCTTGGGGTTGCATTGAATCTTGGGAGGTCAGAGAGACTGCAGATTGCTGGAGAGATGATTGTACCATAAAATACAGGTCATTAGCACATATCTCTGGCCAAGTCATGTTGTGGGACACCACATTCCACTCATTGGTTCTCCAAAATCCTCTTTTTCTTTGAAAGAACTTTCAAAACCTAATTTGCTTTCATCAAATAAAATGAGAACTGGTGCCTCTCACTTCTTCCCCAACCATCTAAGGTACTGTGACCTCAGTGCTGTACATTTTTCCATAAACACCCAGAAGAGGCAGAGCTCTGCTACTTCTGCTGACCTTTCAAAGGTTCTTCATGCCAGCCCCACCATGGCTACAAGTAGGCAAACTGACAAGCAAGGGCACTGCACACCTAGTTCCCTCCTTTTCTTCCTCTCTTTGCTGTCCATCTGGATGGGTACAGAGAAAACAGATTTGTGGAGGTGGAGGAGAAGGTAGAAGAGAAGGTTTAGCCCTTCCTTTCCCTTTCCAGGTACAACATGAAAACTGGGCTCAACTTGGAAAGGGGAGAAGGGAAGCAGGCTGGCTGCTATTTCAATCACCCACTGCCTAGATACAAGTCTTTGCTTTGGTCTGTTAGAGGACCATCAAGCTCTAATATTGTCTAAGGGTATTTCTCCCTCATGCTGAAAACCATCATTGCTATCTTTATAGGAAGCACAGCTTTTACTATATGGGCAACTTTTTCCCCTAAATCATATTCAAAGCTCAAATCACAGAGCTCTATGTTTATTAGATGGCCACTTCTGTTCTGCTACCAGGACTGATCAGTTAATGTTTTAAAAAATATTTAAGTAGCAAATGATAAACACTGAGTTACAGCTTCCAGTTGAAAAAAAAACCCTTGCTTTCTAGAAAGGCACCATCAAGTCATCTTTTGAAATCTCATAGGAATCATCGTAATCTCAATACCTAAAACTGTACACAAACTAATGCAGCAAAAATTAGAGTGGTCTCCCCTCCTTTTTTTTTCTCATTTATTCACATTCCTTCAGCTTTGTCAAATGGAAGGTGAATTCATTTTGCCACAACCCAGATCAAAAAGCCGTCATGGCACTACTTGCAGAAAACTCTTGGATGTGCTGTTCCTTTTGATGAGATAAATTCATGTTTGCAGTATCAGTGAGTATCAATGGAGATGCATAATACTGACATATGCTCTTTAATAAGTCATGTGTATGAAGATTCTCAGTCATCCAGGTGGAATTGTCTGGAGGTTGAGTCATGGCAACTGGACTTCTTTTCTTTTTGGTTAGAGACGTTTTGCTATTTGTCCAAGCAGCTTCTTCAGTCGAAAAGGTTGGTTGGGGGGGACCCCATTAAAAGTCTTCCAGGGTGGCTGTGTTTCTTAGTAACATGATGGGCTCGATGAAGGGACAATAGGAGATGTGATAGTAGAGTCTTTGAGATCTAGATGTCTTACTCCTAGTCCCTCACTCATCCCCAGGGTGATCTTAAGTGTTGCCTTCCTGGTAAACTTTGGAACTGTTCTTAACCTTCCTGGGGGCTGTTGAAAGGGCAGCCTGGAAAATGGGAGACAAGTTGTGTCTGAGGCTTCCAGCTCTATTGAAGGAAGGATTTTCCACTTTGGCATAAATGGATTCCTTCACTCCTCTCTCAAACCACCTATCTTCTCTGTCCAAAATGTGAACATTATTGTCCTTAAATGAGTGTCCTTTTTCCTTTAGATGAAGATAAACTGCTGATTCTGGTCCTGTGTTGTTGCTTCTCCTGTGCTGGGCCATAAGTATAACACATATGTATAACTCAGCTAATTTGTTAATTTGAAATTTGAATCTAGATTCTATAAAACCATCATCAAGAGAAAGAGAATGAGTGTTTACTGAATCTTGTTCAAGGCCAGGAAGGACATTGTGTATTGTGTATAATGCTTATTATTTCCTTCATGTTTTTCATGATAAAAAGGCTATCAACATAGAATTAAAGCTAACTGAGAATGCAGATGGACTGAGGCTCAGACAGTACTTACCTGGAACAGAATGAGCAAAAGCTGGCATTCAGATTGGGTTTTCTTAAAAAACAAAACAAAAAAACCTATAGTTCAGAATAATTAAAATATGAATATTTGAAATTTGATAAACATTATTCTGATTTGCCTCTAAACATTAATTATGAATATGGCCTCCAAGGGAATTGAGGAAGTACTGAGGAGGAGGAATGTAAATGCTTTGTAGTGGACAATAAAATAGCATCTAAATAAGGAACAACAATAAAAATAATAGGTATCTCTCCCAACTAGCAGCATCTCTGTTCCTCAAGGACCCTACCTTGAAACTACCAAGAAAAATGCCAGTCTAACTTCAGGGAAGGGGCAATTCCACAAGAAGAGGGCAACTGCAAAAAATGCATTCCCTCTGAGACCCTACCCCTCTCCGTTCATTCCAACATGAACTATCCCCAACCCAAGATGTGTCAGTGGAGGAGATGCTCCTGGAGAGAGGTGGGAGCCAATCCATAAAGGGTTTTAAAGGTTCAAACCAGCATGTTCAATTGTACCTGAAATTGATTGACAGCCAATGCCATGGCTGTATTATAGGTGGTTATATATAACTATGTGAACTCTTACCTGCAGGCTGCTGCAGTTGGTACCAGTTGCAGGTTCCCTGTCATCCTCAAAAGCAGACCCGTGGAAAGTGCATTACAGTAGTGGTGATGAGGACAGCCATTACTGTTACCAGGGTCTCCCACTCCAGATAGGGATTTAAATGGTGCACCAGCTGAAACTGGGCCACAGCCCCCTTAGCTAAGGCCTCAACTTGCAATTCCAGCAATAGCTGTGAGCCTAGAAAGATTCCCAAGCTGCAGGCCTGCTTCTTCAGTGGAAGCAATACCCTGCCCAGAGACAGAACTGGTCAGCAGTTAGCAGAGTCAGCAGCCAGAGAGCCATATGACTTTTGGACGAAGAGCAACTCCTTCTGGTTAGAACTTAACTTCAGCCTGTTTCATCCTACTCAGCCACCACCACCACCCCGCTTCCAGGCACCAAGTTAGGACTTCTACAGCATCTCTGGCCTGGCCTGGGATGGAGATATACAACTAGGAACTGTAACACACTTCCCAGTGACTCCCTTGAAGATGATTTGGAAACTTCCTTTAGGTCAAAATGCAGTGGCTCACTTGTTAATTGGAGGCAGCAGGTTTAGCCGCATAACACCTATACTGCAGTCACTGCTTTGGCTACTGGTTTGCTGCACATGACGTGCTGCGTGGCCATCTACCAGATCGCCTATTTCAGACTTGGCCCACCCCATGGGCCCTTTCTTCAAGGGAAAGAATGCTGAGGGTGAAGAGGATGAGATCTCAGCAATGTGCCTTCTCAGTGGCTGCCCCTGCCTTTTCAAACCTCCTCCTCCTCCTCCTCCAGCAAAGAAGATTTGAATATTAATGGTACTTGGCTGCCTTGCTGAGTTCCAAAGTGCAAAGGCACATAGTCAAGGTCCCGCCCCCCTGCCCATTTTATTTTCTGGGATGGGCAGGTCTGGGCTAGTTAGATCACTGATACTTTTTAATAATTGTATTTTTATTGTACTGTATTGTAAACCATGTTGAATCCTTTGAGAAATGAATACTGTTGGGAAATACATACATACATTTTTACATGTTTGAGAAGGAATGGAACCACTGAAGAAGAGAACCCCATACCCTTGTGAGCAGTCCAAAAGGATACTATGATTAATGGTACTGAACACTACAGAGAGGTCAAGAAGGATCTGGAGGGAGAAGGTAATGACCAGTGCTTTGAATTGGGCCCAGAGCAAACCCCAATTCAGATTCCAGTGAAGGTCATCCACCAGCTCAGCCAATGCTATTTCCAACCCATGACCAAGCCTGAACCCTGACTGAAAGAGGTCCAGACCATCTACTCACCAGTTCTTCACAACCTTCCCTAACAAGAGGAGATTGGAAACAGGGTGACAGTTGTTTAAAATAGCCAGATCCAAGAAAGGCCTCTTCATCAAAGGTGGCGGTGGACTCAGCACCACCACCAGCACCATCCTTAAGGCAGCCAGCATGATCCCCTCCACCAAAGAAGCAGTGACCGCTTCCCAAATCAAGGTACTCATCCCTACCCTTCAGCCATCTGAAAAAGCCAGAATCCCAGATCACAATACAAGGTACATTACCATTTTTTTTTCTTAAACGTATCTATTCACATGGTTGTTCTGAGGATGGAAATACTAGGGGAACCCTATCTGTAATGCTGAGTTCTGGGATGGGGGCACATGAAACTGCTAGCAAATACATGTCGTGTATCTAATTTGAGCTAATTGTTAGTTATTCCTGAGAAAACCTGCCAGGCTTCAGATTTCCATGTCCCATTTCTGTTAGAGCTACAATTCACATTAAAATCACCCACTGAGGAACCAAAGTCCAAAGGCAGCTGTGCTGCCTTTAGTTTTTTCCCTGCTCCTCTTCCGCCTCTGAAATGGTTGGTCAGTTTCTGAATAAAACTGCTGGATCCTAGGGATGCTTGTTTAGGATTCAATGACACCAACTCCTTGAAACCTACAGAAGATGGTTTTGAAAAATGCAGCTGTTTTTGTATTTCCCACAAACTCTTCTGAAAAATCAACCACAAGTCCTGTTATACCAACATAGGTTAACATTGTCTTGGGGTTTACAGATTTTCCATAATTTATATACTTATTTGAGCAAGATGCGCCTTGATTGCCGACATTTTGCATTCTTTTCTCCAAGAAATGACACTAAATGGCCTTGGGGTGCATTGGTTCGTTACAAATCTGGCTGTTCAGAAATAACCAATGCATGCCAGAAGTTATATGGAATGTTTTACTCTAGTAAGTCCCTATTTTATATCCCAAACTGAAATAATGCTGCCAAAATAAGAGCTTGCATAGTGACACAAAATGTCTCTTATTTGAACAGTAACTAAAGAAACCTTTTAGCATCTTTTTCGAGAAGATGAAAAGAATTTGCTTGCTGGTTCCTCCTCTTGACAATCCATCTTCAGCAGCAAGACAGGCAGGATTTATATTGATTAATACTGCTGGTAGAGAGCAACCAAAGGCATCTGTGAAGCTGGACTGATCTACCAAGAAGGGAAGTGGTGAGCTGGCATCAAGGAAGACAAAATCAGCAGGAATGCAATACTCCATTCACAAAGCAACTGTTTTCAGGAATTTGCTCCTTGCAAACACCAACACCAACCCTACTACAATATCATAAGAATAAGTCAGATGATATTAGGCTGGAAGATTCTGCAGCGAAGATTTAAAGCAACAGAATGAGAGAAAATTATTGATTTTTATGAGGGGGGATAATGGTCAAATTAAAAGTGGATTATCTGGAGATCATATGCTTTTTAAATGGAATCCCTCTCCATGCTCCATGAGTAGACCCATGCTCACCCAATGCAATAATATTTCTGCTTTCTGTGTCACTGCACTCAAAGTTACATTTCTGAGACATAGTCCTATGATTTGGACACAGGGTTTGGACACAGGGAACCAGTGTGATGCAGTGATTAGGGTGACAGATGAGACCTTCTGAGTCCTAGATTCAAGTCCATCCTCAGCTATAGAAGTTCAATGAGTAACTCTGAGCCAGCCACTCACTCCTAGCCCAGCAACCTCACAGGGTTGTTTTTGTAGGGAAAAAAATGGTGGAGGGAGTGCTATGTATGCCATCTTGAGCTCCTGAATCAAAGCCAGGATAGAAATCGAACAGATGGTGGCCTTCTCTGTTACGGTGCCTGCCCTGTGGAATGATCTCCCTCCTGAGACTAATCTTAATCCTGTTAGCCTCTAGGAAGGCTTTGAAGCCCTGGATGTTCCCTCAGGGGTTGGGCCAGGATGTTCGGTGAGCTCATCCTGTGAGGTTGGGGTGCCCCGATTGTGTGTGTCTTGTGGCAATTTCTGACGTTTTTATGGGATCTATTGCATTTTTGTTTTTAATTGCTGTATGCCGTCTGGAGTCACATTTTCACAAGTTGGCCAGTCCTATAAATATCCCAGTAGTATTAACAACAAGAGCTAAGCTTCACATTCCCAACATATTTAAATAACTTGCAATGTGGACATTGCAGCTTGGAACCACTTGTTTATGCTTTAATAGCACAAGAAGATGAAAGAGGCCATTATTTTTTATCATATCATCTGTGGTTACCAATGTGACCTGCGATTCCACTGTGCCTTCAGGAGGAACATTTGAAAAATCAGGCAAATTCAAAAGGATCTGTCTTCACTTTACCACTGCTGCTAAAAACATATTCACCTCTGGCCAAAGGACATGGCAATACACATGAAGAAGAATGCCCAGTGTACCATTCAGGAGCACAGCTTTTCCTGGCTCCTATTTTTTTAGCCAGATCCTCTCTGCCAAGCACTTTATACCTTCCCTGTAATAAAGAATGCTTCCAAGTAGCAACCCCTTCCTTTTCTTTTTTAGCTAATCCTTTTATTACAGGAGCCCTGTGCAATGATGATTTGCACATTTATCCAATTCCAGTGGCTCTTACCCCATGTCCAGTTTCCCATTTTGCTGCCAGGGATGCTCTAAGGAAATGGATTAATTATTTTTTTCTCCAAAAGGCTATGTGAGTCCACAGCAATATATATTCATAAGCTCCAATGGCAATATTTTCCTCTGCCACTGCAGCCAACATGGAGACACAAATGCCTTTCATCAGACTTGCAGGATACTCCACACTGGCAAAGAGGGCACTGTCATTTTTGTAACAACTTTTAATATAAACAGCAAGAAAAAGAACAAAGCTATAGAAGACAGAGGCCTCTAGCTGTACACAAAAGTTGCCAGTTCCAACTGATCACTATTTAAAATGGCCATAAACCCCCACTAGGAGAGGCTATAATGGGGAAATCATTAGAATAATTATGGATATCATCATGATCTGAAGTCCCTTTAAGAGTTTTTAATATAGATAAAGGACAAGTATGGAAATATTTGTAAGGAAAAGAAGTAGAGAAAAAGAAAAAGAAAGTGCAAAAAGGGAAACAGTAAAAGAAAGAAAAAAAGTTAATTAAAGAAACAAGAATCAGAAAAAGCAAGTGATTTCCAACCTTCTTTTCAACAGTTCTAAACAGACTCATTATCCTTCCTCCCTCTTAAGTATTCCAGAAATCCCTTCAGCCCTTTATTCAATCCTTTTTGAATTGTCAAATCCAAAAATCATCATTTCACTTTTTTCCATTTTCAGCAAAATGTCCATAAAGGGTTTCCAGTCTTTTATAAAAATGCTTATGGTTTTGCCCTGACCAAACAGATCAGTTTTGCCATTTCTCCCATTTTCACAATCCATTCCTCCATTGTCGGTGTTTCAGCATTTCTCCATTGTTGTGCATATAATAATCATGCTGCAGATGATCCGATATCCCCAACGTGATGCTATGGTTTCCAGTATGCCCATACAACCTCCTCAAGATAATGTACATAGTAATTCCTCTTCTAATTTTATTCTCATAATAAACAACCCATGAGTTATGTTGAGCTTATGTTTCAGCCTGAGTCTCTCTGGTTCTAGCTCAGCACCTTCAACCAAAAGTTAACCAAGACTGTGATGTTTTGGTTTAAACATTCAAGTCAAAGGCAATTCAGTCACCCCTTCACATCAAATCTTTTCATGGAGTGTTCTAGCCAAATCAACATGATTCAGCAAACCAAATCAGTTACTGCCAAATCAGTACAGTGATTTAGTGGATATTTGCACATACAGACACACTTTTCAGCAAATCAGTGATTCACACCGAATGTTCTGGATTCAATTATTTCTAAACGAACACTTTGAATCTGTTCTTGGATGACCTGCATTCAGATCCATATCCCAGATGTGAACATAGGCGTTCTTTGAAAATAAAAACATTTGGTGGACCCAACATTTCTACTTTGTCTGTTATTTATTTATTACAATATTTTTATCCCACCTCAATAATCAGTCTCCTCAGGAAAAAAGTAGGGGCAATAAACACCCTGGAGGACTTACGGGAGTGTTGATGAACATCTTTCTTGGGTTTTCCAACATTTTTCCTCTGCCATTCTTGTCCCTTTTTTTCCAATGCTCAACACGGTCAAGATCAGTTGGTTCTAATAACAATACTGCACTATTTTTGTTTGAATCTTCCATGTGAACAGTATGGCTACTTGTTATTTGGGTAGATTGTACACAGTTAACCTATATTGCGTATCCTAAAGAATAAGCCCAAGGGGTACAATGCAGCTTATTCCCACGCAAGGGAGTATAGAATTGCCTATTTAGAAAACAGTAACTTATTCTGCAAATGTTCCTCTATGACCCCTTGAACTAGCCATTAAGCATTTTCAGATATGCCTGTCATGTCAAAGCAAATGACAGTTGGGTGCAGCCCTTTCGATTTTTTTATTATTTTATTTTATTTTTATTTTTTTGCTGCGAAGAAGAGCCAAGGAGTTCTCGCAATTTTTTAAACTGGTGAGGGAGCGAGATTCTGAAATTGAAATCATTATTGCTATTGATTAATGACATGATGAAAAGGGCAAGAGAAGCTGCAAACCAGAGAATATTCCCAGGTGCATTTCTCAAGTAACGCTGTGCTAAAAGAAAAGGGAATGTGTTCATTTCTGCCCATCGTTGATGGGCTGAAATGATGTCATTCAGGAGGCTTTTTATATGATAGGGAATCACGTAAGGGGCTTCCTTGGAGTGATGGTGGTTATTGTTGCGATGATGATGGTGATGATGATGATGAAATGCAAGTGTTTTCTCCCTTTAAGACCTTCTAAGTAGATAGGTAAAAAAGCTAAAAAGGAATTCCTTTGCGTTGGGAAGTGAATGTGTGTCCTTCCTTCCTTGCAATGCAGTCTTATACATGGTTTCTTGACCAAGTTCACACTCACACATCTCTACTCAAAATACCTTTCATGGGGTACTCCCATCAACATAAGATTATTAGAGTGAAAGCTAGCTCTACCAGATGGCAAGGTTGGCCATTTGCCAAGACTTCAAGCCCAGCAGAGTCCCGCGGCTTTAATAGCGTTATTATGACCATTGTGCACAGTGTATTCCGGTCAATCAAAAGCAGCCAAAAATCATCCTCAGGTTGCATACTTCATCACTTTGAGGCTAGCTCCTTTCACTGCCCCCTAGACTGTGAGCCTTAGATCCCCCAAAACCTGGAGCCAATATTGATTGCAACCTTCTAATGACTTTGACATTTTCCACTTCCCTCTGTCCATGGTTCATTGCTACTTGCTGATCAGATAAGGGAGAAATTTAGGATGAATAAAAGGAAGAACCTGAGGCCAATTATATAACTTTCCTGCTACTGGAAGGGGAGAGTGCCACACAGTCTTCAGGAGAGAGATTCCTAATTTTCTTTTGATCTCATGGGTTATTTTTATTCCCCCCCCCCCGCACTTAAGAGGCTAAAATCTCCAGGTTTGCTCAAATCTTGAGAGAGCGAGAAAGAGCCTGCAGATACATTCTTATAAAATTTTATAACTTTACTACACAACCCATGACCCACTGGATCATCGTTTCAGAGATATTTCCTTAGCTAAACAGAGAAACAGAATGACCAAGGGCAAAAAAGCAGTGGGAGTGTGAGAGACTTGTGGCTTGCTGCCGGCTTCCCATTGACTTTGCTTGTGGGAAGCTGTCAGGGAGCTTCAGAAATCTTCCTTCCTTCCTTCCTTCCTTCCTTCCTTCCTTCCTTCCTTCCTTCCTTCCTTCCTTCCTTCCTCCCTCCATTTCCACATTTCCACATTTCCACATTTCCACATTTCCACATTTCCACATTTCCACATATAATATAGGCTTGCGCCATTTGCCCTCCCCTCACGATCCTCAGGAGATCCCTGGTGAAGCCACCTCCTCCTCCTCAGCTGACCAGAAGAACTGCCTACCTCTTTGCTGGGGGGAGGTGGAACAAAGGGAGCCATGGTCCACAAAGAAAACTGCACCCCTGCTCCCCATTCTGATGTATCCCCAAGGGCCCTCCCTCAAGGGAGGAAGAGGGCTCACCTGTCAACCACCAGCACTCCCCAGCCAGCCCTACCTCACCAGCAGGCTTCCAAGTTGCTCCCTCATTCTTCTCTCAACACCCACCGCTGTTAAGAGATTTCAGATTTCTGCCTCATTTCCAAAGCAGTCAATCGCCGCTTGCCTGTTGGGCTTTGCTGCCAGCTGATTGGGTGCAGGGGACAGAGGGAGACAATAAAGAGGTTGGGGATACACCCATGGCAATCATGTGATCTGGGCTGACCATTCTGTAAGTTGAGGTACCTTGGTTAAAAAATTGTTGCCCTATGACACACCGTTTTGCCCAATTGAAGGTTACAGACATGAGAGTTTTAGCAGTATATAGATATAGGTTTGTTCTTCGCTGGAGATCCCACCAATGTCAATTTTGTTTCCTGGGCCTTCTACGCCACCTGAATCCAAGAGAGCTGTGAATGGTTTACATTCCCTCCTTACAGTAAAAGAGTTAAAACACAGCCATAACAGCATTACAATAAAGAAACAAAGAAACAAAGACTTATTCAAAGAGAAACAAAGACCACTGGAAAAATAAATATCAAAGCATAGCCCAGGGTGGTGGTGGTGGGTTTCTAACTTATATCCAATCTCCTTCCAGAACTCCCTTAAAAACCAGATTTTGACACACCAATTTTAAATGTGTTGCTGTAATAAAAATAAACTCAGTCTAGGCTGGTACCTTAAAGTAGGTATTAGGTGCTTCATTTTCAACTGAGGTCTTAATCTGAATTATCTCTGTCTCTGCCTACAATTTCAGTAACCCCACAGGCACTCTGTTAAGTTATTAGATCACATTTTACCAATGTGGTGGCAGAAGCCTAGTTTATATAGGGAATGCGCTTTATCCTAGCTCCCGTTCTAAGACCTGATGTTTGCTTTTGAATGAAAAAAAAAATGAACAGTATAGCTGCTAGCTACTCTTTAAAGAAACTTCTTTGACACTTTCTTGTTTGGGTCCGTGAAGTTTGGAGTGGCAATATTTATTTATTTATTTATTTATATATTTATTTATTTATTTATTTATTTATTTATTTATTTTGATCAGAGGCAGGCACACAAATCAAAAGCAACTTGAATTTCTTCCCAACTGCCTAATGAATTCACAACTCTTCAAGAAGCAACATCCCATCACGTGCATGAGACTGATTTTCCAGAAGGAAACTCTGTAGTAATTAATCATTTCTTTCCATGCTGCTGTAGTAATTAAACCTGAATTGATGGAGGTTAAATAAAAGTATCAAATTAAGTGGCACTCTTGAGATCGACTTACCTGGCAATTAATCTCACAGAAGACCAAGGAACCTGGTTGTAAATGTACCTGATTTGCAATCCTCCATATAGTTACTCGAAAGTAAGCCTCTTTGATTTCAGCAGGCCTTATTTGCAATAAATGTGCAACTACAGCTAATTTTGAAAGAGTTAAAAATAAAACCATTATGCCATTAGGAAAGGAATGCAATCTGCAAGCCATGGGTGCATTTATGGCCCCTCAAATAACCCCCAATCACATTGCCAATATTCAGACACAAATTGGTCAATTTTCAGCAGTACAATTTTATTATAATCTATTTCCACACTTAAAACCCTCCAAAAAAAATAAGATGCAGGCCAACAAATTTTCCTATCCACAAGTCCCTCTGGCACTGGGCCAGGATGTTATGTAAGCCATTCGTATGTGATATGTGAGTTATTGCCCCTGGCACCATATGTATCTTTGCTGACTCTTGTGTATTTTGATGCTTTTAAGCCTTGTTAACTGCCCAAAGTCACTTGGTGAGTCAGCAGCCATATCAATTGGATGAATGAATATCATTGCATCATTTGTCAAACCCTTCTAACCTCCCCAAATCTTGGGGGGGGGGGATTGCCTACCCTGCATTAGAATGAACAAGAATTTTGCCATGAATTCTCTAGAGGGAAAAAAGGAGTGTTTCGCTATCTCTGGATCTCATGGCTACATCCAGCATCAAAGAAAAAGCCATTTTAGGGTTTAACTTTCCTTGATCAAAACTCTGCAGAAGAGGAAATGACCTGAAAGGAAGGCATGGTGTTGAATGAATGACCCCAGTTACCTGTCCTTAAGCCTTCCTAATCTAACTGGGCTACTACAGCAGTTGGAGAGAATTAACTATGCAGATATATTCAGGGCAAACTGGAAAGATGCTCCATTCATTAATGTCATAGTAATAAACAAAGAGGTGGCAGAGATTCTATGGTAGCAAATGGCTTTTCACCCCTGCAGTAAGTCTTCTGCTCTTCCAACCATTTGGTCAATCTACTTTCCAATATTATGAGAACAAGAGAATGTTTGGTGATCTTTTCCTTTTTTTAAAAAAATATAATTTGTATTGAAGAAATTTTTAACAAGATAAAAACAATACAAATATTAGAAAAGAAATAAAGAAAATAAGAAAGAATAATGAATAAGTAAAGAAAATAGAAATAGAAATAGAAATAGAAATAGAAATAGAAATAGAAATAGAAATAGAAATAGAAATAGAAAAGAAAGAAAGAAAGAAAGAAAGAAAGAAAGAAAGAAAGAAAGAAAGAAATTATAAAGAAGCAGCTTCTGATAATTTTGACAGCAGTTATAAACACGTTTATATTTTACCCTCTCTCTCTAAGGTTACATCATAATTTTCTTCTTTACATAAGCTACACTTTCTAATCTTCAAACCCATAATTCACAAGTTCATTTTTCTCCTTTTTTCAGCAAAAAGACCATAAGGGGTTTCCAGTCACTGATAAATGTAGTTATTGATCTTTCTCTAATCCAATAGTTTAATTTTGCCATCTCTGCTAGTGCTGTCATCTTCACCAACCATTCCTCCTTTGTGGGTATTGGAAGTCTTTCCATTTTTGCACATACAATAGTCTCACAGCAGTAATCATATATAAAAAATCTTCCATGGCTCTTTTCTAGTTGACTGTCCATTAATCCCAGCAAGAAAAGTTCTGGTTTTAGTTGAATGTTGAACGTTGATCTTTAAAACTCTTTGTATCATTATATGTATTTGAACCCAGTAGTTTCTGGCTTTTTTACAAGTCCACCAGGCATGATAAAATGACCCTTAATGTTGTTCACATTTCCAACATAAATCTGAAGTGCATTTATATATTTTAGACAATTTCTCTGGTGACATATGCCAATGGTACATCATTTTATAAAAAATTCTCTTTTAGGTTATAATATAATGTAAATTTCAATCCTTTTAACCACATATTTTCCCACTGTTCCATCAATATATTGTGTCCAAAGTTCTTAGCCCATTTTATCATACAGTCTTTCACTTCTTCTTCTGTTTCAAATTTCAATAAAAATTTATACATTTTAGCACTTACATGATCATCATTTGTACATAGTTCAAATTCTATCTTCTGTTGCTCAATTCCAAATGTCTTCTTATGTGCCTTAAATCTTTCTCTTAGCTGTGCATACAAAAACCACTGAAAACTAAACCCTTCTGCAGCCAATTGCCCTTTTGATTTGGTGACTTTTTTCTAAAAGAAAGGAAGGGCCCAAATGCATGTGGCTTTTTTCATGCAGAAAATACCTGTTCAAGCAAGACTATTGACAGGCTTTTAGTTTCAATAAATTAATCACAGGCATATTCATCAGATTAAAAGCCAGTGTTTGAGCACTACGAGTTGGTGGCCCACAAAGGTGAAAAATGTTTATTTCATTTGTAGAACCATTATAAATCATATTTCACCCCCTCTAAAAGCCTCCAAAGTGGTTTGCAATAATAAAACACACACCTGATCAGAAAAGCCCCTCTGAAAGAAAACAGAATAAAAGCACGCACCATTAAAACTCACAGGGACTCAGCATAATAAAAACAGCTGTATTGTGTACCTGCAAACCATCAGCAATGGTGAGGGTTACAAGATCTGAACTACGAAAGTCCAGATGGGTCCCAAATGGCAGGAAGAAACACAGAAAGCTCTAAGTCTTTGCTGTGATCTGCTGCTTTGGCACTATTTGGATTTGTGCAGGCCATACTCGTTGAGGACAAAGATCTTGCTTTGTGTTCATGTCAGCCGCCCCTCTCTTGCTGATAAAGGACAGGGCATCCAATGATGACAGTAAATCAGGAGTATGGTGCCTGTCACCAGATGTTGCAGACCTATAACTCCCAACCACAGATGTTTGCTTCCTGACATAAAGGATGGCCAGAATCATGCAGGAGAACTTCCTTCAGATATCCTGATCCCAAATTATGTAGAGCTTGATGACAAGCAGAACTTTGAATGGAGCCCCAAAATGGACCAGACATCTGAGACGATGAGGATTTTGATGTGATGCCATTTAAAACCCCAACAAATAAATGGCTGCTGTGTTTTTCACTCACTCACTGCAGCTTATGAACAAGTTGAGAGGACATATCCAGATAGATCTTGTTGCAGGAATCAAATTTCACAACTCTGACAGATGATGCGAATGAGCCTCACCAAGACCAAGAACAAAGGGACCACCTTTGACAATGGATTGGAAAGACTGGATTTGCAATGTGTTGGCCAATAAAGGTTTCTGAAGTATAGTGAGATATTGACAGGCAATTTTCTGGCTTCTGTCCCTGAGAAATGAAGGGAAGATAAGGTTAATCATTTGACTGCTAGGATGACACAGTGAGACCAAAATGTCAGGGCGTTCAAACCAAACACCTTTTTCTTTTCAGGCACAGAACGTTAACTGCCATATTTTCAGCATTTCTTTTCTAAACTATAAGTTGAGACAGTAAAGACTTACCGAGAGTAGAAATTTGCTGCCAAAGTGCTTCTGTAAAGATAAGAATATTTTCCCCATGGTAGATTAAATCCATACTTTTTTGTAAGCCTGAAAAACATTTTGCACATGCTTGGAAAAGTGACATCGCACAAATAACTTCTCTCAGCATAGGGAGAGGGTGGGGAAAACCAAATAATCAATAGAAGCGAATATGTGTAGCTCAGGGTTGAACAGCGTTGCACTGAAGATGTTACCTAGCCGGGTAACGAAATGTTTGCAAGAAAACAGCCAAGCTGAGAGAACCCCAAGGACTGCATGACCAAATCATCCTCAGGTTGTTCAGACAGCACTTTAGAATCTCAGGGCAACTGGGAAAAAACTTCTCATCAGAAGCAGCCTGCTCTTCCCCAAATGATTGCTCTATTACATCCCCAGAAGACATCAGTCAAATTGTTGATGAATGAAGCACCCTGTTATCACAGTGAAGATTTACAACCTGCGAAATGGTATCTGACTTGCAAAACAAAAGTCACTTTCTATGGTCTGGACAATCTTTCTGAACAATGAAATGACCAGGTAAAAAAGTACTTGGCCATTCAGTTGCTGAGTGGGTGGCAGAAGGGGTCTGCTTAAATGTTGCCTTTCTTCTTCCAATGCAGCAAAGATTATCTAAGGTTGCCACTTTTTCCCTCTGCTTCCTCAGCTATTGAGGACACCCTGATTACAGAAATATTGTTAATATTTGCCTTGGCAGTATTATTCTAAGAATATTGGAGGAGAAGCAATCATAGTTAATCTGATGCAATACCAATGTAAGGGCCGTGCAGCATGTCCTTTGCTTATAAAAGATCCTAGGTTCAGTTTCTGGCATGTCCAGAAAGAGTTGGGAAAGGGACCTTTCTGATACCTTGCAGACCCCGAGCCAGGCAAGGTGTGTTATTACAAGTCTGTAATACCGATCCTTCCTTCACAGATTGTTAGCTTGTAGCAGGTTAAGGGGCTTGCCCATCCCAATGGCAGTACGCCAAGTATAATCCACACTCCTGGGAGGTCCCCCATGTTGGGCAGGCAATAGGTGATGGGTCAAACTAAATACAATCCACTGTATTCTGCCAAGAAAACACCATGGACGTTCAAAACCAGGACAATGTCAACATGAGACTAGAAGATGAGCCCTCCAGGCCAGGAGATGTCCAGTGACCTACAGATTGTTGTGGTCCAGATACCACTGGTGCTTCTGATCAGGCTGGATGAAAACCAAAAGGACATCCAACTGCTGATGTGCACAGAGGAACAAGGACAATCTGATGCTGCAAAGATATGTATATGGCAAATACTAAAGTTAGATGGTAGGGCTGTTTTGTTCTAAATTTTATTAGTAAAGTCAGATGGCAGGTAGATTTAGAATGTTATAATTCTAATTTTATAATACAAGTGTTATTTTGATTGTAAATATATCATAGCGTACACTTATTCTATTGCATTTGGGTAATTTCAGCTGTCTTGTTCATTTTGATTGTACTTGGATTGTGCCCCATGGGGGGGGGGATGTTAGAAATAACTTCTTGATGCATTTGCTGGTTTGTATATCACTGATAAGTGAAATATCAAACTTAATGTAGTTAGACCAAAGATGTTAAGACCAACCATTGACATTCTGAGAATCAGCAAACAGAAATGGTCTAGAATGGATCATTTCACATTGGAGGTGCATCACATCTACTGCAAACAAGAAAGTCATGGAAGAAACAGAATAGCCATAATTATTCACAAAAGATATCACAGTCAGTGCTCATATACAATGCAAACAATTATAGAAGGATCTCAATTTGAGTCCACAACAAGCCAATCAATGTTACAGTAACCCAAGTCTGTGCTCCAACAACAGATACAGAGGAAGCAGAAGGTATACAGTTCTATGGCAATTTGCAGCACCTTGTTGACACACACAAAAAAAGAAGCCATATTAATTATAGGAGACTGGATTTAACCAAGTTCCTTATGATGAAGGTACTTGTATTTGTGGAATTCCAGAGATAGAGGACATCATACATATAATATTTGAATGTCAGTTGTATAAGAGAGAGATCAATATCTTGGACAATACATTAGACAAACGGCCTGTTGCGATCCTCACATTAAAACAACATATTTCATGTGCAGTCAGAACCCAAATATTATATGTAATATGGCCCTTTATCTGAACAAAACAGTACAATTGAGAATTGCATATGTGGATCTGATTGGGATAAATTGTTGGGGTGACACAGAAGAAATATGATTTGCATTTCCTTTTAGTTTTGCCTTTTACTCTATTTCATAACACATGGTCTTATTATTGCTCTTTATTTTATATTTTGTATTCTGATATGGCCTAATGGCTAATCAATAAGTATTATTATATAGGAGATTGGAATGCTAATTTTGCGAGTAAAACAGTATCTGGAATAATGGGAAAAGTTGACCTCAGTTTATAAAATGAAGCAAGAGGTGGACTAATAGAGTTCTGCCAAAAAAAAAAAAAATCCACCAGTGTTTATCGCAAATAAATTTCTTCCAACAACCTAAACTGGACAATCCAGTTGGACAATTCCAAAATCAAATTGCAAGCAAGAAGGAGAAGTTGTATTCAATCAGCAAAAAGTAGACTTAGTGCTGACCAGCTCAGACCACAAACTCCTCCCTGTAAAATTACAACTTAAACTCAAGAAAACAAATAATCAAATCTACATAATAACATATTTGAGAAATAGAGTGCCTGAAGAACTCTGGACCAAAATTCAGGACAACATTAAAGATTAAACAAAGGCAAATATTCTGCATTGTACAAGGAAAAGGAGATGAAATATCTGTCTACTGATGGGTTAAAAATAGCTCAAGAAAGGTGGAGCGGGGGGGGGGGGGGAGCAGAGACAGAGAAATCTACCCAGCTAAAAATGACTTCCAGAGAAGAGCGAGAAGAGAGGAGAAGTTGTGTCTAAATAAGCAGTGCAAATTGAGAACAAGAATCAAATGGGAAAGACAACATTTTTCTTTGGGAAAATTTCAGAAATCAAGGAACTCTTTTATGCAAAGATGGGTACAGTGAAAGATAAAAAAGACAAAGATCTATTGGGGGGAAAAAGATATAGAGAACCAGTGGCACACATGCATGGAAGAAGTGCACAATAAATAAAGAAATAAATCCCCAAATCAAGGTATCACTGAACTGGAGCCAGACATTTTGGAAAACTACATGAACTCTAGAAAATATTCTAACAACAATGCTGTAGGAGTTTATGAGGTTCCCGCTAAACTGTTCAGAACTTTGCAATGTAATGCAGTTAAAGTGCTACTTAAGGTTTGCGAGCAAGTCTGGAAAACCCACCAGTGAAAAAAGGACTGTAGAAGATATTCCAGTGCCAGAAAGGGGCAGTTCTAAAGAATGCTCAAATACCATACATTTGCACATATTTCACATTATAGTAACATAATGCTCAAGATTTTGCAATCCAGATTTCAACAATGTATGATATGAGAACTGTCAGATGAACACGCTGGATACAGAAGAGGTACCTGTGATCACATTGTTAACATCTGATGAATGATGAAAATCACAAGGGAGTATCCAAAAGACTTCTGTTTTCACTTTATTGATTACAGTAAGTAGTATGAGTCCGACTACTGTATGTAGACTACAACAAATTATGGGTGTATTAAAACATGGGTGTATTAGGCCACCTTGTCTGATTATTGAAGAATTTGTATGACAGCCAGAAAGCTAGAATGAAATATGGAACAAGCAAATGATTCAAAGCTGAGAAAGGAGGGTGCTAAAGTTGTATACTGCCATCTTAGTTGATTAATTCATATGCAGAATATTTTGTGATAAACGTTGGACTAGAAGAAATTGAAATTAAAATGGCTGGGAGTAACATCAATAACCACAGATATGCTGATGATACCATTCTGATGGCTGGAAGCAAGTAACACTTAAAGAATCTCTTACTGACAGTGAAAGAAGGCAGTGTGAAACCCAGCCTTCTGCTCAATAATAAAAGAACTAAGCTTAGGTCAATAGGCAATGCCAACCCAGTGCAAATCAGGGGAGAATTTGAACTAGGAGTAGACTTTATCTTTCTAGGCTCCATAATTAACAGGGATTCTGACTGGAGCCATGAAATAAACAGTTGCTATTTGAGAGAAAGACTATGAGAGTTCTGGACAAAATACAAAATGCAGAGACATCAGACTAACAACTAAGATATATATATATATATCTTATATATATATATCTTAGTTGTTAGATATATATATATAAGGTATATATATATATATAAGGTTAGATATATATATAGATATATCTATCTATCTATCTAAGATAGATAGATAGATAGATAGATAGATAGATAGATAGATAGATAGATAGATAGATAGATAGATAGATAGATATAATCCAGGGCACAGGTTTCTGAGTTGTAACATATGGCTGTGACAGCTGGACCATCAGAAAAACTAAATGAAGAAAAATGGATGGCTTTGAACTGTGGTACTGAATAAAATTGTTGAGAATACTTTGGACCTTCCTAATCTGAATTATCCTCTGATTTCCAACTTCTTTGGGGTTTTTAGGAGAATGGAGAGAAACTATGTTTTGTGTTTTATAAATTCCACATTTTGGGGGGGGGGGAGAGAATTGGGATGAAGTGTGTAATAGAGCAACTTCTAAACTGATTGGAAAATCTGTGGAAATCAACTCTTCTGGTTGCTTAAAAAACAGCCGCGCAGCTTCTTCCTGCTTTCCATTTCTCTCTCCAAAGCAAACTGCTAAGATGAAAAATCATTGGTTTTCTTGTCTGAATCTGAAATAGTATTGGTCCCTGTATTATGTGGCCAGGTAGTGTATGCTGAAATATATAGAATATAGTGTATATATAGTGATGGATGGATGGATGGATGGATGGATGGATGGATGGATGGATGGATGGATGGATGGATGGATAGATAGATAGATGGATGATAGATAATATATACTACCCTAACTTGAGTAGCACTAAACATTATCTTGTTTCTTTCTGTTAGTTCTCAGTGAATCTGATGAAAGTGGTTTGGCTTTTTCATGCTCTTTTTTCAGTTGAAAAGAGAATGATGGAGAAATTTTCATGGGCCATGTGTGGAAATCTGCACTTATTTAATTAGGTGGAGCCTTTCATTATCCAATCTCTCTCAGCTGCCTGCAGCCTCCTTTGTTCCCACTGACTCCAGAGGAAACCCACTGTTTTTTTTCAGACCTGATATGTGGGCACAGAGGAAGGCTTCAGAATGTAACAGAAAACCACACCTAAGCCCCCCTCTAACTATAAAGGAAGCTCAAAAGCACCGCCAAGAGAAATGTGGACAACATTCTCAAGTGTCTTGAGAATAATCTAGAAAAAAGAAGCCTTTTCTCTGAGGGAGAAAAACTTCAGAGAAAGACCAATTTTGGCAAACCATAATACATTGTTAGAAAGTACTCAGTGCTATTGCGGTGGTGGTGGCAATGGCGGGTATTAGGGCTGTGTTTTTTCTGATCTACATTTAATTTAAAAAATCCTTTTCCAGAAACAGCCTTTTTGAGGATCCAAGTCATGTCACATTCATATAGATAATGGCACAGGCAATGATTGGGGGGGAATGAAAGAAAGAGCACAGTTGGAGGCTTTCCAAAACAAGCACTATGGGAGGATGTAGGAATTTTTCAACCTTCCTGTTTTATTGCAGAGATAGAAGCAAGAGCAGGAGTGTTCAATGGTCATTCATCCCATGATCAAGGTCACAGAGGAAATATTTCAAAATTGACCGCCTCAGTAGCACACAGCCTATAAAACCCTTATCTCCCCTGATAAAGCTGGAGATCCAACAGTCTGCTTCTACAGCAATATGTTTTCATAATGATTAGCGCAAATAAGCATGGCTAGTTAGAGCAAAGGTGGAGAAGACACTTAGCTCCTGTGACTAATATCTGCCTGTCAGAACCTGGATACAATAATGGACAGTCTGTGCACACTCAAGTGGATGCAGTACATTACAAAGCCAATGTACCAGTCTAAAATGTATACCTTCCTTTAGCTCTTCTAATAGGGATGTTCTGTCTCTGATAATGATTTTAATAATTGCAAGACCTGCTCTGTGGAGCAAAACAGGATTTGCCGATTGACGTAAGATAGGAGAATGAATTAAGTGCTGCCTCTTTACCCAGAGAGTTTTTTAAATATCTTTTTGCAGGTAATGCATAACGAGGGAATTTATTAAGCTGCCTTTCTTTTAGTCAAAACTGAAGAAAGGCTTCTTTTCCAGACCTTATGTGCATTATAAGTGGGGATGAGTTTATAGCTACTGTATGGAGGTCTCACTTACCAACCCTGGATCTGCCCCACCGAACTGGAACAGTCCGGGGAGAAGGAAACAGTGATTGCTCTCACTGGCATGGTCGTCACCACTTTCTCTTCCTTCTCTAAATCAAGACTCCAGTAGCAAGGCTAACAAAATCTTCCTTTTTTTTAACCAAATGAAAAGGACAATTTCCTCTCCTCTCCTCTCCTCTCCTCTCCTCTCCTCTCTTTCTTTCTTTCTTTCTTTCTTTCTTTCTTTCTTTCTTTCTTTCTTTCTTTCGCCAAATGAAAAGGACAATAAGGGCAATTTAAGCCCAGCCCCGAGGCATAGGCTAGGCCAGTGGTTCTTAATCTGTTCAACTCAATTACCCCTTTTCCCAATCTCAAATAATGTCATTAACCCCATTAAAAAAAAACCCTAGACTCTGTTATATTACACAAGCATCTCAGCTGGGGCAATGCCACACTGGATCCTGGATTCACAAACAAGCATTCCTCCATTGCCCAAATTACTCCACTGGGGGTAATTACTCCAGTGTAAGAACCACTGGCAAGGCATCTGAACAAATTATAGTCTCCAAGACTAACTGGCTCCCAAAATATCTATAGAAAAGACACACCACAGCAAATATAAGAATGAATCGGTTTGGGGCTTAGAGAGAAAGGATTGAATTCAAGGAGGAAGCATAAGCAACAAAATACGGGGCAAAATTAGAGACAAAGCTTTAGGAGAAACAGCTGTGAAAGGATTCAGGCAAGGCTTTGACCACATCTCCCCCCCCCCCCAAATAAACTAACACTCTAAGCTAGACTACCTTTTGCACCTAGAAGTTAGTTTCTGATTGATCCTTTCCTACCTGAATCTTGGAAGGTGTCATTCCATCCTGGAGTGAGCTCTCTCTTTCTCTGGTAAGACTCAAAGCAAAAGTTTCTAGCAAGCTCTTTCCTAGATAGTTAACCTCAAGAAGGGAGTTATGTGCATGTAACAATTTAATCATATGTCTCTCCTGGGTTTTGACTAGAGATAAATCAAATCAAATCTTTATTAAGATCATAGACCAGACAATTGTATGTATGTGTGTTCTGATCCAGCAGAGACCTCTCCAGACTTATGTGCTTGAAGATTACTGTTACAGCTATAATTGCAGACCATTATGTCCAGAAGTTGGGCAATGTTTTCCAAAAGTCTATGCTTATTTTTAAAATGTTGTGATTTGGGTAGACTAGGAAGTAAATATACTGGAAGAAGCCAGTGGCAAATCACTTCCATCTTGTTGCCAATAAAACCACATATACATAACCATGACATCACCAAAAAGCAAGCCATTTTAATTAAAATGTGACTTTAATTAAAGGAATGGGTGGACAATTCATATTCAGACTTGGCATGAATTCTTTCAACTCCATCTAACTGGTTCTTCAAGAGGATGTGTGGGCTTAGGACCCATTGTATCAAGAGGCTTCCTGGGTGTTGGCAGCTTTTCTTGGGTTCCATCTAGATAAATGTTAGGAGATGTTCTTGTACATAATTCAACTTCACCTGAAAGCTGGACATTCTTCACTTGAAAGGCCAATAGTGTGTTAACATCACAATCACTCATAAGAACATCAGTAGTTAAATGGGCACTCCGTTCAATGGCATCACTACATTTTTTTTAAGATGATAGCAGTAATCCAGTGCACAGAGGCTGTGAAATGAAATGAAATGAAATGAAATGAAATGAAATGAGAACGTATTTTTAAAAGATATTCCTTACAAACTGAACAATGTATACAAGCTGGTCTATTAGCCAGCCTTTGCTCATAGTTTCTGCTGAAGTCTATCAGGTTCCATTCCCAGCTCCATCCAAAGACACGGTTCTTGAATGTTTGCCATTTTAATGATTCCTAATTTTACTTCCTGGGCATGGATGCCAAAGTAGATTGCTTACCTGGGAATGATCATCTATTCTTCTTCATCTTCTATCCTTCACATCAATAATTACCACACGCTGCATGCTTATTTACAACTACTCTAAACTCTGCTGAGTTCAGTGGTGCTTACTTCCATGTAAGTGTGCATAGGTTTGTGGTCTTCATTGTAATGTTTATGGTTGTGGTGCCAAAATTTACTCCCCTTTTAAAACTAAGCAGTTTTCTTACATCTGTTGATGTAGCATATACTGTAGTAAACCAGTAGTGCAGCAAATGACCTGTTGCTTCTCCATAGTGCTCTCTGGTAAACCCAAGATTAACAATCCTGTATTGGCAGACATTGTTATGGCCAAAGCTGTCACTTTCCCTATCATTTTTGGAACCGTTTTTTAAAATCAGGATGAATAATTCACTTTGTGTTACTGGCTGGCTAAAATAATTAGCATTGTGTTTGCATCCAATCACGCCCAGAAGAGTAAGCATAATATCTCTCACAATATTTATTGTGCCTTCACTTGGCTGGAATTGTGAATTTTGACTATGGAAATATTAAACCCTTCCAAATGAATAAAAGGGTTTTGTTTCCAACGCGACAGGCCATGATCCAGCACAGACTTAAATGGGCTTTAATTCACCAGGATCAGCAAGCATCAATGCAATTAAATCTATGGAATTTTTGTGACTATGATACAGCAATTCCTCAGTAATAGGTAACTGGCATTCCTAAATTGTGCTGTGGAGTTGCAGCCAATTCTGTTCATAGAAAGGCTTGCTTTCAAGACAGACAAAAGAATGGATGTTTATGATTTATATTGTTAAAGTCTGGAACTGGCAATGGCTATCACTTTTTTGGCTTTAGAAATTGATTTGCTATATTCCTGAAAAAGATGGCTATCAATGGCTAATGGTCCTATTGGATAAGTCATACCTCCAGGATCAGCCTACTGATCAGAAAGCTAGTGCTAATGTGGGTTTCCCAGAGAGATCTTGTTGACCACTAAGGGAAGCAGGATTGTGGACTGGATAAACATATTTTAATTAATTAATTAATATTTATCTATTTTAATCAGTATGTATCCTTTTTTACTGTAAACCGCCCAGAGTCACCCCACAGTGAGATGGGCAGTGACAAATTTGAAATATAAATAAAAATAAATAAAATAGGTCTTTGATCTGAATCAAGAGGACTTTCCTTATGTTTTGGTTTGAACTAGGAGGCATGCCAAGATCAGTGATTTATCCATAAACTCACAAGAACAGCTTTTCCTCTGGGAGGAGAAATCCAGCCTTCATGCTTCAAGTGGGGGGCGGGGGGCGGGGGAGGCAACTCAACAAGAAGAGCCCACTGCTTTTTGCACCAGGTCAATGTGTTTATCTCACTGTTCCTGTGGTGTCCAATGTGGAATCACTTTAAGACAGGGATAGAGAGCCCCTGGCCCCCAGATGTTTATTTATTAATCAATTTTTAAAAGAAAAAAGTGAATGAACAAACAAAAGGAGTCAAGAAAAAAGAAAAAAAAATAATTGGTGCAGAAATATAATATTTATAAGTGGACTTAGAAGTTACCAGGATTGTATAGTTAGTGTTCAGTGTATCTTTGATTAGAAATTAATCATAAAAAACATTAAATTATTTTTATCTACATTAAATTATTTTAACAATCTAAATAAGAATTTAAATCTCTGAGCTAAGTGCCCAAATCTCCACTATTTGGTGTCTAAAAATACAAAAAGAAAGAGGGAAAAAAGAAATATTAGTTTCTAACTTCCCTTTATTGTACTTGTACTAATTGTGTCGAATTGTTGATGTACCAAATAAACAGACCACATGGCCAACGGTAAAGGATGCTGGGAGATGTAGTTTAGCAACATTTGGAAGGCAATGGGTTCCCGTCCCTAGTCTAAGACAAATCTCTCCATACAACCAAACCATGTTCATATCTCTCAGCAGTAGATATTAATTGCATTGCCAGTAAGCTCTTTAAAGTAACTGCTAACATTTTGTCTGTATGTGTTATTTCCTTTCCTGAAAAATGACCTTATGCTGGAAACAATCAAAGCTGTAGCAAAGACGCTGTAGAATTGTGGCCTTCTTTGACTCTCTTCATTGATGTAGCATTTTCTAAAAAAGTATAAAGTCTGTCTCTAATCAAAGCCAAGGAGCCAAGACAACTAGCTCTAAGAGATAGACAGTTGTTTTGCCTAATCCATGGCCTTCAGTCTTTGGCAGACTTCCCTGGGAACCAGGGAATAATATAATTAAATAGAAGATATAATTATTCTCATCACATGGTAGGATGGAATGGAAGGCTGGCTTTCTTAATAGTGGTAACCACTGTCCCCCCCACCCCACCCCCAGGACAATTTCCTGATAGATAGCCAGAGATTTTTGGCTTGCCTATTTCACAGCTATCATCATCTTGCCCACCAAGGAGAGTCCTGGGCCCCTTTTTCTAAGCAGCTTTCCATTGCAACTATGTAAAAATGATCCATTTCTCTTCAGAAAAATGCCCGTCCCCATCAAGAAGGTTTCATTCAGAAGGCTAGTAGAGAATGTGAAAGCTTTGCCTAACCCAATTCAGGCAGGAAGGGTTCCCTTATATACAATGTATTGCACAGCAAGGCAAGTTAACACACTTAGAATGTGCTTTTTTTTAGAAAAAGATTTTTTTTTTAAAAAAATAATCCAAATAGAAATTAGCAATAATCACAGATGTCCAAAGTATAATAACAAAAATATTTAAGTAGCAATTAGCAGTTAGGGGAAAAAATGGGGGGAGGGAGAAAGAGAGGGGGGCTACTAGAAGGCTTTTTCTAATGATATTCTATCTTTTTTGTTTGCTTTGCCTTTTTAAAAAAATATATATATTTTATAACCATATTTTCATTTCAACCTTCACTCCAGTATAAAGTTCATTTTATGTACGTATATACATTATTTCCCTTTTTCTTTATTTTTCCTTTTGTTTGTTTGATTTACTGAATTAATTTAAAAAATGATTTAAAAAAGGGAGGAGAAAAGAAAGAGAATCGGAAAGCTTTGAAAACCAAACAAAACAGCTGGAGGAATTATAAACATTTAGCCCAGAGCAGGCAAGTGTCAGATTGGATCATTTGGACCAGATGGGATCACGTCATTATCCAGAAATCAATGAATCAGGAAGAGGCAGACAAGTTGCAGACACCCATGAGGCAGTTGTCAAAAGTCCCAAGGATCCCCAATTAACCACCTCTGGTACAGTAGAAGCCTAGGTGATATGGTGTCTCCATAGGGAGGCCCATTGTCACAGTGCCTCAGTTCAGGCATTGTTTCATGCCACTGCCACATGTTTAGGGTAAATTTTACATGAAAATGGCAATTGTGTTAGGAGGTGTATCACCAGATGTTAGCTGTATATTGGAGAACTGTTTGTATAATCAAAGTAGGGATCCATCTACTATCCAGTATAAATGAGGTTTAGAGTTCCCAGATCTGATTCAAACTAAGGCTTTTTTAGCTTAATTATGATACAGGAAGGGAGAATTTTAATTGTTGTTGTTTAGTCATGTCCGACTCTTCGTGACCCCATGAACCATATTGCACCAGGCCTTCCGGTCCTTCACTGCCTCCCTAAGCTTGCTCAGTTTCATCCTCATTGCTTCAGTGATGCTATCTAACCATCTCATCCTCTGCCGTCCTCTTCTCCTTTTGCCTTCAATCTTTCCCAGCATCAGGGTCTTCTCCAAAGAGATCTCTCTTTGCATTAGGTGACCAAAGTATCTGAGCTTGAGCTTCATTATCGATCCTTCCAATGAGCAATCAGGGTTGATTTCCTTTAAGGTTGACTGGTTTGACCTCCTAGCAGTCCAGGGGACTCTCAAGAGTCTTCTCCAGCACCACAGTTCAAAGGCATCAATTCTTCGGCGCTCCGCCTTCTTTATGGTCCAGCTCTCACAGCCATACATTAGTACTGGAAAAACCATAGCTTTGACTATGCGGATCTTTGTCGGCAAGGTGACGTCTCTGCTTTTTAATATGCTATCTAGGCTTGCCATGGCTTTCCTCCCAAGGAGCAAGCGTCTTTTAATTTCATGGCTGCAGTCTCCGTCTGCGGTGATCTTGGAGCCCAAATAAATGAAGTCTGTTACTGCTTCCATTTCTACCCCTTCTATTTGCCAGGAATTGATGGGTCCAGATGCCATGATCTTAGTTTTTTTAATGTTGAGTTTCAAACCAGCTTTCGCACTCTCCTCTTTCACCCTCATCAAGAGGCTCTTTAGTTCTTCTTCACTTTCTGCCATTAGGGTGGTATCGTCCGCATATCTGAGGTTGTTGATGATTCTCCCTGCAATCTTAATTCCGGCTTGTGATTCTTCCAGCCTGGCATTTCTCATGATGTACTCTGCATATAGGTTAAATAAGCAGGGTGACAGTATACAGCCTTGTCGTACACCTTTCCCTATTTTGAACCAATCGGTTGTTCCATGACCGGTTCTAACTGTTGCTTCTTGGCCCGCATACAGATTTCTCAGGAGACAGGTAAGGTGGTCTGGTACTCCCATCTCTTTAAGAATTTGCCACAGTTTGTTGTGATCCACACAATCAAAGGCTTTTGCATAGTCAATGAAGCAGAAGTAGATATTTTTCTGGAACTCTCGTGCTTTCTCCATGATCCAGCGAATGTTGGCGATTTGATCTCTAGTTCCTCTGCCTCTTCGAAACCCAGCTTGTACATCCGGTAGTTCTCGGTTCATGTATTGCTGAAGCCTAGCTTGTAGGATTTTGAGCATAACTTTGCTAGCATGTGAAATGAGTGCAATTGTGCGATAGTTTGAGCATTCTTTGGCATTGCCCTTCTTTGGAATTGGAACGTAAACTGACCTTTTCCAATCCCGTGGCCACTGTTGCGTTTTCCAAACTTGCTGGCATATTGAGTGCAGCACTTTAACACCATCGTCTTTTAGTATTTTAAATAACTCAGCTGGAATACTGTCATCTCCACTAGCTTTGTTGTTAGCAATGCTTCCTAAAGCCCACTTGACTTCACTCTCTAGGATGTCTGGCTCAAGGTCAGTGATCACACCAGCGTGGACATCAGGGACATTAAGATCTTTCTTGTATAGTTCTTCTGTGTATTCTTGCCACCTCTTCTTAATCTCTTCTGCTTCTGTTAGGTCCCTGCCTTTTTTGTCCTTTATCATGCCCATCTTTGCACTAAACGTTCCTTTCATATCTCCAATTTTCTTGAGGAGATCTCTAGTCTTCCCCATTCTATTGTTTTCCTCGATTTCTTTGCATTGTTCATTTAAGAAGGCCTTCTTATCTCTCCTTGCTATTCTCTGGAAATCTGCATTCAGTTGCTTATATCTTTCCCTTTCACCCTTGCTTTTCGCATTCCTTCTTTCCACAGCTATTTGTAAAGCCTCATCAGACAGCCATTTTGCTTTCTTGCATTTCTTTTTCTTTGGGATGGTTTTAGTTGCTGCCTCCTGTACAATGTTACGGACCTCCGTTCATAGTTCTTCAGGCACTCTGTCTACCAAATCTAATCCTCTGAATCTATTCATCACCTTCACTGTGTACTCACAAGGAATATGATCTAAGTCATACCTGAGTGGTCTAGTGGTTTTCCTTACATTCTTCAATTTAAGCCTAAATTTTGCAGTAAGAAGCTCATGATCTGAGCCACAGTCAGCTCCTGGTCTTGTTTTTGCTGTCTGTATAGAGCTTCTCCATCTTTGGCTGCAAAGTATGTAATCAATCTGGTTTCGGTATTGACCATCTGGTGATGTCCATGTGTAGAGTCGTCTCTTGTGTTGTTGGAAAAGAGTGTTTGCTATGACTAGCTTGTTCTCTTGACAGAACTCTATTAGCCTTTGCCCTGCTTCATTTTGTACTCCAAGGCCAAACTTGCCTGTTATTCCGATTACTCCTTGACTTCCTACTTTAGCATTCCAATCCCCTATGATGAAAAGGACATCTTTTTTTGGTGCTAGTTCTGGAAGATGTTGTAGGTCTTCATAGAAGCGGTCAACCTCAGCTTCTTCAGCATCAGTGGTTGGGGCATAGACTTGGATGACTGTGATATTGAATGGTTTGCCTTGGATACGCACTGAGATCATTCTGTCATTTTTGAGGTTGTACCCCATTACTGCCTTTCCCACTCTCTTATTGACTATGAGTGCAACTCCATTTCTTCTAAGGGTTTCTTGCCCACAGTAGTAGATATAATGGTCACCCGAATTAAATTCACCCATTCCCGTCCATTTCAGTTCGCTGATTCCCAAGATGTCGATGTTCAGTCTTGTCATCTCATGTTTGACCACATCCAGCTTGCCTTGGTTCATAGATCTTACATTCCAGGTACCTATACAATATTGTTCTTTACAGCATCGGACCTTCTTTTTGCTTCCAGATACATCCACAGCTGAACGTCCTTTCGGCTTTGGCCCAGCCGCTTCACTCTTTCTGGAGCTACTTGGAATTGCCCTCCGCTCTTCCCCAGTAGCATATTGGACACCTTCCGACCTGAGGGGCTCATCTTCCGGCGTCATATCTTTTAGCCTTTTAACATTGTCCATGGGGTTTTCTTGGCAAGGATACTGGAGTGGGTTGCCATTTCCTTCTCCAGTGGACCACATTTTGTCAGAACTCTCTGTCATGACCTGTCCGTCTTGGGTGGCCCTGCACGGTATAGCTCATGGCTTCACTGAGTTACGCAAGCCCCTTCGCCACGACAAGGCAGTGATCCATGAGGGGAGAATTTTAATAGATGATCTTAAATTATGCACCAAATGAGGCCACCTGTCTACTAATACTCACATAGTTTAACCATCCTTAAATACTACACTGTGGTTCAGGAATGTCTGTATTCTAGATAGCTCTGTTTGTTCTATAGAAAAAAACAGCCATTCCTGTTTTAAGAATTCTGCTCAGAAGAGTTCTTAATCCTCCTAAACAGATCGTTATTTATAAACTTACAACAGGAAGGCAGATGTTCAGATAAAGAATTACCATTTCTGATGAGGCTTTCTTTGAGAAGTGAGAATACACCTGGCAAGTGAGCACAAATATAACATCAGCAAGAAAATCTTGTCTCAGTTCTGAATGCTGACTTTCCCCCAGAAGGTTGAATTAAATAATGTTTTTATTTTTAAGTTTATAAGTTTACTTCCTAAACTTCTCTTCCATTTTTTACAATATTTCCTAGTCTGTAGGCCAGGATTCCTTGATGATCTCCCAACCAGATATTAATCTTGCTTGACTTTTTAAAGATCGGCTTAGATTGGCTAGGTGATTAGCTTCTCTAGTAACTGGAAAATCAAAACATTTGCGTAAACAATCTATTTTTCTATTAGTCTTCTTATTCTACCAGCAGTCTTTTGTTTTTTTAAAAAAGATTGCTTATTGTCCTTTCTTATCTTGTGTGACCTTTGTCAGTAAAAAGTTAGATCTCTTAGAACACATTTTTAAATCTACTTAGATCATAAACCCCTTAGAATTGTGATAGTAACCCATTCTCCATGTTATCCGTGATTGGAAGGAGTACTTTTTTGACTAATTCAGGATGGAGTGCAAAAGAGGGGAGAGAAGAAGCATTACATGCCTGATGCCAACCAAGACAACATGAAAACTGTGCAGTTACTTCAACGAGCAAAGGGTGGCTGATTCTGGGAGGACTATTGGTTTTGTTTTCTAGCTTGACTTCTTGGGTTGAAGACCTCTTAGTATGTCCAGAAGAGAATACGCTTAACCTTTCCTGAGAGCCTAAGGCACTTGAAGTCCACGCTTCTTCAAGCTGCCAAGTTTGAGAAACACTGGCCTAAGGCTTAAAGTCTCTGAGCACAGGAAATCTGTCTTTCTTTTGTGAAAGGAACCTGATTTTAAGTCAATTGTATCTTTAAGCAACAGTGTCTCCCGTTGAAGGATATTATGCTTGAAAAGAAAAGAAAGCAGGAAAAAAATCAGTGTTGGCTTCTTTCTCTTCTGACAATTGATGGAATGTGGAAGGGTTAAAGGAAGGTTGCTTAGTGGATTCTCTTATCATGCAACACCTCCTTGCTCAAGCTTCCAATGTTGTGCTTCTCCTCAAACTGTACAAACCAACTGGCAAGACCAGGGTGGGAGAGGCTGTTGAAGTCTTGTGCGTACTTTACAGCCTTCCCTGAAAAACTATGTTTGCTTTCAACTGTTTATCAAGGAATATGAAAAATTCTGCCAGGTTAGCCTGGCAGTTCAGTCACATGGAAGGCCACATTTCTTCTTGAAGTTCTCATGGAATCCATACAACATCCCTTGCTCATTTCAGGGCTTCCTGGAAATTCCTTGACTGGATTTAAAAGGACTGTGTGTTTTAGCAATGGATTGTTTCCTGTATTTCCATTCCAAAGCCAGTTTTGAGGAGATCATGATTTGCCTCATTCTCATTTTATTTTGGAAAAAAAAAAGGTACATTGTCTGCCTCTTTAACACTTTGAGACTTAGCCCTGGAGCATTATCTTTCACAAGATTCAAGTGGGAATCCAAGCAGATTTATTCACTCTTTAATCCAACTTCAGTTTACTGCTGAACATTTTCCAATTGGAAAGACTGCCAGGAGAAATCCTATCTCTGAATGATTAAAAGCAGACTTAACATTCTTTAAGCCCATGCTTCTCAACCTTGGCAACTTCAAGATGTGTGGACTTCAATTCCCAGAATTCCCTAGCCAGCATGGCTGGCTAGGGAATTCTGGAAGTTGAAGTCCATACATCTTCAAGTTGTCAAGGTTGAGAAACACTGCTTTAAGCAAATGTAGCATGAAAGGGTGAGTCCTCATAGACCATCACAGAGATGGACTTCTCTTTTCCTTTGAAAAGAGTCCCTAAAATACATACAACCAGCTTTTTCCTCCAGGGGCAGCATGCACTGCTCATTTTATTGAGTCATAAAGTTTTTTCCCCCTCATCAGCAGCCTGCAGATAGCATAAAATATTGCACTTCATACTTCCATGCATGTACACTGTTTGCTTACTAACCCCAGGAGAGTTCAGGAACTGAAAGTAGAGGCCATTAGCCCTATACTATTTTAGAAAGAAAACCGATGTTTGTGAATCTGCAAAAGAGAATGGCACCTTCTGTTCTTATTGCTAAATCTAAGTCCCAGACATAAGATCTTTAGGAAGGTCCTCTAAGTACACTAGCAAAGTTGTGATGCATTGATTGTTGCTGGATTGTTAGGCAGATGCTCAATTGCTGATTTTCATCAAACGTGACCCATTCATTTTGTGTGGCAAGTATGATAACCATGTTCACAAGCACATGCTACATTCATATTTTAAATGGACATGTCAAGAGCTCTTTGTTGCAGATTGGACCTAGCTTCAGGTGACACTAGACATGAATAAATCTATTGATTTCAGTTTCCCTTGGTTTCTCATTTTTGTGAATATGTCAGCTTGGCTTGTCAAGCTTGTGAAATGTTTTCAAGACTCAAATTTGTATTTTTAGTGTGGATATTTCTCCTAACCTATTACTTCTGTATGTGCAATTTGCTCTGCTATAGTTTCTTCATATATTTTCTCCAAAAATAATGCACATTATTTTAGTTATTGTAATCTACTTTCAAGAATGTACAAGATTTTGCATTGGTGATATAGATGTAGATGTGGGTATAGACAGAGACAGAGATAAATACAGATAGAGATAGAGATAGAGACAGAGATAGAGATAGAGAGATAGAGATGGATAACCATTCATAAACTGCATTGCAACATTTGGCGAACTGAGAATTTTGAATGATGATGAAATTTCAGTTGGTGATTTGACTCAAAAATACAAAATTGTAAGTGCAACCTATACATTCCTTCCTTGTTAATATGTGAAGCACCCTCAAGTAGGAGTACAAAGACAAAAGAGGGATCACAAAGTTTCATTGCACAAAATCTAGCATTTTCAGTACTGAAGCACTCTCTTCCATCCCTCCCAATGTTTTTTTGGTCAGTGCAAGATTAGGCTCCCATCATCATTTTTTACTTATTAAAATCGTTTCATGCTCCTACTCTTGTAATTACATGCCAAAAGCTGGGGGAAAAAATGCTCCAGGGAACTGGAAGTCCAGACTAAAACCTTTCTTTTACTACAGAGTCATGTTTACCAGCACATATGACTTGTATTCATATTTTATGAGTATATTGGAAATGGCTAAAATGCAGAGCAGAGTTCAAGATGCTGTAGATCTTTCAGCCCAGCCAGGTGTACTGTGGCCATCAGATCAAAGGAGAAAGGCAGTGCTGGAGGAATGATGTTGATCTGGAAAGTGGATACAGGGTGCCATCTAATGGTCTATGAAAAGAGAAGGCTAATGCTATCGATGCACCAGAGATACTGCACGCATTGCTTTAAAAAATATTAGATCTAAGACAATTGTTTATTGTTGCAGTCACTGAAAATAACTGCATTTGTTGCAGGAAAGGTTAAGTGGGTTCTTATCGCTTCTGCCTAGCCATCATTTTTTACAAATCACGGTTCATGGAAGTGGAGTAGAAGAGAAAGGCATCTATCTTATAGCAAGAGTTAGCTATGTTATCTCATTAGATAATAAAAATTAGGACTTTACTATGAGAGCTGTATCAAAGATGTTCATTTTGCAATTCTGTTTTACAAAAATGGTTACAATCTACTATGTAAATTTTCACTATGAAGTTTCAGTGTAGATGTCTTTATTTTAGGCTGAAGAAAAGTTATAAAAGAATTAAAACTTGCAATCATTTGCAGTCTGAATTCAGCAACACAGGCACAGAATATAGGCCTTACTATAAAAAACTGAGAGCCCCTTTCCTCGCAAACTTTCAGCTTCAATGCCATACTACATATCAGTTTGTAACTTAATATAGCCAGTCAAGATTTGAATATTGCCGTCCCCTTTAAATGTCCTCTAACAAAGAACTTCTGCAAGACCACATTATTTATCCACATTTACAAGGAGAAATGTGAATAAATAATATATCATTCTCTCCTAAAATGGCTGACTGTTCTTTTTTTTTTTTTCCCCCCACCCAGCCTCTCTGACCTTGCACAAAAGCTTAAAATATTCATACTGATGAGGCTGGGGTGTCTTTGTGCCTTTCAAAATGCTAAGCAAGCCTGCGGCATGATCACAATCTGGTACAAAGAGAAATTATTTTCAAGACAAATTCAGACAAGCCTTAAATTAATCAAAGGGAAGATGGTTAACTTTTTTTATATATTTTAAATCAACAGTAGATGTCTGTTTGTTTGTTTGTTTGTGACATTTGGCTGGTTCCCTGCTTTATTTGCTGCAAGGAGCAGGAGAACTTGGTCTAAATCAGCTCCCATTCAAAAAACTCTCATCAGGCAGCAATTTGAAATCAACCTTGCTTTAAGAAAAAGAAAAGAAAAGCCTGATGGGGGTGATATTTAATTTGAGAGCAGATGGGTGGAACTGTCCCTAATGAAACAAGTAGGAATTAGTCTAGAACCATTAGTGTACCTCTCCTTGTTGCTCTCAGTTCACACATTTTTCTGCCCCTGTGAATCTTTGCTCTTATTTTAGAAGTAGTTGGTGTAGACATACCAAGTGAAGATAAAGGACTAACCCAGTGGTAGAACACAACTTTTCCATGCCAAGGTCCCAAGTTTGATTCCTGGCATTTTCAGGTGTGGCTGGAAGAATCATAACTGACATCCTGGAGAGCTGAACTGGCTAATATTATCAGCCATCCTAGGCTAGGTGGACCAGGGGCCTGCTGTTCTATATAGCAACCTTCTAAGTCTCACAAGCATGTTTTCTGGTGAAAAATCTTGCAGATTTTGACACACATACATCTTTGACACCTTGATGCCTTGATAGACAAGTTGTTGAGTGCACAAACAAGGAAGAAAGGGGTACTTAACTTTTAGAGAAAACTTGAAGATACCTGAAACAATTCGTAAGATTACCCATCATTTGGAAGAAAGGGGATAGAAAAGATCAGAGGAATAAGATGAAGGTTCACAGTTTTTTAGAAGGATCTTTTTGAAAAGGGAGAAGTAATAACATGGACCATTTTAACTGGGTAGATTGGATATGTGTCCATCCATCTGCAGTTCCTCCTGAATGAAATGATAGGATGGGAAGTAAATGAAATTGCTTGTGGTGATACCTTATGTTATATGAGGCAATAGATGCATGCAAATTATCCCATGATATTTTACCAGTAAAATGGATTGAGATAAGGTCTAATCACTCGCTTCTGAAAGGTATTCACCATTCCTACTACAATGCCTCATACAATGTTGAGAAACTACTAGGTTGTTGCAAAGCTTTGGTTTGATGAGGCATGTTTCACAATGTTTCTTTGAAGGGATGTCTTGCATAATTCCCCTTCATGGATCACTGCTTTGTTGTGGCGAAGGGGCTTGCGTAACTCAGTGAAGCCATGAGTTATACCATGCAGGGCCACCCAAGACGGACAGGTCATGACAGAGAGTTCTGACAAAATGTGGTCCACTGGAGAAGGAAATGGCAACCCACTCCAGTATCCTTGCCAAGAAAACCCCATGGACAATGTTAAAAGGCTAAAAGATATGACGCCGGAAGATGAGCCCCTCAGGTCGGAAGGTGTCCAATATGCTACTGGGGAAGAGCGGAGGGCAATTCCAAGTAGCTCCAGAAAGAGTGAAGCGGCTGGGCCAAAGCCGAAAGGACGTTCAGCTGTGGATGTATCTGGAAGCAAAAAGAAGGTCCGATGCTGTAAAGAACAATATTGTATAGGTACCTGGAATGTAAGATCTATGAACCAAGGCAAGCTGGATGTGGTCAAACATGAGATGACAAGACTGAACATCGACATCTTGGGAATCAGCGAACTGAAATGGACGGGAATGGGTGAATTTAATTCGGGTGACCATTATATCTACTACTGTGGGCAAGAAACCCTTAGAAGAAATGGAGTTGCACTCATAGTCAATAAGAGAGTGGGAAAGGCAGTAATGGGGTACAACCTCAAAAATGACAGAATGATCTCAGTGCGTATCCAAGGCAAACCATTCAATATCACAGTCATCCAAGTCTATGCCCCAACCACTGATGCTGAAGAAGCTGAGGTTGACCGCTTCTATGAAGACCTACAACATCTTCCAGAACTAGCACCAAAAAGATGTCCTTTTCATCATAGGGGATTGGAATGCTAAAGTAGGAAGTCAAGGAGTAATCGGAATAACAGGCAAGTTTGGCCTTGGAGTACAAAATGAAGCAGGGCAAAGGCTAATAGAGTTCTGTCAAGAGAACAAGCTAGTCATAGCAAACACTCTTTTCCAACAACACAAGAGACGACTCTACACATGGACATCACCAGATGGTCAATACCGAAACCAGATTGATTACATACTTTGCAGCCAAAGATGGAGAAGCTCTATACAGACAGCAAAAACAAGACCAGGAGCTGACTGTGGCTCAGATCATGAGCTTCTTACTGCAAAATTTAGGCTTAAATTGAAGAATGTAAGGAAAACCACTAGACCACTCAGGTATGACTTAGATCATATTCCTTGTGAGTACACAGTGAAGGTGATGAATAGATTCAGAGGATTAGATTTGGTAGACAGAGTGCCTGAAGAACTATGAACGGAGGTCCGTAACATTGTACAGGAGGCAGCAACTAAAACCATCCCAAAGAAAAAGAAATGCAAGAAAGCAAAATGGCTGTCTGATGAGGCTTTACAAATAGCTGTGGAAAGAAGGAATGCGAAAAGCAAGGGTGAAAGGGAAAGATATAAGCAACTGAATGCAGATTTCCAGAGAATAGCAAGGAGAGATAAGAAGGCCTTCTTAAATGAACAATGCAAAGAAATCGAGGAAAACAATAGAATGGGGAAGACTAGAGATCTCCTCAAGAAAATTGGAGATATGAAAGGAACGTTTAGTGCAAAGATGGGCATGATAAAGGACAAAAAAGGCAGGGACCTAACAGAAGCAGAAGAGATTAAGAAGAGGTGGCAAGAATACACAGAAGAACTATACAAGAAAGATCTTAATGTCCCTGATGTCCACGCTGGTGTGATCACTGACCTTGAGCCAGACATCCTAGAGAGTGAAGTCAAGTGGGCTTTAGGAAGCATTGCTAACAACAAAGCTAGTGGAGATGACAGTATTCCAGCTGAGTTATTTAAAATACTAAAAGACGATGGTGTTAAAGTGCTGCACTCAATATGCCAGCAAGTTTGGAAAACGCAACAGTGGCCACGGGATTGGAAAAGGTCAGTTTACGTTCCAATTCCAAAGAAGGGCAATGCCAAAGAATGCTCAAACTATCGCACAATTGCACTCATTTCACATGCTAGCAAAGTTATGCTCAAAATCCTACAAGCTAGGCTTCAGCAATACATGAACCGAGAACTACCGGATGTACAAGCTGGGTTTCGAAGAGGCAGAGGAACTAGAGATCAAATCGCCAACATTCGCTGGATCATGGAGAAAGCACGAGAGTTCCAGAAAAATATCTACTTCTGCTTCATTGACTATGCAAAAGCCTTTGATTGTGTGGATCACAACAAACTGTGGCAAATTCTTAAAGAGATGGGAGTACCAGACCACCTTACCTGTCTCCTGAGAAATCTGTATGCGGGCCAAGAAGCAACAGTTAGAACCGGTCATGGAACAACCGATTGGTTCAAAATAGGGAAAGGTGTACGACAAGGCTGTATACTGTCACCCTGCTTATTTAACCTATATGCAGAGTACATCATGAGAAATGCCAGGCTGGAAGAATCACAAGCCGGAATTAAGATTGCAGGGAGAATCATCAACAACCTCAGATATGCGGACGATACCACCCTAATGGCAGAAAGTGAAGAAGAACTAAAGAGCCTCTTGATGAGGGTGAAAGAGGAGAGTGCGAAAGCTGGTTTGAAACTCAACATTAAAAAAACTAAGATCATGGCATCTGGACCCATCAATTCCTGGCAAATAGAAGGGGTAGAAATGGAAGCAGTAACAGACTTCATTTATTTGGGCTCCAAGATCACCGCAGACGGAGACTGCAGCCATGAAATTAAAAGACGCTTGCTCCTTGGGAGGAAAGCCATGGCAAGCCTAGATAGCATATTAAAAAGCAGAGACGTCACCTTGCCGACAAAGATCCGCATAGTCAAAGCTATGGTTTTTCCAGTACTAATGTATGGCTGTGAGAGCTGGACCATAAAGAAGGCGGAGCGCCGAAGAATTGATGCCTTTGAACTGTGGTGCTGGAGAAGACTCTTGAGAGTCCCCTGGACTGCTAGGAGGTCAAACCAGTCAACCTTAAAGGAAATCAACCCTGATTGCTCATTGGAAGGATCGATAATGAAGCTCAAGCTCAGATACTTTGGTCACCTAATGCAAAGAGAGATCTCTTTGGAGAAGACCCTGATGCTGGGAAAGATTGAAGGCAAAAGGAGAAGAGGACGGCAGAGGATGAGATGGTTAGATAGCATCACTGAAGCAATGAGGATGAAACTGAGCAAGCTTAGGGAGGCAGTGAAGGACCGGAAGGCCTGGTGCAATATGGTTCATGGGGTCACGAAGAGTCGGACATGACTAAACAACAACAATTAAAATTCTCCCTTCCTGTATCATAATTAAGCTAAAAAAGCCTTAGTTTGAATCAGATCTGGGAACTCTAAACCTCATTTATACTGGATAGTAGATGGATCCCTACTTTGATTATACAAACAGTTCTCCAATATACAGCTAACATCTGGTGATACACCTCCTAACACAATTGCCATTTTCATGTAAAATTTACCCTAAACATGTGGCAGTGGCATGAAACAATGCCTGAACTGAGGCACTGTGACAATGGGCCTCCCTATGGAGACACCATATCACCTAGGCTTCTACTGTACCAGAGGTGGTTAATTGGGGATCCTTGGGACTTTTGACAACTGCCTCATGGGTGTCTGCAACTTGTCTGCCTCTTCCTGATTCATTGATTTCTGGATAATGACGTGATCCCATCTGGTCCAAATGATCCAATCTGACACTTGCCTGCTCTGGGCTAAATGTTTATAATTCCTCCAGCTGTTTTGTTTGGTTTTCAAAGCTTTCCGATTCTCTTTCTTTTCTCCTCCCTTTTTTAAATCATTTTTTAAATTAATTCAGTAAATCAAACAAACAAAAGGAAAAATAAAGAAAAAGGGAAATAATGTATATACGTACATAAAATGAACTTTATACTGGAGTGAAGGTTGAAATGAAAATATGGTTATAAAATATATATTTTTTTTTAAAAAGGCAAAGCAAACAAAAAAGATAGAATATCATTAGAAAAAGCCTTCTAGTAGCCCCCCTCTCTCCCTCCCTCCCCCCATTTTTTCCCCTAACTGCTAATTGCTACTTAAATATTTTTGTTATTATACTTTGGACATCTGTGATTATTGCTAATTTCTATTTGGATTATTTTTTTTAAAAAAAAATCTTTTTCTAAAAAAAAGCACATTCTAAGTGTGTTAACTTGCCTTGCTGTGCAATACATTGTATATAAGGGAACCCTTCCTGCCTGAATTGGGTTAGGCAAAGCTTTCACATTCTCTACTAGCCTTCTGAATGAAACCTTCTTGATGGGGACGGGCATTTTTCTGAAGAGAAATGGATCATTTTTACATAGTTGCAATGGAAAGCTGCTTAGAAAAAGGGGCCCAGGACTCTCCTTGGTGGGCAAGATGATGATAGCTGTGAAATAGGCAAGCCAAAAATCTCTGGCTATCTATCAGGAAATTGTCCTGGGGGTGGGGTGGGGGGGACAGTGGTTACCACTATTAAGAAAGCCAGCCTTCCATTCCATCCTACCATGTGATGAGAATAATTATAGGCAGTGAAGGACCAGAAGGCCTGGCGCAATATGGTTCATGGGGTCACGAAGAGTCGGACATGACTTAACGACTAAACAACAACAACAACTTGCATAATTCTTTTTCAAAGCAAAGTGCTCCTTCAAAGATTTGCATAGGCCAGGGGTCAGCAACAAGATATCTGTGGTGTCAATACTTTGCTAAAAACTTTGATGGCAGCCCAACATTAAATAAAAGTTAAACAAATTGAAAATGGCCCAAATACCCTGGTGTTATCGCATAATATTTCAATGAGGATATCAACATTTTTAGTGGTTTCAGGTGACAACAGTGACATCTCAAGATATTCTGGTATTCTTCTGTGAGATTCCATAACTTTTTACCATTCTCAGAGGAGATTGAGTGAGACTTTGGGGTGAAATAGTTGGAATTTGGCAATTTCATGAGGTTATACCTTTTTTTACCATTTATTTTGATTTTACATTGCCTGACATCTCAAAATGTTGCTAGCTTCTGCTGTAAGCCACCTGAACTGGAGAGCTGAATAAGTGTTAAAAAGTCTCCCATCACAGATATTAAATAATACTTTAGGTTCATGCAAACTTAAAATTATCAGTAAATCAGAGTAATGGGTTTGAGTCAAAATCTTTATCACTGTAAGCACTCCAGCAGCTTGGAGGCCAAATTCCAGTTCAAGAACACTGGTTGGGCTTTCCAGACACAATGCTTTACATGTATGAACTGAGTGAAATGGATGTGTACCTCTATGCACACATTTTAATTCCAGTTGATATCCACTTTTGATGTTCAAAAAACATCATTCAGCTAGAGCTGAATGTGACTGCCTTCACATTCTCTATCCATGTCAGGAAAATAAACAGACCGGGTTCAGAAGGAAATAGCAGTTCACAGGGTTTAGTTTAGATGGGCTTGAATTGTTTTATGCAGTAAATAGGTCACAATATGAATATGGTCTTCTGTGATAATTCTAAGCTAAGCTACTGCTTTCACATCAGAGGTAATTATATCATAGACAGTGCAGTCCTCAAAAGTGATTACATCTCAGACAAATCTCACTGCTTTTAGTGGGGCCTCCTTCTGAGTAAGCAATAATGAGTTAAGGGCTGGTAAGGAAGGAACCAAAGTTTTGCAAACATATCTTAGCTTCTCAAGCCCACCAAGTAACCTGCCAAGTTGGTTGGAAGAAGCCTAGAATTTAAAGTATATGGATCTATGATATATATGGTTCAGTTAGGGGTTGTAAAGAACTCACTACAGCTGACAATAAGAAAAAATATTGTCACCACCTTCCATTGTACGAGTACTTCTGTTCCTTTGTGATACTGTTTCAAAACTTCAGAGGTATACTAGGAATCTGTAGATAACAGCATCCAACCCCTTTAATTATGTTGTACTTCTCAGGGCAAAGTTTCTGGGAGTACCAGGTAGATGAACTGAAGCTTCTTTTAATGGGACCTGACACTGCAATGAGACCCAGTTTGGTGTAGTGGTTAAGGCACCAGCCTGGAAACTGGGAGACCCTGAATTCTAGTTCCACCTTAGGCACGAAGCCAGCTGGGTGACCCTGGGCCAGTCACACTCTCTCAGCCCTAGGAAGGAGGCAGTGGCAAACCACTTCCAAAGAACCTTGCCAAGAAAACTGTAGTGACTAGTCCAGGCTGTCACCAGGAGTCAACACTGCCTCAAAGGCACCAAAAAAAAAAGAAAGAAAATTGCTGCAATGCAGTTGGACGGTGGATGATGGACTTGTAGAATTCACGGCCATCACCACTTTTAATTCAGGAGCTCAGGACTGTAATAGATATTTACAAGGTGTTTATTGATTTCAATAATGTTATCTCATATACATTTAATGAGCTTGTCTCTCTGCTTTTATAAAAAGGCTTTCAGTACAACAAACAAATGATGGTAGGTAAGAGAAAGAGAAGCTGGATCTGAGTATCACACTTTTGGGAATGACATCACTGGCTCTTTACAGATCTTTTGGGAATATTATCACTGGAGATGTAAATTCTGGAAATTCTTTCCTAATTGATAAATGTCTTGGTGTGACTTTTCACAACCAAGGGATATATTTTGTTTCTTTTTTTAAAAGGAAAGGTATGAACAAAACACTGAGATTTTGTTTTACTGCTGTGTATTGAGTCAGTTCCTTGCCGTGCAGGGGTGTTCACAGAGCATGGTAAAAAAAGTCAAAATGTGCAAGACAATGAGATTAAAGCTCCACCTGCTTTTTAAATGCATCACACACACAACACACGCGCAGACATACACAAACAGGAGGAGCTTCAATTGCACCACTGTTGTCATCATCTTGACTCCTGTGGATACCCCTCTTGTCGTGACTTGTGAAACTCTGTAGCCTTGGCACCACGTGCAATATCTGGAACTCAGTGTATGGACAGACTTGTTTCAAAAATGAGGTTTGCCTTCTATTTATATTGTCCATAATAATCCATAAATATACTTAAAATTGACCCAATCATTCATGTTGGATCAATGTGGGACCATCTTCCACAATCATTAGACCTTAAGTACTTGTGTGTTTGAAAACAGTACATTTGGGGATTTTATCTCACACTGGGAGACACAATGGGTGCCCCCAAATGTTTAAGAATTAATATTCCTACATTGGCTAGATGGAAATGGTCAACCTTTCTCAGCCCAGGGACTTTTTCTTATTAATACAGTATGTTGAGCTCCACAATCCACAGGAAGGCATGTATAGTGTCACAATAATGTAACTAGTCAGGTAGTGGCAAAATGTTTGAGGAGCACAGGTTGAAGATTTTGAAGGGTAGTCATGGATTATTTTGCATTGCATAGCCCTAAGGCATTTGGTATTTTTGATACTGAGCTTTGCAGAGCAACCTGGAGGAGCCAAAAAATGCAGCTGGGACCCAGCCCTAGGTGGGTATACGAGGTTAGAACTAAGGAGAGCCATCTTCAAATCCATGTTCAGCAATAGAAGCTGACAAGGAGATCCAGGCCAGTCACTTTCTCTCAGCCCTCTGTTACAGGATTGCTATGGAGATGAAATAGGCAGACATTTGGATGAAAGATGGATCTAAATCGATGATGATGATGATGATGATGATGATGATGATGATGATGGTTGGTCACACAGTCAGCCAGATGTTAAGACTGGATTTGGCATTTTTGTCCACCTATTGAGTCCTTCCCAAGGATCTGGAATAGTCAGATGTTGTTGTTTAATAATATTAAAGGTATCATTGCAGGATGTACCCTGTTCCAAGTAACACTGCTTTTTGCAATTGACTGATGGTGATTTTGTCAATGCCCATGGTGTTGTTGTTATTATTATTATTCAGTCTATCAGATAATTCTGACTGGATTTGGTACTTTGGATTATCAAATCCTATTTTTCTAGTTCTTTCTCATTGACACTTCTATCTCTAGCTACTCAATGTCAATTATCCACCTTTGTTTCTTTGTAACTACAGTCATGTCTGGCTTACTGTAAGTTAAATGTTTCTAGTTTCTATTTATAAGTCCCACAGGATCTCAGTCTTTTCATTTTTGACCATTTTTTCAGTATTGTTCAAGATGATGACGATGATGATGATTTGTTACAGACAAAGTCTGAGACACAATATTCAGTCATTCAGGTGATGTGACAAGGGAATCCCTATATATTGGACAAAGTCCAATCATTTGAATACACTTTCTCAGCTTATACAGCCTTTCTCGGGTCTTTGGCTGAATATACAAAGGTTAGGAAAGAAGGAAGTAGTGTATGCAACCACAAATATTCCTGGTTATATATGATTTCATTACATTATTCATTATATTTTTACCAATAGAAGAGAATCTATGTAGCTCAGGGTTGAACTATGCAGTCCTTGGGGTTCTCTGAGCTTGGTTATATTTTTAAACAACCAAATAACAAAAGTTGTCTCAGCGTGGTGAAAGTATATGAAGAAAATAAAATCACTACAGTAGGAATATCTGAACATGAGGTTTTACCATAAAAAAAAAAAATAGAGATGAGACAATCACAAAGACAGCAGTCCAGAACAAAAAAAGTCAAGCCATATGCATAACAGAGTGATGGCTTGGAGGAATCCTGTCTTGGTATAGGGAAGGGAAACCACCCACATACTTGGGAATGTATCTCTTCCTTGCTGATGCAAATTAAATATAATGATAAATGAGTCACAAAAAATCAGGTACTACGGCTGCAGTCCTATGCATACTTACCTCAAAATAAGCCCCGCTGAACTCAAGAATATTTACTTCTGACTAGATATGTTTCTAAGATTAGGTTACAGATCAGGAACTTATCATCTGCAAGTAAGTTCTGTGGGGCTTATTTCTGCCTAGGGTTTTGTCCAAGGTGAATTAGATTCATTTTTTAAGTTTTCATAATGTAGGGATTTATTCCAGCAACGCAGTTGGCAGACTTAACCACATACACAAACAAAAACTGAATAACTTTCCAGTCAAGACTCTCTAACCAATATTCTTCTTATTTTACAGAATCCCCTTCATCTACAGTTGAGTTTAGAACGTTCACTGAGTTTTGACGCTGATGTCACTTTTTCAATCTTGGCCTTGAACAACTGGTATAATTTTAGTTTGATGGTGTGCCAGGAAGAGTGGAACATCACAGATTTTCTCTTCCTTACCCAGCAGAGCTCCAAATTTTATTTGGGATCCATTATAAATATCACAGGAAACCTCACATCAGCCAGTGACCTCTTGACCTATCTGCAAGTTCATCTGGAGAACATTAAGGATACAACATCAACAGTGGTGATGTTTGGATGTGACATGGAAAGCACAAGGAGGGTTTTTGAAATAACTACCCAGTTTGGTGTTATGCCACCTGAACTTCATTGGATTCTTGGGGATTCACACAATGTGGAAGAGTTGAGGACAGAAGGCTTGCCATTGGGTCTTATAGCTCATGGGAAAACAACACAGTCTTTTTTTGAAGATTATGTGCAGGATGCAATGGAGCTGGTAGCTAGATCAGTTGCTTCAGCTACAATCATCCAACCAGAACTGGCATTGATTCCAAGTACAACCAATTGCTTGAACACAGTGGAAAAAAATCTCACATCAGGCCAGTATTTATCAAAGTAAGAGATCTCTCTTCAATAAATGTCATGTAAACACTGAATGTGTCCTACAAAACTCAAGGGCTAAACCAGATTTTTCTAAATGACTTAGGGCAGACAGTCTTGATCAGTCTTCTCCAACCTGAGCACCTTCCAGTTTGATTGATTGATTATGTACCATCAAGTCATTTTCGATTCCTAGTGACCACATAGTTAGATTTTCTCCATCACAATCTATCCCAAACTTGTTCTTTCAAGTCTCCCAATGGTGCACTCATTGCCACTATAACTGAATCCATCCACCTTGCTGCTGGTTGGGTAGACTCTAATTCCAGAATTCCTATATGGCTGGAAAGTCAGGGAGTTTAAACCTATCCTCTGGATGATTCCCAGGTTGGGGAAGCTGATCTAGAAAAGTGGCATGGGGATAGATCTGATTCAGAGAACAGAAACAGCAGGTGTTTAATCCCTATCCAGCCCATTTTTCTCTTCTGGATTCTCCAACTTCAGCTACTGTATATATTTAACTTGTTTAAAGGGAAAAAAACAACCCTTTTCATTAAAAAGTTATTTCATTAAAAATAACTTCAAAGTGAGATTTCCATTTGTTGTCTATTATAGCAAATTTGGACTTAGGAAACTTGGAACAAGGAGGAAAGAGTAGGAAAGAAAATATTGGAGGAAAAGAGAATGGACAGAATTCATATAGCCTTCACTTCTCCATTACAAATCACGTCTTGTAGCTCAGTAGCCATAAGTCCTTGCCACCTATCTAGTCTTGTCCTTATTTTCAGTGAAGTGTAAATTGTTTTCTGAGGTTAAGAAAGAGGATGACAGTTTACTTGTGTTCAGAGGGAGGGAAGACATGCATAGTTCTCTTCCCCATCAAAATGCATTTCAAAATGTACAGGGCAAAAGTCTGTAGGAGAGAACTTTGATCCACAGAAGTTCTGAGTGAGGACCCTGAAAAATCAAGATTTTCAATTGCATGGAAAGGTTCCACAGATAGAGGAAGCTTTCTAATTTGATATTTCATCTCTCTAAATGGAGGACAATTCAAGAAGTGGGACTAGTATGCTAATCACCATTTTCCCTGAACCCAGGTAGAATGCCATCACTTTCCTTAACACCTGAACAGGGCAAATTCCTTTAATCTCAGTGGACAATGAGATAAAACCTACATTATTGACATCATAAAGCAGCTGTTGGCAATGACTTTAGCAGTGGATTTATGCCCAGCTCAAGAACAACTTGTACTTGTTCTGATTTTATCAGTGAACCCTGAAAAGGGAAAGGTCTAGCCAAACCTGAGGCCATCTCAATACCTTGGCCATCAATGTCCTTCAGACTCCAGTCTTTGCTAAGAAACTTACAGTTCACCAGGAGTAGAGGACAGCAGATTTGGGAAGGCTGATTATTATCATTAGGGCACTGCTGGTTCTTAAGATCAAGCCAGGAAGGGTTTGATCTGCAAAACTAAGATCTGACCAGTTAACAATCCATTTTTGATCTTAGCTTCACCCTCCAACTTGAAGCAGGACTATTTTATTAAAGTTCCTGGTTTCCTGCAGATGCAATGCTGCAATGATTGCTATGTTGCTGTGGCTGTAATCTTTGCTGAGGACTGTAACACAGCTGCCTCAGGGCACAAAGGGTCTGGTTGCACTGACTTTTCTTCAGAAGGCAGATCCTTCCTTTATATATCCTACCCCCGGTGAAGGACACTGAGGGCACTCTAAAATCTAATAGTCACCCAGTTGGAATAAACGGACCTACAGCACACTGCGATGTGCATGTGCATGATGGTCCTGCCTGTCTCCTCCCTTGTTAAGCAGGCAGCAAGATCTGTCCTGTCTTTAGTGTTAAGAGTTTTGTAATCTATCTGCATAATCCTGCTACTAGGTGGATTAGAAAGTTATGATAGTATCAAGCTGAGGAGTTGGAACAGCCACCAAATATGCAGCCTTGTGCAATATAAATTTTCTGTTACAACAGAGCAAGTCGTGAGAAATTCCTTGTTATTTTGTGGATGAGGGATGTCAAAGGGATGTTAGCGTCTTTGTTATAGTGTGGAGAACCCTAAGCCTCTCTGAGGCTTAAAAAGTGGTCTTGTCCAATTTGCAAAAATACAGAATCTCTTCATGGCCAAATATCCAAATCTCTCTTCTTGTGCTGTGTTTTTGTAGCAGAGCACCTACCTTAGAAATCTTGTGTTGAGAAAGTTTCTACCATGTTAATTCCTAATCTTACGATTGCCCTTGTTACCAGGTAAAGAGCATTAGGATTTGAAAAGCCCATCTAGTCTGTAAATTATGGCAATTTAATTATGCCATTTGAGTAATTAAAGTCCCATGTGATTTGACTCACTGCCCATTCTCGTTTTCTTATTCTCTACTAAACTTTGGGAGATAAAGACAGAATTACCAAGCTACCAAGTTAATGAGTACAGAATAATTTAATTAACCTATCAGCAGAAGTTGATTACTGTGACCCTTTTGGGTTAAAGCAGAAGCATCAATATTTCAGTACCCACAAAAATATGTACATGCAAAGGATAATGAGCTTATGACTATGAATGACTGCATGCAGTATTTTTAGGCACATAGCTAAATTGTTTTCAGCATACACTAACAATACTAAGTATGACTGTGACAAATGCACATCATAAAGGTACAATTTTTCAGCAAGTTGTGATTGGAAGTAACTCTATCCCATTGCAAACATTCATTTCATGAATGAAAGGGGGTGGGACTGAGTTCACTCATGCTGTCCCAGCACGCAGCCTTCATGCATTCACCTGCAGATCATAGCAGTCTGTGGCTGTTCAGAGACCCTGCAGATGAATGCCTGAATGCAGCACTGATGTGCAGAGTGGGGGTATGAATGGGTACTCCCAAACACACTCACCAAAAATAAGAAATAGTGCCGTGACAGAGAAGAAATGCCCCAAAATGCCAGCAAGCAAAAGAAGAAACCTCATCGTAACAAAGAACAATTCACCAAATAAGAGAGCCAAAACAATTAAGGAGAAATATGTATATGCACAATGAGAAACATTTACATACATTAAAATCTGCTCATACAGATCAATGAACAGTGAACAGCATTAATGAATCTAATTGGAATAACAGTGTGATAAACACAAATAAAGAAGCTGACGGAATGTGTTTCGGGCACAAACGTCCTCCTTCAGCAGGAGATTTTAACCTATTTTCCATTTAACTATTCTGCTCTCTCCAAGTATAAGTAAGCTCCCCCCTCCTCCCCCTGCCCCCAGCATTCTTAAATGGTGCAAATTAGCATGAATGAGAGCTCCATAGGTGGTTGCGTTCATCTCCATTCATTCTCCTCAATGCTCCTCTTGTCCAAATTTGTTCAAATGGGCCTTGTTTTCTGTTCATCCTGAAATAAATCAAAACCTCATTGGGCAATCCTATAAATAAGGCTAGTGGGAGACAGGGATGTTCTTATATTTTAGGTAACGTGAAGGGAACAAATAGCCTGCTCCTTGCTCTCATGCAAACAAAGCCAAGTCTGTATAATATTTTCAAAAGATGCATTGTTCCCCCAAACAAATAACTCCTTGTTAACATCTATAATTTGAAAATAATTACAAACACAGAGGATGTCCATTGTCTATAGCTCAGATGGCAAAGCAGTTGGGTAAATGGGTTCTACTCCTACTGTTCATCCAAACAGACATGCAAAGGATTACTTTCCTTGGGTCATGGATTTTGACTGTAAGCCCATACAGAATACCATCAGAGGCAGAAAGGATAGGCAAGCCAAGCTAAGCTGCAACTCTGTGTGAAGGCATTTGGTTGAAGCGAGTGAAAGCACATGTGTATGACAGTTTGTATCTACAGTATGTGTAAATCCTGTTACAGTCATGATTTGTCTCAGGCACTTTGCAAATTTCAGCCATGAATGAACCAAAAAACCTGTGCCATGAGGCAGGCACATACCAAAATGCCCTTTCCATTCCAGGACCTTCAAAAATGTATGCAGCTGTTCATACAACTGCAGAACTGTGGAACTTTTTTGCCTGTTATGGACTTGAAAAATCTCACAGTGTAGGGCTCTCATTGCGTTATGAGTGCTGCATGTAGCTTGTTCTACCATGGGGGAAAGATTGTCATCCCATGGGGGTATCTGAGCTGGCCTTGTCACTTTTGAAGAGCATAAAAGTGAAAGGGCATAGCAATTCCAGCTCCAAAGCATGTTTAAAAGATCTGTCATCTGGATATCTGCTCATAACTTTTTACCTTTGTCCTATAGGTTTTTAGCCAACACTACTTTCCATGGGCTCAGTGGCCACATTAAAGTAAAAGGTTCCTCCATCATTAGTTCAGAAAACAAGTTCTTCATCTGGAATCTGCAACACGATCCTGTTGGGAACCCAATGTGGACTCGCTTGGGGAGTTGGCAAGAAGGCAAGGTTATCATGGATTATGGGATCTGGCCAGAGCAGGCCCAGAGACACAAGAATCACAACCACCATCCAACTAGGCTACATCTGAGGGTAGTGACACTCATTGAACATCCCTTTGTATTCACAAGGACTGTGGATGATGAAGGATTGTGTCCTGCAGGACAGCTCTGCTTGGATCCCTTGACCAACGATTCAGCTGTGCTGGATGCTCTTTTTGAAAGTCTCCAAGGAGGCAATGACACAGTACCCACCAAATTTAAGCAGTGTTGCTATGGCTACTGTATAGATCTGTTAGAAAAGTTGGCTGAAGATATGAACTTTGATTTTGACCTGTATATTGTTGGTGATGGGAAATATGGTGCTTTGAAAAATGGCCAGTGGACAGGACTGGTAGGTGATCTTCTGGCTGGGACAGCCCACATGGCTGTGACATCATTCAGCATCAACACAGCCCGTAGCCAGGTGATTGATTTCACCAGTCCCTTTTTTTCAACCAGCTTGGGAATCCTGGTGAGGACCAAAGACACAGCAGCTCCTATTGGAGCATTTATGTGGCCACTCCACTGGACCATGTGGCTGGGCATCTTTGTAGCTCTACACATCACTGCAATCTTCCTGACTCTGTATGAATGGAAAAGCCCCTTTGGAATGACCCCAAAGGGTAGGAACAGGGATAAGGTTTTCTCCTTTTCCTCTGCTTTGAATGTCTGCTATGCCATCTTATTTGGTAGAACAGCTGCCATCAAACCTCCAAAATGCTGGACTGGAAGGTTCCTAATGAATCTCTGGGCCATTTTTTGTTTATTTTGTCTCTCCACATACACTGCTAACCTGGCCGCTGTTATGGTGGGAGAGAAAATCTATGAAGAATTGTCTGGAATACATGACCCCAAGGTAAGTAAGGACCTTTTATTTACATATTGAGGTCATAATGTCATTATGTGTCATTGCTGTACTGCAACACAAAAGTGGCAACTGAACTTGGTCTAGTAATATTTAGCTGTATCCTGCCTGTTGAGACCCGGTTTAGGGTACTGGTGAAGGCATCAGGCTAGAAACTGGAAGACTGTGAGTTCTAATCCCACCTTAGGCACAAAGCCAGCTGGATGACTTTGGGCCAGTCATTCTCTCTCAGCCCTAGGAAGAAGGCAATGACAAACCACTTTCAAAAAAACGTTGCCAAGAAAACTCCACGTAGTCACCAGGAATCAAGACTGACTTGAAGGCACACACACACACATGAAATCCCATCTGTTGGGATGGGGAAGGTACCAGAGAGATTGAGGTGGTGGCAGAATATACACAAGCAATTGCAGCAGCTACCAAAATTGACTCTTGCTGTGATGGCAAAGAGGAAGTAGTACAGAGTATGTAGTTGCAACTTTATAATTGTTCAAGAAGGATAATGATGTCATTAGTGATGCTCTTCATAGGGGCCACCATGACTGGGGGGAGGGCAGGAGTAACCAGTTGTTAGTTAATATTTTACACTGAGAAATTCACACAGAATATTACTGAAGCACTTTTAAACAAAATGATTTGGCTTCATGTATAAACAAGGAGGCATTGCATGACTGAGGCAAAAGATCCAGTCAGTGTAAGTTGTGATCACCTGGCAAAGCATTTCATAGGTAAAATCACTCTCATTCCCTGCAAGTTGGAAGCTGGATGGATAGAATCTATTGAAATGATAGGGATGATGTCTAATAGTGATAAGCTTTTGAGCCTGTGGATTCTGAGGAAGTGGACAAAATCATCTGTGATCTTAACTCCATCACTTCTGGATTGGTTCTGTGCCCCTCCTGACTAATTGGAACACCCTTCCCCATGAGATCCGGCAGGACCCTACCCTCCAAGCATTCAGAAAAGCTTTAAAGACCTGGGTTTTTTTTCCTGTAAGCATTGGGGTAGTATGAGGCTGGAGCCCAGAAAAGTTTCTTGTGGATGTGTGGGGATGTGTTGTGGTTGAGGGCATCTGGAATTTTTATGTTGGTCTTGTATATTTTCTACTGATTTTTTTTTAATTGTTTGTGAGCTGCCCAGGGATATATTGCATAAGACAGGTGGCTATATAATTTTTTAAAAAATAAATAGAAATGAATGGAAGGAAGGAAGGAAGGAAGGAAGGAAGGAAGGAAGGAAGGAAGGAAGGAAGGAAGGAAGGAAGGAAGGAAGGAAGGGAGGGAGGGAGGGAGGGAGGGAGGGAGGGAGGGAGGGAGGAAGGATGGATAGTGGCCAGGGATGGTACTGGGAATTGGATTCCCAGTACCAGGCTGTACTCAATGCATCTTTGAGGGAAGGAGAGATGCTGGAAGTCCTTAAAAGGGCACTGGTTTTCTCGCTCCTTAAGATTTCAGGACTGGACCTGGATACAACAGAATTGGACAATGTTCATCGTATATCTAACCCACCCTTGGTGGAAGGTTATTGAGAAAGTGGTGGGGCTTCAATTGCAGAGGACATGGATTATCTGAACCCTTGGTAATGTGGGTTCAAATGTGGGCATGAAACTATTGGCTGCTGTCATGGATGACCTATGGCAGTGCTTGGATCAAGTTGGCATGACTGCCATGGTATCCTAGATCTATCAGCAGCTTTCGATACTGTTTACCATAGTATCCTTCTGGACCACTTGCAAGGGTTGGCAGTTGAAGACATGATGTTACAATGGTTCCATTGCTACCTGAGCAGGTTGGACCAGAGGGCATGAGGGGAGAGGAGGAAGAGGTCAAGTGCAAAACCACTTTGTTATGGCTCAGCTCTTAACAGCCATGAAACCGCTGGGAAAGACCATCTGCTGGTTTGGGGTGAAATGTCATCAATATGCAGATGATGCATCTCTACCCTGGGCCTCTTGGGAGATGCAGTGGAAGTCACAACCTGGTGTCTGGAGTCTGCCAGGCTTTGGGTAAGGGAAAACAGCTCAGACTCAATCCAAGCAAGGTACAGTAGCTGTTAATGCAGAGGCCAACTGATTTCAGGACTGTACCATCTCTGGCTCTTGATGGGATTGTGCTCCTCAGAAAGAACAGATCACACAATCTGGGGGTCCTCTTAGACTCATGGGTCCTGGAGGGTTTTTGCAAAGTTTCATCTGGTATGCCAACTGTGGCTTTACTTGAAACACAATGCATTGAAGATGGTTGCTCATACCTTTATTCTGCCTCAGTCACGTTACTGCAATTCACTCTCTATGGGGCTGTCCTGGAAGACTACTCAGAAACTTCAAAGGTTCAGAACTCAGCCGCATCCATGCTCAATGGCCAGATGCAGGACTGCCATGGTGCTGTGCAGGTTACAAGTAGGATTCTAAGTGCAGTTCAAGTGCTGGTCACTACCCATAAAGCCCTATATAGCCTGGGTATCTTAGGGATCACCTTCTCTCAATTGTTTCTGCCCATCCTACCCAGACAACAAGGGAGTGCCTTCTAAGGAGGTACAGCATGAGGGGCCCTGATGGAGTGTCCTCTGTAACAGTGCCTCTCCTCTAGAATGGCTTGCCCCTGAAGCATAAATGCCTTCCCCCTCATGGCCTTCAGGAAGTAGATGAAAACGTGGCTCTTCCAGAAAGCATTTGGAGATTAATTGTACCCAGTGGCATCATTTTCCATAATGCCATGATATCATCCTTTTACTTCGAGTTAATTTGTATTCAGATTTTGTATTCTAATTTTACTATGTAAGTTCTGTAAACTGCCTAGAGTCTGACTGGTTTCAAGTGGTAGACAGATTTTATTAAACTAAACATCTGTGCCTTGCTTCATTCAAGACCTATTGACAACTCCTAATTCTACAGTAGATAGACCTTTAAATTTCAAATATCCTCATTTTTAAGGAACTGGATCACTCTGAAATATATTTTCATCTGAAGCAGTTTCATATTCTTCTGATGATGGTGTAACCTCACAGTATTTCTTTTTGCCTTAAAAAAAGCATTTTCATTTCTTAGGCCAGAGGTTTAAAATCCTTTATGGAATGACTTCTGTGGATTTACTCTGATGTGGGCCATTTCTTACCTTGCTCTGTTTCTGGACTAGAAGGGGGCTCTTCCACTCCAGATGAGGGCTGCAGAAGTGCAATTCCTTACAGTACTTAGAACTGTTAGAGGCTTGGCCCATGCAGTGATGAAACAGTGGGAGGAAAATCCAGACCTCTCAAATTAATGGGCCTCTCTCCTCCCTGCCTTGATGCCTTTAATTAGCTGGAAAGCCAGTGGGTGATTGTTGTCCCCTTCTTAATAGGCTATGACAAGTCCTCCCTTTCTTCTTTGAGCACTATTAGTGCCTGCTCGCTGAATACATTCCTTAGGTGAAGGAGAAACATTGCTGGAAAGAAAGACCCTCCAGCATGTACTTTCCCTTAGTGGGAAAAATGCCATCTATGGATTCCTACTCTTTCTAGGAGAAGAGTGGCCCGCAGCTGGGCAGAGGCCATGAACTGCTTATTTGCAGACCACTCGCCATCCCTCTGCTGCAACTGGGAGGCAATCTGCAGAGCATCTGTGGGGTGGCCTTTGCTATTTTTTAATATAAATTAATCCAATTCGGATTTGTAAAGTAGGTTTCAAATATTATCATAATCTTTTAAATATTCCCCATCCGTCCCGCAAAAAGTAAAGCAGAAAAATGTTGAAAAGGGTAACCTGCATGCTAATATGATCTGGCCCTGCTGGCTGCATCTCTTAAAGTCACCTCCCCAGAAAAGTGTGCTGTTGCTCCAAGAAAAGGCACTCGCCTCTAGTGCAGGGCATGTTTATGTTGCGGTTACCATATCTGGCTGAAATCATAGACCAGTGTTGTCCAAACTTGGCCACTTTAAGATGAGTGGACTTCAACTCCCAGAATTCCCCAGCCAGCATGGCTGGCTGGGGAATTCTGGGAGTTGAAGTCCACTCATCTTAAAGTGGCCAAGTTTGGACAACACTGTCATAGACGATCACTAGATGGCAACACTGTCTAGACTAGATCACTAGAAGTCCACTCATCTTAAAGTGGCCAAGTTTGGACAACACTGTCATAGACGATCACTAGATGGCAACACTGTCTAGACTAGATCACTAGAAGTCCACTCATCTTAAAGTGGCCAAGTTTGGACAACACTGTCATAGACGATCACTAGATGGCATCAAACAGACACAGGGCCCTCCAGTTCCTTCCTGTCATCTAATGGTGGTCTGGATTTGTGTAGCCCTGTTGAGGGTACAGATCTGTTCTTCCTCAGCTTCGTGCCTCCAGAGGCGCTGAGCTTCAACTCTCAGGATCCCCAGCCTGTATGGAGACGTGCTGCTTGAGGTGTTGTAATGCAGCATACTGGAGAGCACCAGAATACCAAGCGAGAGTTTATTGTATATAACATTTCATAGATTAGCTTCTCTTCTGGACTTCTTATTCCAGAACAGCAAATGTTTACTTTCCTTTCCTCTCTGTAGCTCTACCTTATAAATTGTAGGACTGATTCTACTTTTATCTTAGGTGAAGGTTTAAGCAGTGTGTTAGGGGCTAGCCTGAGGATTCAGATTCAGAAGCTGAAGAGTCTGACCAAGTTGAGTCTCAGCCTGCATCGTAGCAATTAGCTGAAGCAAGTGCACTTAAGGAGGTTACATCAGCTGATCTACAGATTGGGCTAGGCCAATGTTTCTCAACCTCAGGAACTTTAAGATGTGTGGACTTCAACTCAGCTGGCTGGGGAATTCTGGGAGTTGAAGTCTACACATCTTAAAATGCCTGAGGTTGAGAAACAGTGGGCTAGCCAATGTCCAGAGCCCAGTAAGCTATCACTTCTTACAAAGGAAGTCAAGATATCTACTTGAAAGAATGTCTTAGCATGACCTAGTCAGTTGGTCAAGGTGATAATCAGGGCTATAGAAAAAAATGCTTTTGTGGCCAGTTCTTTGGGACAAAGAGCTTGGGAATCTCCTGGTATGCTGCTGCTGGGTGACCTGGACACCTTAGGTTGGCAATATGATTTGGGGTTTTCCTGAGTTTGAGATGTGTCATTCCAAGACTGTTTTGCAAATAAAAGAGTAAGTGCCTGTTTTCTATGCAGAAAGCTTTGAGTTTGTGGTACGGTTGGTGTGACTTCAGTGAAAGATTTATGACTGCCATCAAGACAGAAAACTGGCTGTGTGTGAAACTGGCAGCCTATAGCACAACAGAAGGTAACTGGGTTAGGATTCAAGATAGAAGTAGTGGTAGGGTTAGAAAAAACAGCAAAAACCTTTGGAAATGTTCTATTGGTGAGAGCTAATGGGCTATTATCCCTTTGTCTAGGAAGAGAAAGGATAGGGCAATTTCCTAGCTGTCCTGCTTGTTGAGTTAATATCGAAACGAGGATAAAGGCAGTACCAAGCTGTGAAAAAAGGATCATTCCCCAAAGCTAGCAATGTTGTTTGGGGGATTCCCAGAAAGAAACACAATGTTCTTGTGCAAGCCACTGGCAGAAATGAGACCAATTGTGCTCCTTCTGGTTGTGTTACAATTGCAAGCTATTTCACTGCTGTTGCTGTACGTGTTTCCATTGTATCAGACTCCTCTCCTCTCCTTGTGGGCCCATAAAAGAAATAACCCCATTTGTTAATCAGATGGGGAGGGGGGAGAGAGAGAGAAAGAGGGAAAGAACAGATAGTTGCATCTTTACACTATGTAAGCTTGGTGACCTGATGGCTGTCTCAACACTGTGCCTATCTTTCATTTTACTCCTGGCAATATGCAAGAGTTTGATCTAGGAACGAAAAAGGCATCACCTCTTAAGTACTCAGGGCATTTCTTTTCAAGGAACATGATGTATTCCACCAAATCAGAGTCCCTCATTATACATGAGGGTCTGTCATCCACTGATTTCCATCTTGAATTTATCTCCCTGCTCAAAAGCTGTGCAGAAAAAGGAGTACCTCTGGGAAAGCTGCATCGAGAAGAGATTGCTTACATCTGATAAAACAATTGCCACAATTAGCCTATTATGGAAAACTGAATGCAAAGATGAATATGTTTGGAACAGATGCAGAGAACATGCGTGTGCTAGGGGGTGTTGAGCACTACAGATATGTACAGAAAACAATGAGGGTTTAAATGACCCTTTACTAAGAATACATTTATGAGAATATTGCTGTTAATAGGCAGCTATTTTTCCCACTCCCTTTAGCATGTGTGAGTTTAGGGAGCTGGTGTTGTCCTCTTTATCTTAATGATTACAAGTAGGAGTACTGTACAGATGAGAGGCAGGTAAGGAGGATTAACACTGCAATGAGGCAATTCACAAAGCTTGTTAAGTAAAAGAATTTGCAATGCAAAACTTGCTAAGTTACACTCAAAGTGCCTCAGTTGCCTAAATAACACTTTCTACATAAATATTTTTTACATGTGCAAAGGGAATACGGAAGCCACACTACTATCTCCTTGCCAATCATCCATGGTGCCAATCTTTTTTTAATATCATTTTTATTGGATCTTGCTACATTGGAGGCACCCTCCTTTTCTTCAGACGGGGGCCTTTTCCCAGCTAGACGTGCCTGCCAGGCTCTTTCTAGCACTTATCAGTTTTACCATGGAAGAGAACTATAATCTGTGTTTTGGAGCTGTGGACTCGGTCATACAATTAAGGTAGCACAAATATTGAGCCAAATTGGGAGTACGATTTAGAGTCAGGAAGCACACCAGAGAACTATCGCCACCTGCAAATGAGAGTTAATGGGATGAAGAAGGGGTGAGTATACTCACAACATAATGCAATCATTTCTATTGTGTTTATTATCACAAAAGGGTGGAGAAGAAAGGTTTCTCTACCCATTTCAGTGAGATCTCCCCCCAGGCCTTCTTTGACTGACAGGAAGCAGTGAAAAGTAAATGAGTTTAATGCAGATCCAAAGGTGTCTAAGAAACAGACTAAATCTAGCTCTGTTATAGCCCCAGATTATTATTTTTTTCCAATTCATATATAAGGTGGTGCATATTAATGAGAAATGAGGTGTGCAAATTAGACTGTCCTGCCATTTTTTTCTCCCGTTCAGTTCATTGGCATGGTGAAGATTGCAGTATGGCTAATACAGTATAATGATTAAGGTGTGAGTTTCCCACCCTTTGACAATGAAGCTCCCTGGGTGGCTTTGCACTGTTACCATCTCTCAACACAACCTTTCTCAGGACTGTTGTGTGACCGTAAAATAAGGGGAGATACCAATGTGTGCCACCTTGAGCTCCTAGAGGAAAATCATGGTATATGTGTAATAATAAATACAGGGAAGATAAAGTGTAAATAAATAAGACTTTTAATTCTCTAAACCTGGTTAGGGGAAAAGAGTCAGAAACAATGGGATACAGAGGATAATGGCCGGGGGGGGGGCGGAATATGGTAGCATATTTAATTAATTAATATTTATCTATTTTAATTCATGTTTATTTTGTTTTTACTGTAAACCGTCCAGAGTCACTCTGCAGTGAGATGGGCGGTGACAAATTTGAAATTGAATGAATGAATGAATGAATGAATGAATGAATGAATGAATGAATGAATGAAATCAGAATGGAAGCAACTGGAGGTTTTACAGCTGTAGGAAACTAAAGGAGGATAAATTCACCATTTCAATAGGAGCAAGAGCATTATGGCAATGGGAGCAATAGCGGCTTTTGAATGGTGGCTACCATTTTGTAATTTTCCAGAATCCCCACCACCTATATGATACTCATAATACTAGATAGGATTTTGTCTACAGAAAGTCCTCTCAATCAATGCTATGTTGTCATAAATTCAGAGGAGCATTTATTTTTCTTTTTAGTGTTCATTCTAGAGAAATGGTAGCTTGCAATTGACGAATAGAAAAGTTCCTAGACAGGCATCTGCAGTGCCAACCACTGGCTTCAGGATGGCAGGCATGATGGGGTGATTCAAACCCTGCCCCTGCAATGCACAGAGCAGATGAAAACAGTATATAATTCCTTGCCTTCATCCATGATGGATTCTCCAAATTTGGCTGTAGGTTCAGCTTACTGAATTAGTTAGCCTTATATAAAAATTGGTTTCCAGTTAGAGAGAGAGAGATAAGGTGTGAATAAACATTATATGTAGCTATGGGACAGAAAAAGAACCCTTTGTAAATTTGCATTCCAGAATGCAATGTAATGGGACATATTATGAAACAGCATCTTTAATGAGAAATCAGAATAGAGAATGCAGCCACCAAAATTGCTGAAAATATATTAGTGCATTCATTGTTTCCAACTTTCTTGTCTCTTACCAGGCAAAATCCACCTTAAATGGTCTACATTTGGGGGGTAAAGTTTTGTGGGATTTTTATTTTTTATTTTTTTATTTTAAAGAATGCTAACCTTTTCAAGGTGCTAAATGACAAGGATGATTTGGGGCTGGCAGATGGCAGGTGTGACTCAGAAATAAAGTCTCCTGTGAGCTCTCAAGCGAGGGAGCAGTCTGTGCTGAAATATTAAGGGGACTTTCTGACCTAGAGAACTTAAAAACATGTCTTTGCCCAAGGTTGCTGTGATCAGAATGCATTGGTGCCTCCAAGAAATAGGCAAAGAGAGGCAAAAATCAGAGGACAACAGAGAAATCTGCCTTCTTGCCAAAATGCATAAGAGGAAGGCATGCTGGGTTAGCTAAAGAACTCATTGGAGTCCTTCAACAGAAACATCTTTCAGTCCTAACCATGCTGGCTGGGGTTGAGGAGAGCTGGAATCCTACCACATCCTGGACAACTGCCATATGAAGCTTCCCTAGATTAGAGAAAACGGTGTCTTGGAGTCTTCACTCCCAGCGACTATGTGGAGAAGTCCATGCAAGTTTCTTGACAATATTTGTGGAAGTGGTTGACCCTTGCCTCCTTCCTAGGGCTGAGAGAGAGTGACTGGCCCAGGGTCACCCAGCTGGCTTTGTGCCCAAGACAGGACTAAAACTCACAGTCTCCTGGTTTCTAGCCTGGTGCCTTCACCATTACACCAACCTGGCTCTTTAGAAAATATGGAATGACGGCCAAATAAGAAAACATCATTGTAATGCCTAGCACTGTTTCTCCCTTCAGGAAGAGATTTCAGCCTCATATAATTATTTTTATATTTTAACTTTTCTTTTTTCAATTCCTTTGAGTCAATCTTGACTCCTGGCGACTGCATGGACAAGTCCCTACAGTGTTCTTGGCAAGGTTTTGCTTTCTTCCTAGGGTTGAGAGAGAACAACTGGCCCAAGGTCACCCAGCTGGCTTTGTGGCTCAGGTGGGACTAGAACTCATGGTCTCCTGGTTTCTAGCCTGGTGTCTTAACCACTGCACCAAACTGGCTCTATAATTTTTCCTTCCTTTTTCTATAAGTAGCTCAGAATAGGTTGCCATGATCTTTCCTTGCTGTGATTGCCTACCTGTAACTCTTGGTGTAAGTTTGGCTAAAAGGAAATGGTGGGTGCATAGTTTTCCAGATATTTCATGATCCAGCTGTGATTTGACTTTGGGGTTTCTCTACTCCCAGCCAGACACTCTGATCATAGACTGATTGATAGCCTGGTGGAGTTTAAAATATCATAAATTTCAAATCTGGAGAACCTCATATTCCAATAAAACAGCAAGTTTCTATATCTTATATTTATTTAGAATTGGATGGGCAGTGTCTGCAGCAATCTCTGAACCAAAATTGTAGCAAATTTCTTGCAGAATTGAATGCAGATTCAGAATACTAGCTTTCTCTTGGCAACAATATTGAATTGATTCGCCACTGTCTTATTTTAGATTTTTTTGTTTGTAATTCCCAGTCTGGACCAGAGCCCTGGGGTTTGCAGATGGGTCTAAGCACTCTGACCTCACTTAGCCTTTTCAAGAGAGGTGGCTGCTATCTGCTGAACCTAAAGATAAGGTTGTCTTTCAGTTGTACTCAACATATCCACAAATAGCGTTTTTAGCAGCTGTCTGGAAGTCATCTGCCATTGCCTACTTCTAGAATGACTTTTTAAAAAATTTTCCACTTTAAACTATAGTCCAGAGATTTCTTGGTGAAGTTCTCATTTCGGGGGGGGGGGGGGCTGCAAGGAAATTTTCTAACATCAAGACGACTAGCTCCCTTGGAGGTAACCATTTTATTGGGGTAACTTTTCTATCAGCCCTAGTAACAAACTTCAAATTATTATGTATTTTTAGGGGAATAGTACAGACGGAAGACTGGGAAACAGTCCTGCAAAGTCACATTGTTGAAATCTGCTGTAATACCTCATAATTCTGGGAAAGAGAATTAATTTCCTGCATATCTGATTTTTATGGAGATGTCCTAACAATGACAACTTTTGATTGAGAATTTCATAGTGCAAGGTCATTCTTTCAGCTTTTAGAAACTTGATAAGGTATCTTCTATGCTGTATCCAGGTGCCTCTGTCAGTCTGGGAGCATGCAATTACACCTCCATTCCACCCCCAAAGACCCTACAAAAAAACCATGCCTTCACTGCCCTTCGAAGCATTAAAAGAGACAGGTCTATCCTTATTTCCAGGGTAAGCTGTTCCAGAGGAACAGGGGCCATGACCAAGAAGGCTCATCTCTGGATTGACTCCTGTCAACGTTCCCTCGGAAGTAGGACCTGTAGCCCATATCTTATGGGTGTTTAAGCCTTAGATTCCATTTAAAGTCCGCTTAGGGCTTTTGAGACCCAGTGTGGTATACTGGTTGAACTCTTAGACTCCAGCTAGGGAGACCAGGATCCAAGTTCACTTTCAGCCATGGAAATTTGGCCAGACATTTATCCTCACTCTCACTTTCACCAGCCTAGGATTGTTATGAAGGGAGATTCTTATGTAAGCCTCCTTGGAGAAAAGGTGGAATAAAAAGAAAAATAAATAAATCCTAAGTGCAAGAGGGTAGCCTTCGTTAAGTCACACCTCTCTAAATGTCACGAGATGATAATTTTCCAAATTCCTCAGTATGACCAGTGAGAAAGCATGAGGCTAGGAAAAGCTGCTTTTTATGGCTGCAACATCATCCTTTGCAAACAACAAGAAATACAACCTTTCTTGACTGATCAAGTCATATGAAAAGATAAAGAATCAAGTGCGGTCTGGTTCTATCTGCACCTCCAGCACAAGCTTCTGCCTTGGAACTTCTGAGTACAGTCCATCCAAAATCTAGTCTGAACAAGACTGCCACCAATCAGACCATTTGAAATAACGGGTGCTTTCCTCTGGGCTTCTAAACATGGAATATTCTGGCAATTAAATGGTAAGTGAACTAAAACTACAGCAGCAGCAAAGAAAAGCAATCTAAATTCAGATAAGGAACTAAAGCAGTGAAGGAAGGTAAATGAGTTAAAGATTAACATTCTGGAGGATCAAAATGGACACAGACACCAATTAAGACTATTTTCTGTCACTGTTGTTTTGGAAGTGATTTTAGAGAAGATCGGTGGCCCAATTTCCAAAATCAAAAAGCTTATTACATTAGAAGTGCATCACTAGGATGTGTACTAACACCCTTCAGTTAATCAGGTTAAATATTTTGCACCAGAAGAAGCATTTGCAAATTCCATAGTAGTGACACTAGCAAGTTGAGCGTGCCAATTTCCACTGTTAGTAGAGGAGCGGTCTAAGGTCACTGAGGGCTACAGGAGACCAATTAATTTTCAGTCCAGAAAATTGTGAGTACATTATCTATGAGAAATACTACATAGCTGTACTATGGGCACAACAGAATATAATTAAGAATCAGTTTTTTTCTACAGACTAAACTAGATATGGTATTGAATGCATCCTTACATTAAATGTGAAAATAGTATTGGTTGGAGGGGGATAGATAATTACTGGAACCCTAGTGTTGAAAGATCATTTTTCTTCCCTTGCTGTGGGTCTCAGAAAATCTCTCCTCTCAAATTGGTATTTGCTATGGAAAGACATCTATTGATGCCAATATTAATATTTATCAACCTTACCAGCTCCAAGCTGATGCATTTTTTTGCACTTAAAAATACTTGCATCTTAAATGCAAAGATTCATTTAAATTCCTCTTAATTTGGTCCTAAATTGGTAGCCGTGAAGAAAATATTGTGGCTGAACATCTGACTCACTGCTGTGGGAGTAGCATAACGGAATAGATTGGACTGATCCAGCAGAGTGCTCCTTATGACTCTCCCAAACATCTCCATTTCAAAGTGTGACCTGACAGTTGCTGAAGAATAAATTTCGTCACTGTCAAGAAGAAACAGAGATGACTGGGAGCATTTTTAGTTGATGCATGGAGTAGACTTTGCCCTCATTTGGATTTGTTCTCTAAGAATGTATGCAACTCCACTCAACACCTGATACATAGAAATGAGCAATAATGCTCTTTTTATCCTAGCAGGCACCACAGGCCTAATAATTTCTGCAGGTCGTTAGATTGCAATAAAGATTCAAAACTGGATAATTCCACACTGACTCTTAACCACACTGACACACTGGAGGGGAAGATAGATAATAGTGGGCAGGGAACTCCATTGGCTATTTCTGATGCTTTCATTTATCACCATCACCACTGTATAGAATTCTCTGTAACACAAGTTGGGATGTTGTATCATCCTGCTTCCTTTTATGTTCTGGAGGCTATAGGATGTCCCTATCTGAAATGCCATTTAAAAAAAAAAAATCCAGAACTCTTTATTGCAAGAGTGGGGAACCTGTTTTTCTGGGGTTTGCTGAGGCATGTGAGGCCATGTAGTACAGTAACCCACAGCTAGTCTCAGCAGCAAATGACCTGATTGAGCTTGTCTGGGCACAGAAGTCAAGCAGAGTTGGCCTAAGTCAATGTTTCTTGAGCTCTTTGCTCTCAGGACCCCTTCCCACTTTTAAAAATAATGGAAGACACCAAAAGAGCTTTTGTTTGTATGGGTTATATTTATCAGTATTTACCATATTAAAAAAATTAAAATTGATGTATTCATAGAATAGTTATTTACTGAATCATGTAAAAATATCAATATTAAACCCATTCGTTATTAACAAACATTAAGTATTTTTCATGAAAAAAACTATATTTTTAAACAAATTAAAAATAATAACAAGAAGAGCAACATTGTTTTAAATTTTTGCAAATATCTTCAATATCTGGTGAATAATTTTGATTTCACAGACCTCTGAGAGGGTCCTCAGGGACCCCCAGAAGTCCTTGGACCACACTTTAAGAAACATTGGCCTAAGTAGTTCTTGCACAGGAAACCTCCAGAGAATTCCAGGACTAGACTGTGAGGTCAAATAATTGTCCTAGAACAGGGCATGGCCATCCGCTTCTCTGTCAAGAACACTACATGAACATGTTCCTGAAATCACCAGGAGCTGAGCTTGACTTGAAGGAGACTTTCTGTATTTTAACATCTTGTGGGACAATTATTTCTCCACCTTGCCCTGTCTTGAAAACACATAGCTGAAATCAGCTTTATTTTAGTCTTTTTTCCTTGTCTTTTCTAAAACAGTAGCATCCATGCTTTTTTTTAATCGTGCACCCTTATCAGTAAAAAATGTTATATTCACAAATTGTTGAATTATATATATGTACTGTACTAATATTTTACGTACATTATAAAGCATAACCCCAAAAATAGAAAATAGAAGGATGAGAGAAATATAAACAGACATTCTAATATTTTATTTCTGCGCCCCAATGAATCGTGTTGCATGTCCCCTGGAGTGCGTGCATCTCCTTTGGAGATGATTGTGGTATAAAAGAAAAATCACTTCATTAAGCCATCAAGAAGTGAGGCAGAAGTAGGTTTCAAGACAAAGGGACTTTTGTGTCTACTTTCAGCCTCTGCTATAACACACACACACGCACACACACATTTGACATGATCTAGGGAAGTCCACATTGAAGCATTCAACCTCTCTTGTTATTTATCAAAGGTCCATGGCTGTCTGGATCACAGTGTTGATAAGAAAAACATCATTTTTTCTTAAGTATTTTTGGTTTGCATGCAAATTGCCTCTCACAATCAGTAGAGTGCTTTATTAAAAAAAATTCACAGCCTAAGCACTTGCAAAACAAAAAAGAGAAACAGATTAATGCTATAAATCCCTTCAAAGATTATGAAATTGGCTAAATCAGGTGTTAAATGGGCCAGGGAGTGAACTAGGACAAAGGGATAATGAAAGGCAGGAGGAACCACTGATTTCTGTTTCCCCCAAGATACTGGGGGACAGCAAAATGTTCGTTTCATTTTTTTTTTAATCTACATCAAATATTCAGGAATGAAGAAACAGTGGTTTAAATTGGACTAATAAAAGAATCCAGCAGCAACTGTTGACAATATAGAGCTGCTCATGGAATGGAAGACATGCAACACTCCATACATGGAACAAACACATTGTGCTCAGTGAGTTCAGTCACTCCATCATGGGCTGGCCAGTTTTCAAACAGAGCAAGATCTGCAGCTGTCTGTCTGCCCCAAGTTCCATCATTCCAAAATCTGCAAAAATCTAGAAGTTCCAGACATAACAAACAGCTGGATTTTGAAGCTACAGAGATGTGAAGGGATATTGACATCGGCTATCATCTAGTGGTTGCTGGGACAGAAGGGTTAGATTCTTTAAACATTCACCCCAATATCTGAAGAGAGATGTATATTCCTTCCACTTCTTTTGGGCTACTATGGGGGAGGGGGGGAGGAGGAGGAGGAGGAGGAGGAGGAGGAGGAGGAGGAGGAGGAGGAGGAGGAGGAAGGTTTGCAGGAAATTTTCACAGTTTCTACCAGGAAGAGTGGGAAGAAGGAGAGCAAATATACAGTATGTATGTATGTATGTATGTATGTATGTATGTATGTATGTATGTATGTATCCCTCCATGCCTGGCTGCCATCTGTTCTAAATGTGAGCTACTTTACATTTAGCTTAAACCAATATGTAATGGCATATTTGATATTTTTTTTTTCATCCAGAGCTCTGTACTTTCAGATTCCATCCAAAGTAGGCCACTCCTGCTCTAGATCCTGGAAGAGCGAAGCATACGAGGCACAGGGATTTTGCTCCTTATACAGATTGCTATGCCCACAACTGCAATATTTACAGTTCTCTAAAACATCTGGCTGTTATTTTCCCCAAAATTGGAGGGGTGGTGGTGATGCTGCAATTCTACTGACCATGAAGTGGTTAAGATGTTGGTTTAGGGTCCAAGTGATGCATGGTCAAATCCATCGTCAGTCATGGAAGTCTACTAGAAATTTACTAGAAGCTTATTAGAAGTTACCTTACATGGTGGTTGCTTTGTGTAAAAACTGAAAAAGGGAGTTCTGTGTCTGCCTCCTTATATTCCCAGAGATCAACCAGGCTACATCTCATTTGTGAGGCTCCACGGTGACAGATGCTTTCCAAAATGTACTTACTTTATTGGTTTGTTAAAGTAAGTAAATTTTGAAAAACATCTGTCACCATGGAGCCTCACACATGGAAAGGGTTCCAGTGTAGATCTTGCTCTAACCTCAAAATCACATACTACATATTGAATGTCAAAGCAGCCTACGTGGCTGGTGCCAAGATAATTCACATTTTAAAAAACATGGATGCAATTAGGAGAATCATCAGATCTACATCTGCAACTTAGTACTTGCTCTATGGATTTTCCTGCATTCTGGAATATTTTCCACAAATGCCTTCCACAAATTCATGTCAAGGGCTAGATCTGCTAAAATGATTGTCTTTATCTTCCCCCAAGTTGCGCCCACAAAGTCAGGAAGAATTGCACTTCGAAGTCCCCAAGGCCAAAGTGCATTAATGTTCTGTAGAAATGAGGGGTCAGAATTAATTGATTATCTGCCATCAAGTCATTGTCAACCTCCTAGATAAATTTTCTGCATGACAATCAGTCCCTAACCTGGTCTTTCAGGTCTTCCAATGGTGTACTCATAGCTATTATAACTGAGTCCATCCGCCTGGTTGCTGGTCATCCCCTTCTTCTCTTTCCTTCCATCTTTCCCAGCATTACAGCCTTCTCCAAAGAGCTAGGTCTTTGCATAATGCATCCAAAGTAGGATAATTTGAGCCTGGCCATTTGTGCCTCGAGTGAGAACTCTGGGTTGATTTATTCAATAATCCATATTTAGATTGCTGCCAGGAAGAAAGCTGGCTCTATTTGCTACAGACGCAATGAAAAATGGACCTCTGATCTAGTACAAACTTCCTTCTGTCTGATTTCTTACAGCAGTGCATGCAAATGCCAGTTTTTATCAGAGCCCTGGGCACCCTATCTACATTTTTCCAAGAGAATGGTTGTCCCAGAGCTAGAGACAAATCGGCAGCATTTTACTGCACTCAGATTTAATCAGAGTGAATCAGTGAGTCCCCACTGCAATGAAAACCTCTCTTGCCAAGCTTCTGAAACAGTGTGCTGCATGTCCCCAAGAAAGCCTCAGTAGCCACTCGCACTCCACTGTGGTGTTGTGGGGAAATCATCCACTTTGCCGTTTGGCTCAACTTTAAAATAAATGGGAAAACAGCTAATTCTGGAGATGCTTTCTGGTTATCGAAAACTGCAGAGGTGTCTTGAGGGGAATCCATCGCAGCGCTTTATTTGCTTTGGTGCAATTCCCGGATTTATATAAAATTAACCTTGTCCTGGCAAATGATAAGCCTCAAAGGCTTCCCGTTGGATTCACTTGCCAATAGGTGGTCATCATGTCTTCACTGAAACAAAGACAGATTTGTCGGGGTAGATGGACGGTCTGCAGTGGAAATGGTCGCACTTCTATTGGCCCATTCCTTGGGGCCCCAATACAGGTGCAGACAGCTGCATGGTCCATCGGGGGGGGGGGGTCATGATTATTCTGTAGTTAGAATGATAAATAGGAAGTGGGCATGATGCTTCTAGTACCAATCTTCAGTATACCTGTTGTTTCCAAAAATGCTTCTGGGGTCCACATATATCTCAGAGGCTCTCTTTAAACAATGAAATGGGAGGGGGGGCTGCAATCTCGTGCTTGGAGAGGGGCTTGACTTCCCAGGGAGGGGGAAATCATAGAAATATGCCAAGGTCCTAGAGGGTATCCTCAAAAGCTAGCCTGGTTGACCAGTTGCTTGCCATCTTCTGGTAAATGGATGTTTGTGTTGCTTGGCCCTGCCCACCATGGCAACTATCTTGTGAGAGTGCCCACACCCTGCTCTCTAAATTTCAAGTGTGCCAGTTAGCCCCCAAATGCTAGGGACCTGTTGATGCCAATATCTTCAGTGGAGACCTTCACACATGTCACCAACAGCCGAGAAATCAAGCAACATCCCTGCATGTGAGATCCATTACCCGTGGGCAGCAACTTCTAACATGGATTCCGTGTCTGGAAACAGCTTGTTCATGTGAAATACCATAGCTTACAAACTTGGTCTAATCTCAAAGTCGTCCCCCCCATTTCCCCTGCTTCTCATTTCACAGATTCTGCTGCAGGTAATAAAAATAGGGGAATGGTTGTGGATTTGAGGGCAAGGATGAAACTGAGAGAAGGGGATCATTGCAGATGTTGTAGCTACTCCTGGGATCCACCTCCCCTATTTTGGGGACTGCAACTTCCTGAATTCTGAGCCAGGGTGATCTAACTCATCCATCATGATAAGCTGTAATATTTTTGGCTGGTGTGGGTCTTCCGGGCTGTAATATTTTTATTTATTTCCTTTTGGCTTAGTGTGCTGTATAGACCCAGCTCATTGTAGATACTTTAACAAGCTATGGGTTAGCATTGTTTGGTGCTATAATGGCATTCATTATATAAAGGCATGGATCTGAGGGGGCCTTTAGGCACAAATATATATATACAAATATAAATATCAAAATATAATATATAGATAAAACAAATTTAGATTTTAAAAAAAAGCCAGTTTGGTGTAGCGGTGAAGGTGTTGGCCTAGAAGCCAGGAGTCTGTGAGCTCTAGTCCCACCTTAGGCATGAAAGCTGGCTGGGGTGACTGGGCCAGTCACTCTCTCTCAGCCTAACCTACCTCACAGGGTTGTTGTTGTAAGGAAAATAGGAGGAGGAAGAAGTATTATGTACATTCACCACCTTGAATTATTTATAAAAATAATAAAGGCAATATTTTAAAGAAAAAAAAACCTAAAAAAAATATTGGCCACCATTTTACTCCTCAGGAATTATCTACTAAAGAAGCTTTATCATTCTGCAGTATCATCTTAGTGATGATAAAGTTATGCCCACTCTAATATTCTGGGTATGAATACAGTTCTGTCCAGAAAAATGGATGGGATATTAGACCTTTCCCTTAGCCTCCCATTCCCTTTTCTCATCCAAATTCAGACCAGATTTTATCTTACACTGTCAGAAGCCTCGCAATCAATTGATCAACTTATTAATTTGCTTGCTTCGGTTCTGCCATTACAAGGAAAAGGCGGGGGGGGGGGGTGACAGAAGAATAACCGTTAAACACGGATGCTATTATCTGTTTCTCAGGAATGCCAAGGTTGTACCAGCGTGAGACCAGGAGAGGCTCATCGAAAGACACAAGGAGGACTATGGGATTAAAAGGGGGTGGTGAAGGGAAAAGGGGGTAAAGAAAAGGTTGGTGCATGTGGGCTTCTTAGTTTCAGCAATGCTTTTGAGACTGTACACTTCTCAATAAATGAATCTTTCTTTGAACTTATCTGAGTTTCAAGGGAGTCATCTTTGTTGGGAATTGAGCGTTGTAGGTCCTCACATTTTGGATTCTATCTGAAGTGGAAGCTTGACGAGGAGAATCCAACGTATCAACTTTACTGGGTCAGACAAGATGTCGACCCCAATGGAGGAAGAAATCCCCGAATTTGGAGCCAGTGGTGGAGTGGAGGAGATAGAGAGTCCACCTAGATCAGTGGCAAGGCTGACACTGGTGTCAGATAGAGGGCGGCGACGGGGCCAGGTGTGGAAGCCACCCTGAGAGTCTGGGGAATTCTGGGAGGTTTCTTTCCTGGAGAAGGAGCCCGAAGATCGATGGTCCATGGCTGCCGGCGAGGTGGAGAAAACTTGGGTCGTCGCCCTGGAGGGAACCGTGAGCCACTTACAGGCGGATGTCACTTCCATGAGAGGTGAATTGAAGTTATTGGGAGAGTAGCTGAGGAAATCGTTGGGCAGTTGGGATCGGTGCCAGCCAGCCAGAGATTCCCTTTCAGATGAGGAGTAGTGAGAAGGGAGGGAGAGGTGCAGCTTCCAGCGATGAGGAAGCGGTGGTCCAGCCAGCACAAGCCCAGCGTGATCCACTCCAGCACTGGGGTCTCATGATGAAATATGGCGGAGACCCAAAGGAACTGGCGAGTTTCCTGACGCATGGAAAGAGAATCTGCATGGAAAGCTGCAGTCATTTATTCCCGAACGACACGCAAAGAGTGGCATACGTGTCCCGTGCCTTAGTGGGTCAAGTGGCAGAGTGGCTGGTAGAGATGCATGAAGCCAGAGCACTGGAGCTTGCCACATTTAACAAATTTATGTGGGCCTTGCGCAAATGCTTTGAGGAACCTTGTTCCATGCTAAAAGTGAGATCAACCCTCAAAACTTTAAAGCAAGGAAACCACTCGGTATCAGACTATGCAATGGAGTTCCAACGCCTCATGGGGAAGCTCCGAGATTGGCCTGAACAAGTTAAGGTGCACAGTTTCCAAAAGGGTCTGAGGCTGGAACTGTGGCAGCTGGCATTTTCCAAAGGAAATCCGAGGATGGTGGAGGAGTGGATCACTCAGGCGGTCGTAGAAGTCGACTGGTTGGCAGTAAGTCCCGGCCCGCTGAAAATCGCCAGTCGGACCAGTCGCATCGGGCCAGTCATCCAGGAAGCTTAGCAGTAAACCGAGGGAGAGCAGTCCAGATCAACGGCCAGGGGGTCGTGCCTGCTTCAAATGTGGAGAACAAGGGCATTTTGCTGAGAGCTGTCCCAAGACCATCACGCCCCAAGTGACCGCCAAAAGCAAACCATCTGCTAAACCTAAGCTGGCTTAGGCCTAACTCCAGCACATTTTTTAATTGCTTTATTTCATAAGGCTGGCTACTTAATTGTTTTGTTAGAGAGAAGGATTTTAAACAGTGGGATCCAAGTCTAAGTCAGTTCTCCTGAATTTTTGAATTAGGAAATTAAAGAAAAAGTATTTAAAACGACTGCTTACTTTCCAACAAGTGCTGGGTTTCGTTTTTGTTTTCTTTAAATTTGTAGTATCATCACAAAACCATCCATATTGAGATAAGGTAATGTGTAAATGCATTTCATTCATTCATTCATTCATTTCTGAAACAATTAAATAATAGAGCCTTATTTAACTGAAAGTCATGATTTGTCCTACTTTACGTATTTATGATCTCTGTCCTGCCAGTAGTAGTCTTATTCAAACTGTGGAACTCTGTCTTAATAAAGCTCCAATAGCCTCATTTTTAACTACATTCTGCATATTAGTAATATTTTTACCTGAAGTTTGTTCTCAATCTATTCTCTGTCTCATTGATTTTATCTTTTTATCAGATATGTAACCTAATCATTCTAAGCTGTGGATGCATTAGAAATGCAGAAAGACATTCTTCTCTTAAATGGAATATCTTTGAACCGTTCCTTTGCATAGTTAGTGACAATTTGGGTTATTCTGAAGTGTCCTTCAACGATCTGTTACATATCGAAAACATAAGAGTCATCTTCCAGTTCAGCAATAGCAGAAGTGTGATAATGTGATAATGACTGTGACTATAAGCATAAGAATAAGATTGAAGTAGGCCCATGACTAGCCTAGTTAGGTCACAGAACTATTTTCCAAATGGCACTCAAGTGAATAAACAACATTGAATATCAAGAAATAGTCAAACATTTTGCTCTTCACCTTAAAAGTTACTTTCCAGCCTTAATCTTTAAGACACTGTGAGAAAAGGTGATAAGATTTCAAGCTTTAGTGGTTCCACTTACCTCTAGCAGCTATTAAATGTTCACTATGGAATTTCGGAGGTGGGCGCTAATGTTCTTGAAGAATGCATGGGGTTCTCATTCACCTAATTCTACAGCTGGAAAAAATATGGCCACTTGAGGTGAGATGGGAACATTGGCCATGGCCTCATGTGACCTCCAAACCTCTTCTTTGCAACTCCAGAGCCAACTCTGACCACTGTTGCAAAAAACATAGGAAATATTGTCTCATTATTATGAGGTGAGGAACACACACATACATACACACACAGACTCTGAAGCGTAAGCCCTAAAATAGGCTTACCATAGTTTAAAAAGTAAAGATATTCCCCAGAGTCCCCCCCCCCCAAACCAAGAAAACGTCATAGAAAATCCTGATCTAATACACTTGGCAGAAATACATTTCCACTGTGGCTCCTGGCTGCTCAAAAACGTTAAACAAAGCCCCATCACCATTAAAAGATGGCCTATCACATGAACTTGTTTGACACCTTAATGGTCAAATTGTCTTGAGAAACCTGAGCATGAAAAGCAAAACTGGCTGTACTCCTCACTGGTCCTTACATGGCCAGACTCAAGCAGTTCAGACTCCTTGCAAGCAGACCAACCAGAAATTCTTTGGATGCCTTAAAATTAGCCATTTGCAGAATTGTTCCCATAGCTTTAATGAAACTGTGTGATTCCATTCATTGTTGGATTGCAGAAAACAATCCTGTGCTTGTTTTGTATAAGTAGAACAGTAGATAGATAGATAGATAGATAGATAGATAGATAGATAGATAGATAGATAGATAGATAGATAGATAGATAGAGATAGGTAGAGGTGATTACTTGAATGGTGTGGCCATTTTTTTTTCACTCCTTAAATAGCTGAAAAAGGTACTAAACGTACGACAGCATTAAGAGTGAAGATGGAAAATGGAGGAAGAGAAGAAGAGGTTTTATGCTAAAATCCCCGTCTGGCTGAAAAATATGGGAGACTCAGAAGGATCTTCTGTCTCCAGAGGAGACAGTTCAATATTTTTCCAACCTGGCTGAGAACTGGGCATCATGTACATTGCCCTTGTACTATAATGGAACCACCCATCAATCTGCCAGTATTGGAAATTAAGATTTGCTGGGAGCCAGGTGGCATATCAATTTAATAAATTGTTGTTGTTGTTACACTATCCACAGTCATCAGTCTGGGTAGTGGCTGTTGCAGTCCTGCACATTTGGAAAATGCCTTGCTGGGGCAAATAGTTTTGAACTGTTAGGGGGATGGCTCCATTTCAGTTGAAAGGAGGTGGAATTTTCCTGGAAGGATGTTTCTTTCCTGGCCCCCATCCTTTGTTCTTGTATCAATTGCCACTAGAACTATTTGGTGCTTCAGTCTCTAACTCATCATGTATCATTGGGAGGATGAAAAAATAGGCAAAAACTGAATGTCACAGACATTCTATTCTAGAAGGGCTTCCTCATGCTATCAGAAAATTAGGCAAAATATGGATAATTGTATAATGATTTGAACTTTTTTAAAAAACATTTTCCTTGTTGAACTATTTGATGCAAAGTTTTAGATGATAAACTGTTTTTAAAAAATGGATCAGGAGTTTCGTATTCTGGCTAAGCAGCTCTGACATTATTGATTTATCTTTATAACCTGTAGAATTACTAATCTGTTAAGAGTGGGCTCCACTGGGATTCAAAACCATTGGCATGACTCATTTAAAGGCTGTAGTGCAGTGTTGTTCAAACTTGGCCACTTTAAGATGAGTGGACTTCAACTCCCAGAATTCCCCAGCCAGCATTGGCTGGCTGGGGAATTCTGGAAGTTGAAGTCCACTCATCTTAAAGTGGCCAAGTTTGGACAATACTGCTGTAGTGTGATAGAATAGTTAAGATGTTGGAGTGGCCCTAGGGAGGCCCAGGTTCTAGTCCATCCTCATGGTGGCTTTAAGCCAGTCACTTTCTCTCAGTCCAACCTACCGCACAGGGTTGTTGCTCCAGGTAAAAATAGGAGGAGGGAATGCCATGTATGCCACCATGAGCTATTGTATGAAAGGTGGGATATAAACCCAACAAACAAATATGTAATCATGTAATTCTCTAAGGACTGATACGTAACTCTCATCCATGTACAGGCCTGGAAAGGACAAAGCTCTCCAACATTTAAGGAACTAAGCCATACAAATTCTTCATGGTTTTGTTTTGTTTTTAAAATGTTTTGGCATTTCTCCTCAGCTGCATCACCCTTCCCAAGGGTTTCGCTTTGGAACTGTGCGAGAAAGCAGTGCGGAAGATTATTTCAAGCAAAGCTTTCCAGACATGCATGAGTACATGAAACGGTTCAATGTACCTGCAACTCCCGATGGAGTGGAATACCTGAAGTAAGTTTCCTTCCTGGGTTAAAGATGAGTCAACTCGGACATGTCAAGGGAACTCTTGGATTCCCTTTGGGCTGGCCCTCCAGCTTAATGGAGACAGTCAGTCAGTTGCAGCCTTGCTGAACTGCAACTCAAGCAGCTCGAGACAGAATGGCTAGTGGAAAAGCATGCTGAGAGTTTACTTCACAAAAACCTGGAGCCCACAGTTTGCCCATCCTGGATTTAGTAGAGCCGGTGCCTCACCCTAGTACATATGACTCAAAGGCCCATACATGCCAAAAGAGGCAGCAAGGCAGCCAATGAGTAGAAAGGTCAGCCCTATATGTTCCTGGATGCACAGAAGCATACTGTAGCTTCTCCAAAGACCATCCAATAAGTATTGGAGCTCAGAGGTGTCCACAGAAGCTGGTGCTTTGGTCAAAATAAACATTGCAGCATTGCACCACCACAACACAGACTCTGCTTCTTTCATATATGTGTGTGTGATGTCACAACTCACATACAAAAAGGGCCAGAGCTTGCATTGCAATGGTGGAGTGCTGATTTAATCATTTGCTTATTTTTGATGCCCCCCATGGATGCCTCTGCTGGATCCCACTATGTAAGCCAATGTTTTTTAAAAAATGTAATCATGAAAGATGGAACTTTATGGTGGAGCTGGTCCTACTAGTGAGGTGGTTGCTTCAGCTGGATCTCAAAATATTCAACGAACTAGAGAGTTCCCAAATGATCCCTTCAGCTGGAAGAACGGGGCTTAGAATAAGTACAATTTGGTATAAGCAAATACAGTACCAAGTGGCCCAAAAGAGCTTCAACTTCACATATATATTAATGGATCAGAGTTGGCAGTGAGTGATTAGGAAAGGGATCTTGGAATCACAGTGAACAACTGAATAAAAATTTCAACCATCCAAAAGGAAATGTCCTGTTTGGAATGATTAGGAAAGGAACTGCAAATAAAACAGCCAGTAAAGGAATGGTTTCACACATCAAAGTTTTGCTTAGCCTTGCCAAGTCAGCTGGCTTCTCTGTATGAGCCGTATGTAGATGCTAAACCAGAATAAACAGGTAAAGCTGACTGAAAGTCATCTGAGCTAAATCCTCAGAGAAGACTTTACAGTCCATCCAAGGTGCTTTGAAGCCCCACCAGTGGTGCAGACCAATCTGTTGTTATTCAGAGATTCCTCCCAGGTAAGGTTTCGTTTTTTAAAAAATTGCACTACTGTTTTTTTTAAATTCTGATCGTTTCTTAAATAGTGTTTCTAGTTAAAATATATCCGTTGGCTTTTAAAAACCATATATGTTTCAATTCACAGAGTAAGAAAAAGATAAATTGGTTGACAGGCTGTGACATTAGCATCAGATTACTTATGTTTATTGGCTTATATGAGATTTTGCTTTGATTTTTGTTAAAGGCTTTCTGAGGATTAAGGGAAATAGATCTAGAATTTCCATCTGGAAACAATAAGCCTTGTATAAATACAGTGGTACCTCTAGTTACGAATTTAATCTGTTCCGTGACTCTGGTTGCAACTCGAGTTGGTCTCAAGTCAAGGTAAATTTCCCCATAAGGTTCAATGTAAATACGGCTAATCCGCCCTCCGAATTTGGTCGCACCCCGAGGTAAATTTCCCCCATAAGGTTCAATGTAAATACGGCTAAACAGTTCTGAAACATATGCATTTTATTTTTAAACCTCAAAAACCTTCCAAACGCCACAAAAACCTTCCAAACACCACAAAACACATCACAAGCCTCACCGAATGTCTCCTTGCTACCGCGATCTCGCCCACAGGAAGCCGCGACCGCGTGGCAGCAGGGAAAATGGCCGCGGATCCGGTTTGTAAGTAGAGGCAAGTTCGTAAATAGAGGTAATTTTTTGGGGCCGGAGCTGGTCGTATCTCAAAAATTTTGTAAGTAGGGGCATTCGTAAGTAGAGGTACCACTGTAGATATAAATGGACTGCTGCCTGCTTGTTGTACCTTGTTGAATACTTTCATTTTCAGGCAGGATCCCGAGAAATTAGATGCCTTCATCATGGACAAAGCACTCCTGGATTATGAAGTGTCCATTGATGCTGACTGTAAACTTTTGACAGTGGGAAAACCATTTGCAATTGAAGGTATGAAACAGCTTTCTAAAACCATGGTCTATATGGTCATTTTTATTTACTGTTTTCTACATATTCTTTACAGCAGTGGGGAGATGCCCAGGCACTGAAAACCTTGGACGAGACCCAGAACAACCCTCCAAATGTTGTCACCAAATTGTAATTGTTAGCATCACAGAAGGGTAAAGAATTAAAATCATAGAGAGTAATCATATAGATTGAACTATATAATGCTGTTCACAGTAAAATGTAATTGAATTCCGTTTTAAAATTAAAATTAAATTAAATTCACTTCTATTTTTTGACATATGCTCTCTAGGAGGCCTTCCTTGGCTCAAAACAAAACAGAACAAACAAAAAAGTTGCTTATCCTTATTTTACACCCAGCAGACCCACCAAGCACCTAGCTATATTTAAATACAAAGAAAATCCATAATCCGTATCAAAGGAGAACTTTTACTGCACCAAATCAGATCTAACTGACTAAACTAGGAAACTGAAAAGTCATCCTTGAAGAAGGCATAGTAAAATAGAAATGCTGCCAGAAAACTCCATGATTTATCCTGTAGTCATTAGGAGTTGAGCTGAATTTGATGGCATATTTAACTTTTATGTTGTATTTTAAGGAAGCTATGAAGAGAGTGAAATCATATTATATTATGAAAATGTGTGGGACCCCATTTCAAATTTACAGTATACCAAAGGTAGGAAGCCTATGGCTCTCCAGTTGTCATTGGACTATAAAAGCCTAGCAATTGGTCTTGCTGTCTGAAGCTGATGGGAGCTGGAACCCCCAACATCTGGAGGACCTACAGAATCTCCCTTTGTCAAATAACACAGAAAATGTTATCCTTCCATGGCCTGCCACCCTCACAGTGGATTCCACTATAACTTTGTAGTTACCTTGACCACCAGGAGGCACCACATGTCCTCTTTCATCTTCTTTGGGACTCTTCAGATGTGGGTTCAAACTCTTTACTGGGAAATGAACCCATGGACGTTTGTACTTTAATGGCTCTATCTTGTGCATTAGCTTTAGGAGCTATCCAAATTCTGGGGCTCAGTAGTTGCAGGAAAGGATATAGAATCTATCAGAAACATCCTTCTGTTATGGGAGCTTAAAGGAAGGTGGACTGTATACTTTCTGATAGCTCCTATAACTTTGTAGGATTCTGAAGTCTTAAGAGATTTGCTGTATCTTTCTTCATTTTATGTCACCTTACCATTATTGGCACAGCTCTCCTGTTCTTAAATAAACTTCCTGTTACCATGTGGTTTGAGCTACTTCAGTGGGATAACAAGATAGGAAGGAAGTACAGTAGTGAGGTACAATGGTCTGCATAATGGATGGTTGCTCTTCAGAGTTATGTGTGGGTGAGTGGGGGAAGGAAGGAAGGAAGGAAGGAAGGAAGGAAGGAAGGAAGGAAGGAAGGAAGGAAGGAAGGAAGGCAGGCAGGCAGGCAGGCAGGCAGGCAGGCAGGCAGGCAGGCCTAGGACTACTCTTGTGGTTGCCAAACGGGAGGCAAACAAAGTACAATGTCATGAGCTTATGTCCCAGTTCCTATCTTTGACAAATATGGACTTTTAACTTTCTACAGCATGACTGGTTCCACTCTATAAAACATTGAGCTAGCTAGAAAAGGCAAATACCTAGAGTGAACCAGCCAAGCTGGCTAAAGATAGTTTCCTGCATGTCCATACACACAAGGGCACTACCTACTATAAAACAGTGCCATATTTCCCAGATACAAAACATAGTGCAGGAATTGCTGATCTCCTGCCGCTTTTCAGTTTTGTGCAAGGACTTGGTGGACTCTGCTTCTACCACTAATAGTCATGAATTGGCACATGCTATAGAGGTGATTATACAAGTCATTAGAAATCCCCATTAGCAAAATTGCAGAGCTCTTTGGAATTTACTCATCAACTCCATCCAACCACAACTTTCTTGGCCTTTTCCCTCTTCTTGACTCATTCACTCTTTCTTCATATATTTCTTTTGTGATTCAGGTCTCATACATTCTCAAGGTATGATCAAACCACCTCAATATTCTTCTTTTATACTGGTCACTTACTTTTGTGCTTAGTCCCCATTTATTCAGCATCCATTCATTCTGGATCCCAGGACTTCTTGTTTTACCTCATACGCTTCTTAAGTAACCAATTTCCACTTCAACTTACTTTTATATTTCTTGTATCACAGAGAACTCACAACAGCAAAAGCATGCTCTTACACACATTGCATCATAAAATTCTCGGTCATACACTGCAAATAATTCAGACTTTTAGCCAACCACACAGCAACATCTGTATGCAAAAGTAATGTACATTCAAATTCCCAACCAACATAATAGTAATGAGATCCCAAGCATGCATGCATTCATTCATTCATGCATTCATTCATTCATGCATTCATGCATTCATGCATTCATTCATTCATTCATTCATTCATTCATTCATTCATTCAGATGACTGGAGAATTCTGGGACCTGAGTCATAACACCTCTGAGGCTATTAGCTTTCGGAATTATAGTGACTCACGATGCAGAAAACATCAAGATATACATTTAGATGAGTATCCCAATTTTGTCAATGCCAAGTACTTTTCATGGGTCTACACTTGATCATTTATAACTGGTTCCTACCATTTTATTCCATTCTATCAGCATTTTGTTATACTTTAGTGTGATCAAACAAAAAAATCGTTAGAACTATGTTATCACATGAAGCAGGAATGAATATCAGGATTTTGCAAGCAAGAAGCTGAGTCAGAAATAGTGTTGATGTAACAGTCCCAGCCCCCATTGATGTGGACCTTACAAAATGTTTCAAAATGTCTCTACATGCCAAGGAATATGCATTCCACATGTACCCTGTCAATTACAAAGATGGATATGTCAACAAAAGATGAAGAAAAAAATCACAGTTATGCACAACAAAATACTAAGATATAGATGATGTGTAAGCATAAAAATGCATGAGCACATACACAGCCAAAAAAATGTATGTGGTTTTATCAAATGCTGATTACAGGCCACAACCCTTATAGAGTAGTACTATTACAGAAAATAAAATTGTTCAGGTGGAAGATGCTTCAAGATTGTGATTCTGCTGAGGTTGCCGTCTGAATAATTTCATTATTGTTGATTTGACAGAATGGGAAAAAACTTATTTATATTTCATTTTGCCAGAAGCTGTTGTTTGATTCTATGGCTCATGTAGACATTCTAGAAAGAACAAGAAACAAATAAATCAACCAACTAAAGGGGAGGAGGGAATCTTACAGAAACTTTTCATGGACTTATAGTCCCCGTATCTCCCATCCCCTGGTTTTATACTACAGGATCCTGTATAAGATGGCAATGCATTTAGGGCTGGGGAAGGGAATATAATGATATTGATTTTGTACATTTTGTAAAATTGTCAGAACAGTGTTTTGGAGAAGGCAGCTTAGTGAATACTTTGTATCTTAACCCCTTTTGTAGGACTGGGACTGACACATGATTTATAATTCATATTTTCATATGAGGAACTAAGTGGGTTGAAAGGGTTCTTTTCATTTTAATGGCACAGTGTTTGGGAATGTTATGCTGTTTGGATGAAGTTCAAAATCCAAATAACAGTACTGTAAAAAGCTAAAGTTTTCTTCACTTGTGGTAACTTCATGGACTTGCCTTATAGTTCTCTTAGCCACAGTATTGAAGGGGTTTCCCATCAACTTCTTAGACACTCTTTCTAGGTCCATGTGATATTTTTCAGTAGTTTCCCATCCAAGTACTAACTACTTGGCCCCACTTCTTAGCTAGTATGTAGCTGGATACTAGTGCACAAAAACTAGTGTTTTAAATAATGATACTGAAAGGAAATATGTGTCTTGATAGGAGAAACAAAGCTGCAAGTATTCTGATTTAACTATCCAACTAACATATCTCAGGAGACTCAGAGAGACTCTGGGACACACACTGAATTTTATAATTAGACCAGACCTAAAGCATTTGGGATTTTTCCTGGCCACTACATTTCAAGGATTATGAAAGCAAGTTGAGAGTACTCAGGAAAAGGTAGGGGAAAGGTTCCAAATGTTTGGAAAACTTGTCAAATATATCACAAGCTTATCAAGCTGGCTAAGAGACTACCTCTCCTAGATAGATTCTGGTCATCCAGTCCAGGTGACCAGGGAGCACCTCTTGAGGGCCCCTCCTAATGTGAGGTATGATGGAGGGGACTCCACAGTGGGGATTCTCTGAAGTGCCCCCTTTTGAATAGCTCACTCCCCCAAAGCAAGGGTGGCAAGTTTTTCTCTCATGGCTCTTCTGGAACCTCATAAAAAACTTGGCTTTTCTAAAAGGCCTTTGTGGATTAATCAGTGTGGAGCCATCAGCATCAGAATACAAATTTTCAAAATAAATTTGTATTATTGTATATTGTACTATTTTATATTGATATTATACTGTTACTGATTTTGGATGCTGTACGCTGCTGTACGAGACCTGATTGTGATGATGAAGAAATCCCCATTTAAAAAAAGTTAATGAAAAGTCTGTCTCACTTATAGGGATAAGGAGAGTTTTACTCAGCTCTCACTTGACCAACAACATTGTAATCAATTAAACCTATTCACAGTTATAGCCGGAAGGAAGGAGAAAGAGTTATGTTCCATGATTATGTTATAGAGATTTGCATTGTTATTTTATCTGCCTTATGGAAGACCAAAAGACCTTTACTCAGCCACCACTTTAGGATGCCTTTCACATGACTAAAGACATGCTAACACTGATGATTTATGGGGAACCTGCAGACTGAGACCTGGGTGTGGTCCTCAGCTTAATCTCTTTTGCAGGGAGAGAACAAAAAGAAAAGGGACAGATAAATAAGCTGCAATGGATGGAATTATGGACGAAAGCCATCAGCAAGCCAGCAATTCAGGCTCCTGGCCAGAGTGGCTGATTGGTTTTTAAATAGTCTGGGGAGAAAAGAGAGAGAGAGAGAGGAGGAGGAGGAGGTGGCTAAAACAAGAGAGAAAGGTTAGCAGAATGAAAGAAGAAAATTGCAACCAGTAGAACTTGTTCCTCTTCCACAACAACATTTACAAACTGTCTATCTATGATGGCAGATATTTTTAAAATTAGCTTCTGATGTTCAAGTAATTTGCTTCATTCTGTATTAGTAAGTCAAATTTAGGTGTCCTTCTCCTTTAATTGCAATCTTTAGCTCCTCTGGTTCCCTCTAGTGTCCAAACTTCAAAGGCCCATCCTATCATGTTTTTATTTTTAGAATTCAAAACATCAGCAGTTTCCCATGGGAAGGATTCATATAATAAATTTCAAAAACTTATTTCAAATCCATTTGGACCCTTAACCCATTTATAACTTTTCAAAACCAACACTTTAATCACCCTTTTGCTGTTTAATCCCAAACATCATTTTTCTAAGTCCTTAAATTCGTACTTAAAACTTCTTTCACTAAGGGTTGAAGGAAACTCACCCAGTGAATGCTGTAAAATGTGCCATTCTGAAGTTTCTCAATATTTAAAAGAGAGTAAAAAAGTAATTCCAAAGATGATTAAGAAATGCGGATCAGCTGAACCTTTTGTCCATATAGGCTACATTATGACTGTGAGCCAGTTGGTATCCCTCGACTCCCAGCGACGGCAAAAACCTCAGTTCCTCCCATCTATTCATGAGTAGTAGCTGTCCAGAGTACGTGTGGGCAATCTCATGATCTCTCCTTTCTCCAGAGAGATTTCAGCGGCCCGGATCCAGCATCTGACTGCCAATTCAGTTGTAATATCACCCTTGCTGCTTTAGGGACATCAGTTCACCATGTCCTCACCGGACATCTCTGGTGCTTCTGCTGTTTGTGTGTAATTTGTATATCTGCTAATAGTGGCATTGACAGCAGAACCTTCCCAAAGGAGAAGGAAAAATTCTCACTCCTGCAAAGGTTGCCATTGCTATGAACCAAGGTAGAGGATAATATTCCATTGTTCAGTGAGTTAAAGGAACAGGTATCTACAGAGGTTACAATGGATGTTTTAATGGCCATCTGCCAAAGCTACAATTTTAAATATTCTTGTTTGGCAATTATGTCCCAAGCATGGGCAAGCATCATCTAATGAGAAAAATACTGGTGTTTTCTTTTGCTAGGGTACGGTATTGGCCTTCCTCCAAACTCTCCACTGACCTCAAATATTTCTGAACTGATCAGCCAGTATAAGTCCCACGGCTTCATGGATGTCTTACATGACAAGTGGTACAAAGTGGTACCGTGTGGAAAAAGAAGCTTTGCTGTGACCGAGGTAAGAGATGTTCCATACACCCTTCCAGCACTTGGGATAGATAAATCCATCCCTTTGAGTCTCATTTGTTCAACTATGCATTTATTTGAATCGCTTTCCTGTCATGTTTTCTGGTTTGTTGTTGTTGTTAAAGCCTGCATAAAAGTATATATACGTTTTTCACATACCTTTATCCTAATACATGCACCTGTTCTTTGTAACTGCATTTGTTCAAAAAATTTCATCTAGTATAATTCATTTTTCTATATTACTTTCACCTATGTACAGAGTTGGCATGCCTTAGTCCTAACAGATACATTTTTCTCTGGTTTTATGTATGTGTCTGTGTGTGTGTTTTGCTTAACTGGAAGACTGGATTGTAAAATTTGAACACATGAATATTCCAAGGCCAATTGCATTTTAGATTGCATGTTTGATCATCTGTGAATTAGATAAGTTTGTCAACAAGCCCCTTTTTCTCACATGCCAATCTTCATTTCATCCACTCCTGTGAGAATGGATGCTTACATATATATATTAGAAAAGTCACTCATGAGCAGAGCCATTGTATCAGGAGCTTGAAGGAACCAAAGTAAGAAGATGGCCTTTGGAAAGAGTCTAGAGAAAGGAGGAGTTGGCATCTTGCAGGATTGGGTGAAAGATTCAAGAAGAAGATTCCTGAAAGATTCAAGAAGAAGAGAAGAAAGATTCCTGAACAGGAGGTTGGGCTAGATCAGGGTTCCTCAACCTCAGCAACTTTAAGATGGATGGACTTCAACTCTCAGAATTCCCCAGCCAGCCATGCTGGCTGGGGAATTCTGGGAGTTGAAGTCCACCCATCTTAAAGTTGCTGAGGTTGAGGAACCCTGGGCTAGATGATCTGAAAGATCTCCTCCATCTCTTACATTCTAGGATTTTAAGTGAGTTCCTGGAAATGGCATGAGAATACATAGAACCATAGGAGGGTGGAAAAGACGGTGAGCACAAAATGGGGTCAGAACATGACACCATATATTTCCCCTCCTTCTTTTCAAGTGTCCCCTAAATCTGTTTCTCCTATCCATCCACCCCCTTCAGGGTTTGCATATCTGTACTTTGAGAAGCAATTGGATGGGGCACGTGGGCCAACAGAAATAAAAAATGGAGGAATCTGAATTAGAGAATGAATAGACTTCTATAAAATTCATTTTCTCTGAAATGGATCTTTTATTGGATTAAAAAAAAAAACCTGTGTTCTGGATCAAATGGGTAGCTTTGTGTTTGGAGGCTCAGCCCCCACCTCAGCCTTATATTCAGATTCTTGGACAAGTATCTTGCCTTAGCTTGACCAAGTTGCCTTCTGTGGGAGGAAAAAAAAAAAACCTTTGTGCATGGCTATGCAAATGGGCAAATTCTCCAGCTATTGCGTTGATGCCCAAACCCTCCTCTCAACAGGCCAATATGAGAAGGGTTAAGGACCTCCATTTTTCTAAAGATTCTTTGACGAAGCCTCACTTAACTTAAGGATCATACCAAGTATAGTTTCAACTGCATGAATGTTCTTGAGAAGAAGAATCAAAAAGCAGTCTTGAAGGACCGTAAGTAGCTACCATAGTAGGTCTAAGAGGGAACGATCCTTTAGTGTCAAGGAAAGCTTTTTTCCCCTACTACCAATACAACTTCAGGGAGATGATTTCTAATGAAAGAGAAGAGGATAAAACTGCTTTTTTCCCTGCTCTTAGTGCCAGGAGTCCTGTTTGTGTGTCTTTTAATTCATTCCTGCAATTAACAGCCAATCCATTTCAGTCCTAAGTGCTCACTATCCTGGTTACTATGGTAAGCAGTTTTATTAATCTAGAGCCACATGCTAAAATGAATGCACTTGAGTTCATTATGCTTCAGCTTAGCAAAAAGTAGGACATATCTCCCTAACTGGCATTATTAACACACAACAAAAGTAGAGTGGAAGAGAAGCAGCTAGGAAACTGATTTGCTCCCCTAATAATAACCTACCTGCTAATCCCACCATTTCAGTAGTATGATCATTTGAAGTATAATTCATAAATTGTTAAATCTGGATGCTGACTTTCACAGAAGACTATTTTTGCATCCAGCTCTTAGTCAAAGGGATATGCATACTGTGGACCCATCCATAGGAAGATAGGTGAGCCAAAACCCTTTCAAAATCAATAGGATTTAAGCAGCACAAGAGAACATGTCTCTTATATTGATTTTAATATGCATACTGAAAGACAGTAGTGTTTTAGGTTCTTCAGCAAAAGTATAGCCGAAAATGAACTCTTCCTGGAGAAAGACCAGTTTTTAATGTAACGCTTCTATCCCAGCGAACTGGTCTGTGATGCCCCTGGTACTTTGAAACATCATTGTCCAGGACAACATTCTGTTAAAAGGACTAGTAAGCAATTCATGTCGCTTACAGGATATCTGTTTACAGAAAAAAACCTCTTTTTTGCCAGAAAAAAGCTGTCTTATGAAATATGTAATTTCTATCTCATTCTCTCCTATAATAAGGAGTTTTAAGGTGGAAAACAGACAGCCTATTAATCTTTTAAAAAGAAAAAGAAGACACCCTTTTGGCTAACACTGCAATGAAAATGGGAATTGGTGTTCCTTTACAAGCTGGCCTGTTACAAAATTAACTTAAATGCAAACTCAGAACGGACCATTTAAGATCAAACTGGAGAAATGTAGTTCATCCATACTGGAAGAGAGATATCTAGTGGAGCATTGAAGCATTACGCAAATTGGTCATTGCTAGAGATGCTGAAGAGAAGTATCTTTCTTTGCCCTATCGTGCAATCCCATCATTTGAAAACTTTGTTGTAATAAAAAAAAAGAAAAAAGAAAAACCCTCTACAGATTGGAAGTATACTTTTAATCAGCTTTAAGTATTTTTAAGATATTTAGTTGATTAGTTTTAATCAGTTTGATGAGCGATGATTTATCACCAAGAGGCTAAAATTAATAAGAAGCTAAACAATGATTATATTTGGACCAAAATGGAACATTTGAAGTGGTCTTTCATTCCAAATGAAGGAGATATGACTCATCCACGTAAACAGGGAGGCTTCAGATTGCTGATGTGTGCTCAGGGCTTGGCCAAGAACTATTTGAAAAGTTTAACTACTGACTAAAGACACACTTGGTTCATTTGTTTGTTTCCCATCTTTCATTCAGCTCAAGGTTAACACTCCCTCTGCCCATTTTTCCCCATGACCACCCTGTGAGGTGGGTTGGGTTGAGAGAGAAAATGACCCTCCCAAAGTCACCAAGGTTGGGAGGGTCATTTTATGGATGATTTCATCCAGAGCGCTCTCATGCAGTTTGTTTGATTTTTGGCTTGCTTCCTTGTTTGAAAAATGTATACCCCACTGCTTCTTCATCCCAAATGCTTCTCGATTTTGTTAAATTCCTTGCCAGGTGAGGAAACAATGATAAAGAATATTTCAAGTAAACATCTCCATGGAAAACCTTTGATGAGCTACCACTGGAAAGGTCCTCTCATGGTTTCCCACTCACCATGTGTCCAGGGCTGCCCCTCACAGGTGAGAAGGCAGATGAGTCAGGTCAGGCTGTCCTTTCTAGTCTTTTTTCTGTAGGCTGGCAAGTAGGTCATGGTTAGGGCTACAAGATTGGGGCTTCAGAAATCCAGATGACCACTCAATGACATCAAAAAGAGTTCTTTGTATTTCTTTACTGTCTGTTAGTGGTTGTCCAGCGTTTTGGAACCCAGTTTTGGTAGCCCTATGAATGCTGTCACTTAGCTATACCACCAGAGGAAAGGCCCCAATTGCTACATGATCTGTTTTTAATCCTCCACCAAATGGTCTTCATCTTCCCCCTCCATCATCATCAGTTACCAGGCAACAACAAAACAGGCAACAGCACACTTATTAAATTCTTTGGCACACACATTTGGGTCCTTGTCTGCATGGAAGAGTAGAAGTCAAGTTGCCCAGGTCCTGTTCAGCCCTGGCTTCACCACAACAAATAAGGGGCTGAAAGTGGCCCCAGCCATCACTGCCTCTCCTCTTACCTCTTTGTGATGGGTGAGGAAGAGGTCCCTTTGTGATCAGAGGCAGTGGTGGACTCTCTGGAGCCCCAAAAACTCAGTTACCTCAGTTTTGTCTAATCCTCACCCAAGCACAAAGGGAGAAAAAGAATCTAGGTAACAATTTGACCAGCAAATTGCTGGTCAGGAGTTTGTACTTAGACCTTTCTGCTTCTTGCTTTATGATATCTGCCTGGTAAACAGCAAGGGTAGGTAGGACTTCTCCTCTTTTAATGGTTGTACAGAAGAAGAGATTCCACATAGCTTCATATAGAAGCTTTGCTTGTTGTAACTCTTTCTTCTGTACAATTCCTGTCCTTTTGTGCATCTAATCACCAAAGAGATGAAACCAGGAGCAAAACAGGCCATCTCTTTCTTGCTTTTTCTGTGAGCTCACAGAAATACAGATGTTATTTGCAGAACAGGTCATATCATAAGGTGGGAAGAGACAGCCTCAAATAGCAGATCTTGAATACCATGAAATGGCAGCCAATGGTTTGTAGTTTAACGTACTACTGCTGTATTGTGACCAGCAGGGAGAGGACAAGGTGTTTTGAGATGTTTTTTTCTCAGAGTGCCAAAATAACCTGATTGAATTTTGGATTCTCTGCATTTTGAGGGCATCTTTTGCCATTCTTGCTTCTGGTACCAACAAGCCAGCCCAGACTCTGAAACAGAATGCTGATTGAAATGATTTATTTGATATAACAAGACAGACATTCCTTATCTTCATAACTTTAGGAGGGAATTGTTATTTTTATATAGGCCTAGGTATATTTCAAAATAATATCTGTGATTGCATGAATTGTGGGGCATGATTCAGAATTCATAATCCAGGTACATCTGTGTAGCCATTTTTTTTTTTTTTAGGCAAAATTTAACCTTTCAAAACATCTGACCAAAATTTAGCAGACCCCAAAACTGGTTAATACTTGATCCCTCTTCTCTGTGGCCAGCAGAATCAACATTAGCAAATTACACAAGAATGTCACAGATATTTATCTGTGTTCCAGGATTGTTCCATCGTAAACACTAAAATAATTGGGATTTAGAAATAAGCTTTCTTCTTTTAAATCAGAGCATTAGTTGATTCCAACTCCAAACTGTTAATTGGCTGTAATGTCCTACTGTTCCCCCACCCCCACCACCCGCCATGCGAGATTCTCTATAAATCAGAGGTGCTGGTAACTGAATGTGATTATCTGATATTTGATCTCATTCCAAAAGATTATACCTTTTCACCACTGCAGTCTCCCTGAACAAATTAGCCCATTAGCCACGCACTGCCATGCACTGCATTCCATTGCATTCTGGCTCTGCTGCATGGCTGTTTTGCAAAAAGAGGTCTTGCCAAGATACTGTAGTCTTCCGGGAAGATGATAAATAAGCTGTGCAAATCTTATTTTTCTTGGAAGGTAAAATATACATTTCTTGGAAAGATGTCCAATAAGTAAATGGGCTTACTTCTACATAAATAAGGTTTGGGGGATGCAAAGGAACATCAATCATATGGCTTGTCTTTCAAAAGAGCTAGGTAGTTTGTAGCCAAAACTAAATGTTGTTAAACCATATCAATCCCAGTGGGAGATACTTTTCAGCATTTACTTAACAGTTCTTCCACTGAAATCAGTGGAGCTATAAAAATGTTTGAATGTTGACAAGTTTGTCCTCCAAAGAGCTCAGGATCAGGCATCGAGTCTCTAGTCTCACTCACCAAGCTTTTATCCTCATCACAGAGAGGTGAAGTGGAGAGATGACTCCTAGATCAGGCTCACTGGTGATTCCCATTTGAATGTACTGTATTACATCTGTCCTAAAATCAAATATCCAACAGTACCAGGTTTGGTGAAATGTTAAATCAAAAAATAAGAAATATAAGTTTATTATGCCTCCTAAAATAGGGGGAAAGCCTGTGGGTTGAAATACTAGCCTTACCCTTCCAGTATCATCTCACCAGCCCTCACATCCTTGGTAGCTGCCAAAAGAATTATTATTGTTGTTGTTGTCATTATTGTTGCCACTATTTTCATTATCCCTCCTCCAAATGCTGGTTTCCTTCAAAAGATGCCATGCAAGAAGAATTTTCCGGGGGGGTGGGGCATAAGATCAACAGTGACAGGTAGTCCTTGACTTACAATCACAATAGGGATTGGAAAATTCATCATTAAGTGGTGTGGTCATTAAGTGAGGCTACAGCTTTTGCAGCTAAGGGACATAGGGGCTAGGCAATGAAGTTATAGTGGGTGTAGCATTTCTGATGAAATAGAAGAGGTGGGAGGGACAGGATAAAAAAACCCACTCCCTTTCAGAGTACTAATTCAATTGAGAAAAAAAATCTGAATTTCAGGAGAAACCACCATAATGGCTGTTGGCAGTGTGATCAGAAGCAAACTCCACGGATACTATCCAGTTGTCTGTCTCTGTATTGGATTTGTAAGACCACTTAATCATCAAATCATAGCAAACAACCAGCCAGGGAATACCAACAATCAAAACTATTATAGGATGCTAGTGGGTTCACAAAACCCCACGGTCTCTGTCTGGAGCCTGCAGTTTTCCTCTGTGGCATCCTAAACAATTGGTAAAACCTGTTGAAGGCAGAGTGGAATGGCACTCTGAACCTTGCAATAGTTATCTGGGCTTCTGTGGTGAATGTCTGCAATCTCTCCAGGCTGAAAGGATGATAAAGAGGATGTTCTTCCCTGCATACACTCTACAAAGGGATCTAGGTGTTTGTACAAGATTCGCCCTCCCTTAAGGTCTTTTCTGATTAAAGTTTCTGGCTTGCATTCCAGGACATGTCAAACATGACAAATGGTCTGGCATGCCCATATCTGTAAGTGAAGTATCGATTGTGATGACCTTGCTAAACAATGAAATATCTATCTTCTGGTTTTCATCACTCTTTTGGTCACTCCATAACCAACTTTTCAGCCCACAGTACATTTGCACTTTATTCCCTGATGAAATCCTCTCTCTGTTTATTTAAAGAGTCTTCTTTGTTCTTTGTTTTTTTCATAACATAAGCTTGCTTTACAAAATGTTCTGCTTTCCTCTGCCAGAACAGCCTCTTCTAATCATGCATCAGCTGCTTGATTGCCATTAAGTTCCGTTGGGAAATAATAGTCAACTTCAAGGAGCATAGAAACTGTTAGAAAAGTTGGGAAGATGTTCAGAACAGAGGATGGAAATGGCAAATGGATAATGAATTCCTTCAACAACCTACTGGTGTTATATCAGATTTGTTACCTTGGCTTCTCATTCCAAGAAATCCTGAAAGTTGGAGTTGGAGAAGATGTAAAGAATTCTGTTAAGCATTTCCAAGGGCTAAAGTTCTTTGGAATTTTGGGAGTGACCAAATGCTATTCCCCTAATTCATTGACATTTTCTCTCAAGAGATCCAGGTATATTTCATGCTCATACAATAAAGGTCCTCAAATGACATGGACCCCTCCAATCTCCAGAAATTCTTATCAAATGTTATTTTTTATTTTTTTAAAATAATAATTTTATTAAAAGTTACAGTTACAAAGGTAAAAACTAATACAAACTAAAAAAAATAAAGGAAGAAACAGAAGAAACAGAAAAGAAAGAAAGAGAAAGGAAAATAGAAAGGAAAGAAAAAACAATATAGTAAAAGAAACGAAAAGAAATATATAAAGAAATTACTTCCCCCTTCATCCCAAGTATAAACAATTTTAGTAACTTATCACCTTCTCTTAAAATACAACACATGATCTCTTCTTCCCATATCTCATCTCTTATCTATAAACAAATCCTTAAAGCCTCATCATTTCAGTCCTGATCAGCAAAAGTCCGTTAAGGGTTATCAGAGATAACAACATATCTATTTTAATCTTGATCAAATACACCAACTTTACATTCCTTCCTTTTACTTTTAATAATCTTGATCTTTAGTCCCTTCAAATAATATCCTAGACCTTGATTTCAAAGTTCTAATTCCCCTTTTGCTGTTCATAAAAAAAAAGAGTCCTTACATTTATATTTAAAGCTTGTTTTGCTAAACTAATTTGTTAATTTTTATGACTAGTGAGGAGTTACTTTTAATTAATTTTAAACATGGACAGAATTTTTTTAAATGTAGCTTTGCTTTGGCCCTCCCAACAACTTCAATATAGACAAAGTGCCAATCCCTTGACATTTACTTATTTGTTAAAAATTATACATTTGCCTATATTATATCAAATAACTTCAGGCAGCCAACAAACACACAAACAATAAAAACATAAGATTAAAACTCCAACCCACCATCAATGTCATAATAATATCCTCTCAAAAAACTCAAAAAATGCTGGGTTCACCTTCCATTCTGACCTCATACCTAAACAAGAACACTAGAGATAGGCCAAGAACATACGGGCTAATGTCTCTTATTCAGTTCAGATATCCTTGTCTGAAGGATGGGCCTGTGTTATGCTTATTTCCAAAAAGTGTGAAGGAAGATAATGATGTGCAGTGGAATGTGTGGCAGTATATGTGCTTACAAACATCATAATCAAGCCCTCTGCAGGTATTTGGTAAATGTAATTCTGGTGGAAGGAACAGGAACACATACTCTTGCCTATCCCCTCTACTCCTAATCTAGTCAGGTTGACCCCAAAAGTGTGAAGACAATGAGTAACCATAGCTTTCTTGAATTGCATGTGATTACACAACTCTGTACAATGGGGGTCCCCAACTCTGCAGGATTCTTCATTGAATGGGGCATCACCACCAATTCAGGTGCAGACTATGCAAAACTCTTTTCAAATGTTTAGCAGCAACACAGGAAAAATCAAGAAAGGAGAATGGGGAGGGGGCAGAAACAACACACAAAATTCTCCCTTCCTTCTATGTTTAGTTATGTTTGCCGAATATCTGAATGGTGGTTGTGTGTTTTGTTTTATAGGGGACAACCCTCTCTTTGCAAGTGTCCTCTATTTGAAGGCTCGTCCAAGAACAATTTAATGAAGAACTACAAGATCACTTGACTGTTTCTTCAGCCCACTCATTCTGTTTCCCACCCAGATCAGTTGATCTTGATTTTAGGACAGTTAAACAACTACTTGAGACTCTTTCATGTCATCTGAAACTAAATTCAATCAAAATCATGTGAAATTGTTAAATCAATATGATTTATTTACCACAATGAATCATATTTAATTATCACCACAGGTATTTAATAATTTTCTCTTTCTGTCACAGCAAAAATTACAATTCAATAGCAACTTTCAAAAGAGCATTGAGGACTTTCTATGGACATATGTTGCCTAGGAGCTAAGGGATGCAAGGCTAGAACACCTAAACAAGATGGGCAACAAACCAGGAATGTATTTTTAAAACCCTGATAATTTTGCTCGTCTTCAAGTATCACTCTGGATTCTTCCTATTTTGTTCAGTAAACTATGGTTCAAACCAACCATAGTTTATGATGCAGGTATTCAGTCATGGCTTTGGCCAAGTAATCTGTTGGCTCTTTTTGGTACCAACCTTTGTGGAATGTGCTCTAAATCTGGGGTGGGGAAACTGTAGCCCTAGATATCACTGAATATCCATCATCACTGGATGCTTAGCACCCCACACCATGTCTCAGTACTTGAGGCTAATGGAAGTTACAATTCAGAAACATCTAACTAGCCACAACTAGTCATTCCCACCCCACAGAAGGGAAATATTCTAAGCGCATTCCACGGGAGGTGATCAAAATGCCTAAATATAAGAGCTTCATCACTGTAAATTAAATTAAACTTGCTTAATTGAAAGCTGCAAATTTTGTGCTCTTACACTCAGTGTTTACATTTCTCTTTAAATCTGTTGTCAAAACAAAGAGAAAGTCATGCTGCCGTCATGACTTTGGGATGCATAGGAAAAAAAGAAGATAGTCTGAAAGATAAAGAGGTTAGTGTGAAAAGAAAATATAATCCTTATCAGGAAAAAAAATGCCTATAATATTATCTTTGTAGGAAAAAAAAATCGTAGGTATTTTGATATATTGTTCATTTGCCCTGATTTGTCATTAGATTTGTCAGATTAATATTTTTTTTTCCTCCTCTACTAACAGAATAATCAGGCACATTACTTAATTAATCAAAAAGAGCAGCCATAGTTTATTTCTTTTTTCTTCACATAAAAGGAACAGTTTTCAGCTGAAAACTTTTCTTCAATGCTGCCTTCATTATAAAACTTGCTCCTGCCAGTGAACAGGGTTAGACGACACAAAATCAAGCTTACAAAATGCAGAAAACAACAAAAAAGTATTATTAAATTTAACATCCACTGGTACTAGATCCCATTTGCTTGTTTCTGTTCAGTGAAGCCTATCAGTGCCACCAAAAGACTGTTTTCTCTGGGTCTTTGGACTAAATTAGAATTGACAAGATTCAAGTACTTTGGCTCTATGTTTTGGATATGCCTCCAGATCAGGGGTTCTAGGACGGGAAAGCTTTAGCCCTCTTTTCCTGGTTCTGATCCAATCTCATTTTTGTCCTGTATGTTTAAACAAACTTTTGGGAAAGTTGGCATGGAATTCTCTCATTTATCCTGTGAAATAAGACAAAGCCAGGAATTCTGGGCAGCATTTATTACACGGGAGGTGTCTGCTAGCTTTACAGAACAACTGACTTCTAGAAGTACTATATGAAGAGTTAATTCTCCTGGGGCTCATCCATACCACCCCCCCACCACCCCCATTGCAACTCAGATTGCTTCATTAGCTGTTTCTGTCAAGATACTGCCTTCATCTCATCTCCAACTCCTAGCTGAGGCTGCCTAACTTCATATTTAGCTGATCTGGCATGAAAGTAATGTTTCCTCCTTTTTCTGACACAAACCTTATTACTTGCACAATTTCTGGCAGGCCCGTACTTGCATACAGGCAACCACCCAACTGAAGCAGTTTCTCACAAGCAACAAGACACAACCAGACGATGATGCTAACATGGGGACCAGACCTTGCAACAAACTCAGATGTCTGTTTTGCCCCCATGCCTACACTAACAGCACTATTACAGGCCACAAGCAGATTAGAGGTGCCTTCACATACTCTTCCTCTTATGTGATATATGCCATCATCTGATAGCAATGACTCTTTGGGTTCTAGGTAGGACAAACTGGACAAGGTTTACGTAAAAGAGTTAATGGACCCAAGTGTGACATCAAGACTCAAAACAAGGGCAATGGAATAACAAAGCATTCAACCTCCATTACAGATCTCATAGTAGCCATCTTGGAAAAAAGAAATTTTACCAGCACAACTGAGTGAGAGATTGCTGAACTCACCTAAATCAAAAGGTTTCAGGCTATCTCAGTAGGTGTCCAGAAACACAATGGGTTTTTAACATGTTACAGTTGTTAATTGAAAAGGTTCTTGTAATCTGTCTCCCGAATAACCAGCAGCTGCAACTTCTCTTCCCTTCTCTTCTCCCTACCTCGTACCAGTTTAAATCCTACATCAGTTTAGCATCTGTTGAAGTGAGCTGCGGCTCATGAAAGCATGCTCCTTTTAGCAACCTTTGTTTGTCAGAAAAGATGCTACCAGTTGTTTGGCTACCATAGGCTATCACAGCTCTCCTCCTACAATATCTGGAGTGCAATATTGTTGCTCCTATGAGAGGTTTCCAAAATTTATCTGCCCTCTGAATTAAAATGTGAATTCTCTTCTTCAGAGGGGTCTGCAGGATCCAGGACTCGTGTCAAAATGCACTGTCATGTCACAAGCTCCGCCTCTTTCATATAAGCACGCAGTGTTGTGACATACATACAAAAGGGGCGGAGCTTTCAGCACACTGGCACAATGCTGATGTCCTCTAGGCCTCCCTTGATACCCCCAGTAAGCAGCTGTCCTCTTAGGCAATGTAGATGGATGGGTTGATTCTAAGACCACACATAATATTTTGAAGACAGTTTAGAACTGGTTAAAGCCTCTCCAGATGTTACCATGCCTTTATCTAACTCTGCCCACTTCAAGTAGGAAGAGTTTTTTTTCTAAATTCTCCCTGATTAAAAATAAATTATGGGCTGCAGCACTGCAGTCAAGGCCAACATCATTATCTGTTCCTTCTGTAGAATGGGCTCTCCTAAGAGAAATGTCACTTGATTATTGATATATGAACTTTCTAATGTCCAGGAAGATAAGGAAAGGAATATAAAGGGGTTTAAATCACATGAATAAAACAAAACTTGGGTAATGCACATAGACCAATATGCACACTTTCTGATGTGAGAAGCTTACAGAATTTATTCTCAGGCCATATATTAAAAAGAAGATGATTACAGAACTTAGGTTCAATGTAAAAACTGTTTGCCTTTGACTGGCACAAGGTTAAGGCAGTCAAGAATGCATTGCCATTATATGTAAAGTTTTAACTGAAATACAGATAAGGTCACTGAGTTCATACTAAGTGCGTGAAACCAATGGTATACCTTTTGTCTTTCAGTTTTAAGAAGTACAGTTATAATATACTGTTCTGCTAATTGTGATAATCACATGGTTTTTGAGAAAACTCTGTGTGTGCGTGTGTGCATGTGTGTTCAAACTGAGAAAAAATAAATTGGCAAAAGATGCAATGAGGAGAAAGTGGCTCGCCTAGATATCAGATGGGTTGACCCACTTCTCCTTGCAATTGAACCTGGGATGTTTTGGAGACAATTTCTACTACATATTTATTTATTAGATTGTTCCCATCTTTCCATCAGAACATCAAAGTCCCATACATGGCATTCCTTCCTCCAGTTTTCCCTACAACCACAGCCCTGCAAGGTAGGTTGAGCTGAGAGTCAAAGTCACCCCATGAGCTTCCATGGCTGATGGAGGATTTGAATCTGGGTCTCCCATTCCTAGTCCAACATCTTGCAAACTACACCACACTGCCTTTCAAGGTGTGAGCACGTGAATGGGACAGCTACAATGATGATGGCATTCAACAACATGACAGAATGCAACCGATGCTTTTAAAAGAGCATGTTTTATTGCATTCCATTTTTAAACATTTATAAGAACAAACTCTGAAGGGAATCTGGAGCCCTCTAAATGTTCCTGAATTAACAGTTCTCAGTAATGCTAGCCAATGGTGACGGATGCTGGGCCTTTTAATTCCCCAAATCTCCAACTTTGCCATTAACTCCAGGTGGGACCCTCCTGCTTCATTAAACCCTGTATGTTTGCATGAACTTTGTTAAAGTACTGGAGAGGTTTTGTCATGGGACAAAAATAAGTTAAGAAGCTAGAGCTTTTGAAACAAACTAGTCCGCAAACCTTCAGTCTGTACTGTCTGGTAACAAGTGCCATGGATAGGGAAGGTTCTTTTAAAGGACTAAAAGTTATCAGTCATGTTTTTCCTTTCTGAGATTCTCAAGAGTATATGGGTGTGTTGTGTGATACCAGCAACTTAGAAGATTACCAGCGTGTACATCTGCTGAAATGGTGGTTACTCGTCGTATTTTTCCAAGCAATTACTATTATTTTGCAATTATTTTCTTCTCCTCTTAAATATGTACCTGAAATTTTGTCTCTGAATGATAGGCTTTAATGAAGAATTATTACAGCACAATTTGCTTATGTTTTGTCAATGTACCTATGCACAAAGAAAGATGGTTAATTCAATACAAATCAAAGATCTGCTCACCAAACCAGCCAATTCATTGGAATGTTTCAGTTAAAAGCCCATTTACCCATTTCATGCAAGGCTGCTCCATGTTGATGCCTTAATGCCATCTCACTAATTAACATGAGGAACAATTGCTTGGGGTGTTCCTTGGATTGGGGGGGGGGGGCTTGTGCAGGAAATAGCCTGATGGACACTCTGTTTCCTAGAGTTCTTATTCACATCATTCATTATTCCCATTATGAAGAGATAGTTATGAACTGATCAGATGCTCAGCTAGGTTTAATAAAGAGTAAGCAACGTAACTTTAATTTTGTTCATAGCCAAGGTGGTAGTTTTAAAATCTGCCCCTGCCCCTGGGGAATAAGTGTCTTTAAGATGGTAGATCCAGGTTCTGGCTCACAAATCCATGAATGAGTGTTTGTAAATGATCTCTGAGACTCCTTTTCTCAAGATCCCAGATTTCTTAATCAAATTAGCTAGATTCAAAGAAGGCTAGTTCAAAATTTCAGGAGTTCTCCAGAAAAGAGCTCTTGCACATCAGCGCTCCTCTTGAAATCATGACTTCTGCTGGTGAGTTAATTTTCTCCCCAGACTAAAGACTCACAATGTGATGCTTCAGGGAGTTGTGAGTTACTTAAATGGCAAGCAGTTTGCAGCCACCTCTCACTACTACTAAGTAAGCCCAAAGGCAGACAGACCTTATCGCTGAGTATGCCATTGTCTGTTTGAACCCCGCCAAGAGGTTGGGCGGCAGCAGCAGCTTGCTGGAACCAAGCTTAATTCCATGTCTCACGCGACTAAAACTCACTTGCGCCATGGAGATTCTGTAAATCTTCATTTCTGGCTACAGCCCCTTACGTGGCATCAAATGAACTCCCAAGGATTTCCTGGGAAGAAAATCAAGTGGGAGAGGTGTGTAAAATAAGCATCAATTTTGCTATATGTGTGTTCCTATTTTACAAATGTCATTCATACATTGTCCTCCTTCTTCTTCTCCAACAGACCCTGCAAATGGGCATCAAGCACTTTTCTGGGCTATTTGTGATGCTCTGTGTTGGATTTGGTCTGTCTATTCTCACTACCATCGGAGAACATATCATCTACAGACTGATGATACCGCGGATTAAACAGAAATCCAAGATGACATATTGGCTCCATACAAGTCAGGTACATATGCCTAAGTCAGTGTCTCAGAGGGAATGATCTAATTCTGCCTGGACTGAACCCAAAGTCTTGCTGAAATGATTGGACTGAATACATGGCATTTCCAGGACTCTTCTTGATATCCTATCACATCCCAGCTGTGCTTAGGAAACAAAATCTGGGATAAAGTTATATATATGGAAGCTGGAAAACAGACTCAGGTCTAAGTAGCTGGGATTAATTGCAAATTAATCCCTTTGGGACTTTTGTGGAATAGCATTTGGCAGGAAGAGGAGCATAGCATTCATTCATTCCTTCATTTGATTTTTTTATGCATCTTTCCAACTGACTCTGGGTGGCTCACAAAGTGAAACAAAACAAAACAAAATAAAAAAATACCATTTAAAAAATAGTATACTTTTCACAAGGAAAAGTAGTTTGATCGTTTCTATTTGTTGAGAAAAATGCATCATGTAGTTCTATGAAAAGTGACCCAGGAATCATACAATTGGCAGGCAAAGGTACTTTCTCAAGAGATTTGGAGCTCCTTGATCGTTAATGAGGTTGCACATACTGATACAGAAACATCGCATTTCTTTACATTTGTTTTTCCTAGTTAGGCTTCTGATTACTTACAATATCTAGCAATTGCAGATGTAGCAATATCTTCTGGATATTCTGGATGTCTCAGAAGCTACATGCCATCTATACTACACCCATTTTATTAATGTATTTCTACCTCTCCTACATGGATAGAAGGTACAAAACTTTTATCTGTTTTCATATTTTAAACAATATGCATTACAGGGGAAAGAGCACTAATGTGTGAATATTATCATAAATGTATGTATTCAGAAAGTGTAGAAGCTCAAATTAGCATTTCCAAGATTCCAAGAGGCCCTATAGCTTATGTTCATCCTGAGGATCAACATCTCTGTGGTGAATTTCCTGTTCCAAGTACAGCGTGAGCCAGAGACACAACAGAGAGTCATCACATCATGGTCTGGTGGGTTGGGTTGGCCTGCAGTGTCGTCCATATGGTCCGTTGGACTGTTCTTAACCTCTACCAGCGTTCTGCATATGCTCCCTCAATCCACAATCTAAGCTCTCCATAACAATGAAAATTGCTGGTGAGCTTTCTGAGCCTAAGTCATCGTTACTCAAGGAACACAAAAAAACAAACCAGACTTGCTAGTTCCCTCCTTGCTTTATCCTTCTCAGCTGCCCACCCTCTTGTTTTCTGTGCACCTCTTAACATTCACTGAGTAAAAGAGAAGAATGCCATGAGTTTCTGCTATCAGAGCATTCTTCTGGGTTGACTCCTCTCTTTCCTGTAGTCTCTATGGTGTGGAGGAACAGGCAGTCACACTCGCAATGTGGTTATTCTCTAATGCTTCTCTGTCCCAGACATGAAAAACCATTCTCATGGCATTCAGTCGCATGGTCATCTGAATTGGGAACCTACGGCTACAGATACTGCTGAAATACAGCCCTTTCCCCGGCCTCCTATTTTGTGCATAGGTGCTGTACAGTTAACATCTCGATGGTCATAGCTTCCCCATTTCTGACCTAAAAACATGGAATTGCTATATTTAGTCAGGCTATTGGCCCATTTCACCTACAATTATGCCACCCAGAGTTGCTTTGTGAGATGAGCGGCTATATAAATGTGATGTATAAATAAATAAATAGATTAGTTAGTTAGCTAGTTAGTTAGCTAGTTAGTTAGTTACCCTGACTGGCAGCACTCCTGGCTCTATGGCTGAATTTCTAACCTTGCCTCTGTCTTCCCCAGCTCTGTCCTAGGAAAGTTCAGGATTGAACCATCTAATCTATAGTCCTTCATTAAACTGCAATATTAGCAAATATGGGGAACTGATACCTTGGGCTTGCCATAAAGATACAAAATTCAGTAACAATGATAAATTAGGCAAAGAGTTTTTATGTTCATATTGCATTCCCTACAGAGTCCCCATTTTATATTCAATCTACCTAAAATACAAGGACAATTTCCCTTCTGACTAATTTATTTTGGGTTTTTCCTCTAGCGACTGCACCGCGCTCTAAACAACTCATTTACGGAAGACAAGCACCAGCTTAAAACAAAGCCAGTTGAAAAGAAGTAAGAAAAATGAGTTTTTAATCTCGTTTGCAGATGCATCTGTAGATAAGGATTCCCCAGACGTGTTTTTTGTTTTGTTTTAAAGGAAAAAAGTATTGCACAATGCAGTCATGCATTGTAAAAAAGTGCAAAGTTTTATGTATTTTGGGATCAAGAGAGTCTCCTATCAGAAGGATCCACTTCACCTATATGACCTTCCCTGAAATAATAGTTCCTCTCCCATTGACTGACTTCCTATGGTCTAACACATAGTATTCAGGCAGCAACTCTTTTTCTATTTGAGACCATAGTCCTTTAGAAATAATGTGTTAGGGGCTGCAGAGTGGTCAGGGCATCATGACAGGTAGGTGAAGACACCATTCTCTCTCTGATACCCCCATTTCCCTCTGATAGCCTCCTCTCCCCAGAGGAGCAGGAGAAGAGAGTGGAAGGTCAGACAGCTCTTACTAGTGGTCTGAACTTTTCCTTAGCACTTCATAAAGTACTTTATAAAGACAGGGCATCTATTATATATCAGGGCGTCATCTCAAAAGAGGCACGTTCATACCTTTTCATGCAAGACGGAAACCCTGGATTAACCATTAAGCAAAATAAGCAGGTGCTTCAGGCACCATAGAGTTTCCCCCCCTAGCTATCATGACCTTAATTCTTTCACTGCCACACTGAACTTTAGGTGTTTTTTTTTTTTTTGGTAATTGGCCTTATCTGCCGTTTGACTTTAATCTGCATGGCTAACTATTTTATTAAAAATGCATTGAAAAGCTTTGAAAATCTGCATTTTTTTTCTCTTGCCCTAGTTAGAAGTAAATAATCTGCTTATATTGCTTACTGCTATTTAGTGTGAAATCAATAAACAACTTTTTAGAAGTTATATTTAATATAGTTGTGGGGTCTGGCCTGGGGGATGGCCTGGAAGGAAACTGCATTTTTTATCTCTTTTAATCTTCAGCACTTATCGAATCTTAATGTCTTGTCTGTTAAGCAATGGAAGGGCCAAGGGGCACCATAGTTGGGCTGTGCTTAGGGCATCAGTTGGCCTTAATCTGGCCCTGGAAGACAACCTGGCTTTTCTAAACTAGAAGTACTTATTCCAAAAACTAAAGTCTGTTGCCTGCTTAACGAAGGCATTTATTTAATCAGAAGAACAGAGGGAGAGCGCTGCTGGCTCAGACCAAAGGCTATTTTACTTCAGCAAGGCCTTTGCAGATGGTCAGCCAGATATTCCTGAAAAGCTCACAAGCAGGACGTGAGGACCACAGCCTCCCGTGTTTTAATTGAAGATGACATAATGTGGGAGGCAGGTTTTCTTCTGCTGATAAGGCAGCTGGCTAGGATGCTTTGCATTCATCCGTGATAGACTAGGAAAAGATCAGAATGCAGGTGAACCGCAAGGCCTTGTTGAAATAGCGTTTTGTAGGTGTTCACAGGTCAGGTTCCACACAGTTCAGAAAAGCAAAAAAGAGAAGATGCAGTTTGATTTTTGCCCCAGAGACTCTTTTTGGAATGTAACCAATTTCAAACAACCTTCAAACATAGGGTTCAGTCGGGACAAAGCTAGTTGGCTGGTTGAGTTGTGTTGCAACAGCTATGTTTAGAAAACTCCAAGGTCTATTATACCTCTGTTAGCATTTCTATGCATAAGAGTTATACAAATGGGTCAGTTCTTTTTAGCCATAAACATGAAAGATGTACAGTACATGAAATCAAAAGATGGACCCCAAAGTCAGCACAATGCTGTCCAGCTTCAAGCTATTTTGAATATACATTTCTTTCTTGCCTCTTCCAAGCCAGGTTGCAATTTATCTGATATTTTCACCTAGGACAGTGCCACTGTGTTGCTTACTCCATTACCGAACTTCTTTCTAAAGCCAATTCACAAGCTGACTCTGCAACACTGCTTCAGATTTGACAGATGTGCTTTTAGCTTCCTCATACTCTTTATGACACAAGTAATACCATTCGTGCCTGCCTGTATTTTGCTAAAGATCCCGCTTTGTTGGTTTTTCCGATGTCCCCTGTAATAAGCTAGGCTGACCATAAAGCAATTTTTAGAAATCTGACAGAACTAAACTCCTAGATGAATGTGACTTTCAAATGGTTTTTGATAAATAAAAGGGAAATATTCTATTTGAAATGTTGGGGCCAAGAACCCTTTAGAAAGAAGGGCTGAGCACCAGCATGGAAATAACTCAGCCATATTGTATTTCTACGGTGAATTCCTACCCAGCCTACCCGGGGTCAAGTTGCCAAACCACAGATATAGTGATAACAAATCACTGCAGTTAAACAGTGTAAAGAATGACCCTCTGCTCCTCAATAACTCTGATCTGTGCTTTTAGATCATTGTTGTATAGAAATGAGGAATGCTGAAACAACATTACAGTCCCTGAGAAACACAACCAATGTGTTTTCTTCAATCATACACTTTTCAGAAAGCTGTTTTTTCCTCAATAACATACATGTAGAGTTGCACTGTTTTTTAAAACATCCAAAATAAAAAGACAACATTCTCTATATAGAGAAAAAGATCACATGGGATGTAGCTTTTTGAAAAAAAATGCTTGAAACCCTGCCTCACCCCAGCCTAGCCACAAAATAGGAGTTGAGGAATCTATGGCTTTCCAGATATCATGTGCAATTTCCAGCTGACCCCACTGATGAAGATATAGCTGATCGACCTATGGAAGGCCAGTTTCCACCAAGATTCATTCTAGTTCAGTGTTTCTGCCATTCTTCTTGCTCATCCTTGCAAATTAAAACTTGGCCGAGAAGGCCAGATTCTCTGTAATTTAGTCTCATGCACCAGTTCCTGGAAAGACAAAGAACAAAGGTATGGGGCCTTAGCCTCCATAAGCTGGTAGCAGACTTCTTGTAAGCATCTGAAGAGCCATAATTGTAAATCAAGATGCTGGGCTATCTGGTGTTTTTGTCCAGTCAGAAGGATTATTCATGAAGCAGCAATAGGTTTATTATTGTTTTGTTGTTTGGTCAGCCTGAAGATGTGCTGGACCTCAGTTGGCAGACAGGGCTGGATCCAATTAGAAAAGCTCACAAGCAATCCAAAACCACAACACAGTAAAGAAATGAAGCTAGAGGAGAAGCTGGAGTGATGGCTCTAGGAAGAGTCATAACTGGAAGAGTAATCTGGGGTTCATGCGTGGTTTCTTTTCTTAGTGTACCTCACTATGTAAATACAAATATATGATGAGCTCCTAATTCCTTGTGTGAACATCTTTCTGCAGGTCCAGTCCCAGGAACAGTCAGGTTTCAGTATGGAACACTGCTAGCCCTGGCAACTGCCACAGAAGAAAATATATCTGCAGTGTTGAAAAACCAAGTGAAGTGATGCTCAAACAGCTGCAGCACGATATAGCTCTTCCCCCCTTGAAAAGAGACTCTCCAGGGTTGCTGACTACCAACGGGAAAGCAGATGCTGTGAACACTGCTAGGACCTCAGTGATCCAGGAGCTCTCAGAACTGGAGAAGCAGATCGAAGTGATCAAGCAGGAACTGCAGTTAGCCATGAGCAGAAAACTGGAGCTGGAGGAATTTCAGAGGACAAATAGGACTGTGGAGCTTTGAGGGGTTCGCCCTCGTTCCACATCAGACTATAATAATTTGTATGACACCCTCACCTTTGGGTTTTGTTTTTGTTTTTGTGTAATGCCAAGAAGTGACACAACACTCAGCAAGCAATAGGCCTACAGTCTATAGTAGCTCCTGCCTTCCTGCAAAATCAACACTGGCAAAAGATGGCCGCATTCTGGTTACCAGAGTATTTCAAAGTAGCAACAGGTCCTTCTCTGTGGGAAGTTTTAGCCTAGTAGAAAGGTTGATCTCAGGCTAAGGGAATTTGAAGCCTCCGGACCACGCAGCACCTATTTTCCTTCTCACTGCAATTAAATGAATTTTCCACTTTTTACTTTTTTTCTCTGCATTAATTAAAACAAAAGAGCAAGAGACTTTAAAAGATTATTCACAATTGTTCTTTGCATGGATTTTGCTGTTTAGAGGTTTTAAGCTTATATAGTTGTCTCTCCAACTGTGAGCTCCAAGGGCCCTGTGGGGGCTGGCCTTCTCTGTAATTTCCATCAAGCAGTTGCAAGAGGAGTACAGATGTTCCCTACAAAATCAGATGGAAAGATGAAGGCCAACAAATTAGTAAGGGTTTCAATTATACACCATTCTTAACAATCCATTATTGAAAAATGATACCACTCTTGGAGACAAATCCTCAAGATGGTTTACAAAAATTAGGGATTAAGGCAGGAGCATTTGGGACTCTGCCACTTCTGAAGGCAAACAAGGGAGTACGTGTTCTGAATGTTCATCCACATTAAAAACAAAGGAAAACTGTTTTCGGTTAAATCTTTTGCTCCAAGGCATTATGTAACTACATCTCAAACATTTTTTTATATGGAGAAGCATTCAAAATATGGCTTCCTGTTTCTAAGTTAATTAGTGAAGTCCAGCACACCAATCATTCTAACTATTCTTGATAATATGTGTAGATTGCTTCTCAGTAACAGGTACGATCTTATATTTCCTGCTGTTTCCCTTCTAAGAATTGCCAAAATAAGGTCCACCCAAATTTCTCTACTACATAAAATAACCCTACAGCCATCCTCAGCAGGTATCGTAGACTCACACTCCAATTTTGTTCAAAGGAAGTATTCACAATTCTTTCATTTTAGGTTCCAAACAGAGTGGGGCTGTATTTTTTAGGTGGCTCACTTAAAACAAAACAACCCCCCTCCCCAAAAAAGCCTAGAATTGTAAAACATTTTGCTTCAATGTGTTAAGTGCTTATAGGAAAATTTGTACTTGGCAAAGCATTCAAAATGGTTTCCTCTCTCCATCTTAATTTGTACCAGTCAAAACTCTATTAATCTTATTTTGGTTATTAGGTGTACATCAACATCAGTAGCCCAATGGAGCATTATAGGTAGACCTCACTTACCGACTGCCTCATTTAGCACCAATTCAAAGTTACAATGGAGTAAAAAAAAAAAAAAACAGCTTTGAGACCAACCCTCACATTTACAACTATTGCAGCATCCCGTGGTCACATAATTGCCATTTCTGTGCTTTGCAACTGGCTTGCGACAAGCAGAGTGAATGGAAAATGTGGAAGTAAAATCACAAGTCAGAGTCATGTGATGCTTTGCTTAAGGACCAAAGTGGAAGTGAGGTCATACATCTGTCATGGTCATATGATTTTCCACTTAGCAACTGTGGGGCTTAGCAACAGAGTTGCCAGTTCCAATGTGGACGCTAAGCAAGGACTACCTGTATATTTTTGGACAGAGTTCTGCTGTTTTCCCACTTTTTTCAGGCCAGACCCTGCCATTTTCCAGGTCCTTGCTTCAGCAAAATAATCTCCTAGCTGCCCTTAACAGGATAATTAATAATAATAATAATAATAATAATAATAATAATAATAAATGGCCTGCACTCATTTTTAAAATGTAAAAGGAGCAGTTTTAAAGCTACATGTTAAAATGGGTTTTTTAAAGGTGTTTTTCTGTTATCAAAGTCTTATTTATATATATAAATATTCCATGTCATGTTCTGGGAACCTGTCATTTTAGGCTGGTGATGGGGAAACTCTGATCCCTCATTAGCCCAAAGCTAACCCTAGTGGCTAAATGTTTTTTGAAGCTCAGTGGTATCCTTCAGTGAAGTGTGTTGTGTAAGTTGCCAGTAATGATGGCTTGCTCTCCAGTTGTTAAATGTCTGTACTTAATGCAGGTGCTATACAAGCAGTGGGTGCAACAATATATGGCGTACAACCAATTGACATATTCTGTCTCCCATTCCCCTAAATCACCCTGCCCACAGCCACACACACATCATTGTCAGTATGATCTAATTGACATGCTATTCTAAATGACATAGTCCTGGTCTCTAAAGCTGATCTCATATTATTCCAAGCAATATACTTCTCTTCTCTTCTCTTCTCTTCTCTTCTCTTCTCTTCTCTTCTCTTCTCTTCTCTTCTCTTCTCTTCTCTTCTCTTCTCTTCTCCTCTCTTCCCATCCCATCCCCACCCCGCCCCCATTTTTCTTCTCTCTTCTCTCATACACTGAGGCCTCATGCATATTTATATATCAAGCTGATGATGCTCACCCTGTACGGAGGGGGGTGCTAACAAGGAATATAATTATGAAATCCAACCTAACCAGAGATCCAGAGTACATATTGCATTATTTTGATTGGCACAGGAGTAGTGACAGAAGAGGCAAATCAAAATTAACATGCACATTAGGGCCTAGTACAATTTGACAACCAGCTCGCTATCTAGTTCTCCTGCCAATCAGAAACTGAGAAAACTCAACCTATAGATATGTCACATAGATTTAGCTTTCCAAGAATGTTTCTACATCCAAGGCAATTCCTATGTGAGAATATGAACACAGACCCATAATGGAGATTTGCCCCTGCAACTTTGCCAACAGTTTTTGCCTAGCATAAATGCAGTAATCCACCAACAAAGAGTGCCGATTCATGTCGAGAGAACCTCTCTACTCACTGAGTCACTAGGTGATTCTATCCAATTAAAAAGCCCCTCTCTTTCCTCCTTTAGCATTACACTGGCATTTTCAAATATCTAACAGAAAGCCAGCACTACATACATCTTATATCTTTGTTGTAAATTAGTGAAGTCTTTCCTTGACTTCTACAATTTGCCCCTGGCCATCACCTTTTCTGGATGAAAACTCTGGTTGGGGGATATGGTGGTTTTTTGTTTTCAATAAATTTTAATACTAATTGTTCAGGCTGGTTGATTTGCATTACAGTTTGGGGCTATCTGACAAGCTGGTACAGATGACAAAATACAAGCTATCTCTGTGGAGATGAAAACGGGTTACACTTTGTTTGCCCAATATGAAGACTTTTGTTTCACCAAATAATTACCTGTAAATGTTGGGGAAGGAGAGAATCTTCTTGCATTCACAGAGATAGAAACCACTGAAAACAAATTGGTGGAGGGAGACAATCCTGCTGCAAAGCCTTGATGCTTTTAAAAACTAGCCATAACTGGGAAGCGCTGCTTGCCTAGTGAATGTTAACCTTCAGGTAACCCAACCCTAACCAGGGCTTTTCCCTCTTCAGTTATCCTCATCCACTGTTATTCTTCCCTTTAGGATACAACTGCCCCTTCCCCTTCTTCCTTATTTTTTTTTTTTCTCATTGTTTCTGCTGGAAAGGAAAATGGGAATGTTTGTGTGTATGTAGGGTATTTCTATATGTGACTATAAGTTCGTGTGTGAAAGAGCATTGTGTTATATGCAAGAAGGGATTAAGTAATGTTATTAATCGGGTATCTTATTTTACAGGGAATTACCTTTAATCAGCACATATTAATTCTATGAATACTTTTTTTTGCCCTGGCCCTGCCCTTTTTGGAGTGTAGCTTCCAGCAAAGAGAAAGAGAGATACACCCACACATACCCATACTGCATGTGCTCATACAACTGTGTCACATTCACATATTTATTAGGCATGAGGAAAACTGTTGTATTGGTTTCAGCTAGAGTTAACCACCTAATAGGGGTAGTATGTTAAATTATTTTTCTGTTGACTCTTCTTTTTGGCACAGAATAATCTAAAATGCAGGGTCAACTTCCTTTCATATACATAGGCTGATGCAAACATACTGAGAAAAAGGGTAATCACATCTCATGTAATCTAGAAATGTTAAGATTAAAGCCCCACAATAAATTCAATACATTTAAACATTCAATATAAACATAAAGCCTTAATAGCCCTTAACTTCTTCCTTCTACAGCTCTGGTCACTCCAATCCTCCCTTGCTTTTCCTGATTCCATTCCTAAGCCTTCTTTCCTCTCTTCCCCAACCTAGGACTCCTTGGCTATTTCAAAGCAGACCTCCAGCCACCTTCATTCCATTAAATACTCCAGGGCTCCATGCTGACCCAGAGACAGGAAAAAAAGATTTCAGCTTGCCAGAGACCAATCCTTTACTATAAAATGCTCTTGTCTACTCAAATTTGCTTTCATTCCAACAGATCAAAGAAATCAGCAAGGTGCTTTCAGGTGTGGAGGCAGGTGCTCATGTAATTATGGAAAATAAAAACCCTTCAAATTCATCAGAAGCAAAAACATTTACACAGAGATGATTCTCTGTGGAGTGGGCACCTCATAGCCCGCAGGTATACCCCAGCACCCTAAGACTGTGTTGCTGAAATTCAGTGGGAAAATACTCATGTTCCAATGGCTTTTTTATTGTTATGCATGCATTTATTTGCTTCTCTATCTCTACCATTAACCCTCCCTGTCCCCAACCTGAAATCACCATGCTTTGCCTAAATTTGGTGGGGAGAGTTACAAATAGGAATAAGCAAACCACTCCCATCCCCACCTTTAGCATTCCTGGGAAAAGGCCCCAAAGCGTCGCTCAGAGTCTAGGGACTTTTAGAGTTAGGAGGTTAAGGGAAGGAATATAGTTATTTATGCATTTTACAGAACTTATTAACCCATCCCAATCCCAAAGGACATACCGCATCAATAAGAAGAAAACCAGGGACATAACAATAAATGAGTCAATTGGAACAATGTCAACCCTCCCCCCAAATAATTGCAAAAAGCTAAGATAAGCCCCAAAGAAAACACAAGAAATGTGCCCACTCTGGAATCAGCTGGAATCAAAAGTATGTTGAAATGAAACTGTTTAAATCTGTTTCCAGGACTGCAGCAGGTGGGGGCTGAATGTACCTGAATGCAGTGAATGTACTACCTTGCTCCTGCCTTGTGGACCACACGAGGGGAGGGAATTTTCAGAAGGCTCCCTCTCAGTAATTAGACTAGTTGGACAGATTCTGACATATCCCAGTGTATTCCAGAATGCATATGGGAATGGGTTGCCTCCCAAAGTCAGACATTCCTATTCCCATTTGTAACCACCACCAACCCACCCAAAGTGCAAAAACATACTGGGCTCTGTTCCTTTTGTAGATCTTAGATAATAGCTCTTGAGCCCTAATATATACTTGGATATACAAACACCAAAACCCCAATCTGTCCGTACATAAGATCAACCCATAGACTCTTTCTGTTGGCAAGGACAGTGGGGGCAAAAAAAAAAAAAATCCCACAAAGCAAAAACAAGAGAGAACCATGGCGATTTATTGAAGACAATGCCCTTTGAATCTCATTTTCATAGCAAAATTGTTTCTGGAAGAGAGAACAGAAGCATCCACTAAAGCCTGTGCCACTGTTTGCCAATTCTCTGGCCAGCCAAAAGGAGGTGGCCTCCATGAAACAGCGGTCTCTAGAACCTAGTTCTGGTCCAGAATTGCCTCCTTCACTGCACAGAAAACTTTCAAAGCGAATCAGACCTAGTACATTTGAGTGTGATCCAGCTCCCAGTTGTGCAGTAGATTGGCTGCACGAAAGCAATGGCCACATACTGCCAACAGGTCCCACTTGTGCTTGAGCCTATAGTTTAAAAAATCTCCAGGCAATATGTCAAAAAGTGGCCTTTTCTCAAAACTGCATCATGCTGTAATCAGAGCCAAAGGTATGGATAAGACCAAGTATGTGTTCCTGCATTATCAGAACAGATTACATACAATGAACAGATGAAATACAGTGAAGGCCACCATTTTCTCAGTGCCTCAACTTCCAAGATGTAGTTTGTTGGCAATTCCCCCCCCATTCAGAAAACCTGAGTTACAGTTCAGTTTGAAATAGGGTTGATGCACTGCTGTCCTTCTTCAGAAACATGAATCCCTTCTGCAGACTACCACAGTCCACACGTGCAAGCAGAGACAGACATTAAATTGGGAAATGCAGTAACCAGAAAGGTTTCCTCTTTTATTCAAAACAGAGGAACAATTAGCTTAAAATTCACGAGAAAGCCCACTGAGCTATCCCAAGTCAATTTCCCAGTTTAAATGTTGCTGCCTGGTTTAGCTCCAAGCCAAGTGATATCAACCACTGATGAGTCAGGCATCAACTGATTGTCCTTGCCCCACAAGAAGTGTATTTAAGAAAACAACAAGTGAGAACTGGCTTGGGGATTGGCAGTACTTTAAAAAAAAGTCAGGAGAAAAACAAAAGAACACATACACAAAAAGAATAACCCAGGATGTTCCTTTACAAAGAAGTCAAAATATAGGAAAAGCTAGCTGGCAATGAGGAGCAGTATCCAGCCTGCTGAGGAATGGCAAGTATGGGGGTGGAGAGAAGAGGCCCTCTGGCCTTATACATCCGGACTCAACCAATGTAGATCCGATGGAAGTCATTGGCTCCAAATGCAGCATTGCATTTGGGACATTTGCGCTGCCGAGTGTCATAGCGAGTTTTCACACACTCGAAGCAGAAAACGTGGAAGCATTTGGTGAGCACGGCATCCTTCTTCCGCATGTTGCAGCAGGGGCAGGTCAGGCGAGCCTTTGAGAAAGACAGAGTAGAGTTTAGGAGCAGAGGCCAACAGACAAGTTCTCCCCTTTTAGTTTATGAGGGAAAAAACGCTTATTCTTCATCCCGGAAGGGCCAGAAGGCTCTTTCCTTCCATGAGAAAAGCTCTGCCTACCCAATATATTTCCCAAATGTGCCAGCCCCAACTCCAGCCAGACTCCCAGGCATCACTAGTAGCAATTCTTGTCTTTCTCCAAACCTACAAAGACATGCTCAAACCCATCACGCTCAAGGGTACTTCGGCATCAAATTATCTACCTTATAGTCTTTGATCTCCTCCATGAGGATCTCATCACAATTGGGAACCATGTCTGGTTTCTTGGTTGTCTCCAGTTTTCTTCGTAGCCGTGAAATGTCTTCCTGTAGGGAAATCATTAGCCCAGTAGACCTGTTATCCTCTTGCCTTTCAGATGGCAAAGAAGAATGTCAGGGTCCTGAGATTATGGAAGTAAGCCAGGCAAAACATTCATAAACACCTTTTTTGGCTTTTACCTCCCCTGCACAGTTTCACATAGATTAGAAAAATTCATAGAAGAGGGATCTATTCCAAGCTATTAACAACATAAGAAACCTGTTGTTCTTGCATTATTACTAGACTCTTGTAGGACTCTGCTGGAACTCAAATACTGAATTAAAACTAGTGTGTGAACTGTAGGAGTTCCAGTTTAGTTATTCAAAGCCAGCATTTACCACTAACAAAAGCAAAAGTGGAAATAACTGAAAGTGAGCCATATAACAGAGAGCAAGCTATCAAACTAGAGAAGCGAAAACACTGGCAGAAAACAAGAGGAAGCCATATAATCTGAATCAATGAAACTGAAAATAAAGGCAGATTGCTTGAGGTAGCTAGCCAAGCAAGGGACTGCATGCCTGTTACCTGGGCTCGTTTGAAGTTGAACATGTCCTTCTCCTTTGTTACACTATTTTCCACAATCTCATCTTGGAAGTCATGCAATTTCTTCTGAGCCAGCTCCAGCTGGGCCCGAAGGTCATCAGCTAGCTGAGCAGCATCCATAGCCTGAAAAAACAAAACAATGACAATATTTCCCCACTCCATTTTCTGATATTTACAAAATGGATGGCAGCATCCCGAAGGTTAAATCAGAAGCTCCACCTTACTGGTTGGGGAATATCTGCAGGCCTTTTTCTAGAGTGCTGTTTCTAGCTTTGCAACAACAGTGATAGACAGAGAGATAGACAGATAGGGAGGGGGTGGGCAGGCGGGCAGGCAGGCAGGCTGGCTGGCTGGCTGGCTGGCTGAACAAAGTATTTGTTTCACCCACTACAGTAGTCACTATCCCCAGTCACCACACAATGATGAACAGGGCTTTCTTGGCCTAGAACAAAACATTGATTTTAGAGCCCATTCTACTTGGAAGTTAGAGCTACATGTGCAGCAACATCAGAAGAAAATGAGGTGACTGTGCCAGCTCAGACTGCGAAAAAAAGTTGATCTGTTTCTCAAACTTATCTCTGCAGAGAATAGGGGTGAGCCTGTTCCTTTGGTTTGATGGTACTCAGCCCATTCTACCACTTCAGTCTGCAGATAAACATGAAAATATTGCTGAAACTCTGGGGGGGAAATGGAATGGGATTAAATGAAGTATGTTAGGAAAGCTAAGGGAGAAGGGAATTGGGGAGAATGATGGAGGAGAAGAGTCAGCCACAAAATATATACCAGTGCAAATACATTCTAGGTCCCATCTCCCCAGCCTCTACCAAAGGCCAGTCAGGCAACCTTTGTGCAAAGCTCTAGCCAAGGAGAAAACCTGGCACCTACCTTGTTTTCAGTCAGTGCAAATGCTTTTTTCCAATTTCCCATAGACCTTTTTAAAAATCTGCACAATGTTTTGTTCCTTCTTTAATTATTATGATTACTTCTGACTCTTCCTTCTGCAAAATTCTTTTTTATACTGTGGTGTTTTATTCTTTTTTAAATTTGATACTGACTTTTGGCTTTTTACAGGCTGCCTTGGCATCCTGATTAAGGGGGGTGGGGGAGAGTGAGGAAATAAATTCCCTTAAGATCTACCATACACAAATGAAACTCTGACAGACAAAATTCTCTCCCCAGTGATTTATAGACCCTACATCCTTCCTAAAGTAGGCTGTTCTCTGCAGGCCTCAGAGATTCCAGACTCCCTTGCTTTTGAAAATTCAGTGCTGGAAGATCTAGACTGAAGGCCAGGAGAAGAGAAGATTGGAAGAAAAAAAAAACTCGAAAAAAGGGTTCCTTCGCAAAAAACTGCACCGGTTAAACAAGACTGATCAATGCTTCTGCCTCAGCAATTGCTATCTTTGTCAGAGGTGTTAACATGTTGTCCAGAAATGGCCAGAGAGAAGAGATTAAGAATTCCTGGGCTGCGGTTCACCCAAATCCTCAGCTAGTTGCTGATCTACAGCTTAGATCAGCCAATGGGAGCTGCAGTCCATTATTATCTAAGGATTTGAGACACAAACTTTGGTTGACACAAGATTAAATTTGCATCCATATTTTTGTCTGCATATGTACTAACAACCAGTGCTACTACTGCCACAGTAACTAAAATAGCAAACTCTCTCAAGACATTATTATCAACCTCTCTTCTTCTCATGACCTTCAACCCCCTCAGCTCATTCTGCTTTCCAGTTATCCTCACAACCTCTTTCTGCTGGAAAACTTCAAACATTCTAATTACTTACATCAGGCCACCCTATTAATTTTTTTTTTTGAAGTTCAATTTTTTTCACACCCTTGCTTCTTTTTGTCCATGAAATCACCTTGTAGCATTGCTTTTTCTCCTAATTACAGAATCATCTGTGATTTCTCAGTATTTACTTAGGAGGGAGATTTATCTCATCTACCAGTCTCTCCTTATGGAGAGAAACATTCAAAAGGACTCATGCAATTGGAGTGGCTGTTTTCATTTTTGGGGCCAACCTATGTCTCTCAGGTTTTCAATAAAATTTCCTCTAACTTCTAGGAAATCTATTTGCTGCTAACATAGAGAAGTTTGCAGCTGTGAGTCTCTCCCACCCTCCCTTGGCATATATTTCAGAAATAGATATACAGATAGTCCTAGCTTAACAATCATTTATTCAACAATCATTCAAAGTTACAACACACTGAACAAATCGTAGTTACGACTGGTCCTCGAGGTTACAGCCACTGCAGTGCCCCCATGGTCCAAATTTGGGTGCTTGGAAGCCCACCCGCATTTACAACTGCAGCACATGCTTCAACTCCCATCTGCCTATCTCCGCCTTTTTGCCACCCTGCACTCTGCCACCCCTGCTGCCCCTGCCTCCATGCACTGTGCTGCCCCCTGCTGGAGTTCTGTGACAGCCAAACACACCTCGGCAGCAATGGGAGGAAGAAGATGGCAAAAGTCAGCAGGTGGTGGCAGGGATAGGCAGTGGTAGAGTACATGGTAGCCAAAAGAGCAGAGATGGGAGGAGATAGGCAGGTGGGGGGAGCTGAAGTGGAAGCAAGCATAGCAGGGTGGTGGAGTGCCAAAAGAGAACGTGCGGGGCCCAACTGGGGAGGAGGCAGCAGGACAGAGCCGGCAGTTCATGCAGGGCAAGAGAAGTATGAGGCCTAATGACAAAACCGGGATTACCAGAATAGCCATCACTAAGCAGTGCAGTCATGTGATGTTTTGCCTAATGACTGCTGCGCTTAATGATGGAAATTCCGGTCCCAATTAGGGTTGTTAAGTGAGGATTACCTGTAACTGCTTATCATTCATGGGATCAATTATAACAGCCTTCAGCCTGAATATGTGAGAATCCAAGTTCACAGCTTATAGCTGTGGAGAATGGAACTTTTTCCAGAGTTTCACTGCCTTGGAATTAATTGCATGGTCTCTACCCTACACCAGCCTTTTAAGGACAAAGCACCCTTCACCCAACTGAAGGGTTTCTAAGGGAATGGGAGTAACTTCTAGAAGGGAAATTCGAAGTGACTGCTCATTTCTATAAATGACCTGATTAAATATCTTCCAGGTGATTCTTGTTTAGCATAAGGCTGACTGACAGAAGCCAGTACAGGATGGAGCTTCATGCAGATTTTGGTCAGGTTACATCTAGGTATATCCTTGCTTAGAGAACTGTTTAAGCACAAGGAAGAGGAAGGCTGGAAAATATTTGTCACAATGCCCCTGCTCTTAATTTAATTTGCTGCATTTGTGGATCTATTCCTGTTTTTATTCTACAGCTTAGTTTGAATCCCATTACCTTGTGTTATTTTTTTAAGTCACCTGCACACGTGTAAAAAGGAAAGAAATCCTTTCCATGTAATTTTAATTTCATTTATTTTCTGACTTTCCTTCAAGTTAGTCTTCCTCCCCTAGCTCTCATCTTATATTCTTTTAAGCAACAACCCTGCAATGTTAAGTTAAACCTGAAAGCTACATGATCCAGAACGAATGCAACTCGCTTTTGTAACCACTTACTTTCCGCTTGTTCATCTCCAGGGCCTGTGTTCGTAGGCCCAGCTCTTTTTCTCCAGTGCCAATGTTGCTTTGTAGCAGATGCTCTTTCTCCTCCAGCTTACGTACAACCTGCAATTGGGCATCCACCTTCAAGAGGCAAAAACAAGGAAAAGAAAAACAGTCAGTTTAGAATTCTGCATTTGGTCTTAATGTTCTGTCTCTTAGCAAAACAGGATTGGCAACTTTAAGTAAACTGTACAGTTCTGCTTACTTGATAATGGGGGTTATGCTTTTACATATTATGAAATGAGAAATTATGTACAACCAATGGAAGTCTTCCCTCTAATGAATTCTCTTCTTCCCCCTATGTCAAGCAGACATAGCTCACATACTTCTAAGCGTCTCCTTACAGCAGGGCTACAAATTAAAAGATGCTCCAGAAATCAATTTCTACACTTAACACCATGTTCTGCATTCCAGTGATGTCAAAACGTGTGCTTAGACAATTTATTCCAGATTTAGTCCACCAAATACATTGTGACAAAACAGTCAGGCAACTACTGAAATGATGCCTCCAAAACACAAGAACTTTTTCAAATGGCTAATTTAGACTTTCATACCTATGACCCAAACCATATAACTCAATATTCTTACCTTAAGAAAGCCTTACCTAAAAATGCCCCTGATATGACTTGCATGTTTGCACTTATCAAATTGTTGCCCCCAAATCCATCCTATTTCATGTTTCCCTGTAAATGATCAAGTTTCTTTCTTATTCTTCCCAGCATTCCTCTGCAAACACTATGTCTGGGTCAAAAATCTATTACTGCTTCACAATAGGGGCATGTCTTTTTATGAACAGAACCCCCCTTTAAAAAAAATGGCTTCTGGGGGCACAAGGGGCAAGTCATTAATACAGTGATATCATTGGATGAGCAGAGTTGAAATCTGTAGCCCTTTTTTGAGTAGTTACTCAGAATAGTTGCATTAAGTGTACTGGAGGCTTAATACATCTATTTGGAGAGGTCTTTTGTTTTGTTTAAAGAGAAAAACTGTGCCACTAAAAATTTGCCACAGAATGTTGGCAGCTTGGTCTTGGGGGCCTTAAAATGGTATTGAAGGTCACTCATGGCTTACAGGTTGTCTACTCCCATGTTAAAAAGGAGATGCTGGATTACCACCAAAGTGTTCGAATAGAAAATTACAGTAAAGATGTACACAAAACATGGCCTTAAGCATTATACATCAAGATGCAGTCTCTCATTGATCACAACCGCACTTTCAAGATATGTCTTGGTCAAAGAAGTTACAATTTGGGTTCCTATCTCCCTCCTCTTCTCACTTTTCCCACTTGCCTGTGTCTTCAGGGTAAGAACCTGATCTGCCAGCTCCTCCTTTTCTTCTTTTAACAGCTTATGGATCTGGTTGGATTTGATGCGTTCTGACATGAGCTTGAAGTTGGCATCATCCTTTTCCCTCAGCTGTTGCATCAGGCGGATGTTCTGCTCTTGCATGTCTTCAAAGGCTTGGCCCGTCACATCCATTTCAGATAACAGGGCTTCTTCCTCCTGCAATTGAGTGGGAGATGATTTCCACCAGTCCTTGATACTATGACACAAGTAGGTGCATGTGTGGGCATCTGCTAGGTGGATGTCAGGCTTCCCAAGTAGACCAGATAGGAAACGCGACCAGATGAGCTAATTCTACTTTATTGTAAGGCTACATTAACAGAATCTTCCAAATCTGAAAGTATAAATCTCTTGCCATCTCTTTTACAGCCTGATACATTAGGGAGGTTCCTTTCTGAGTTTCTTTCTCTTCCCGTTATACAGCTGTGGGCTATGCCCCCTCTTATCTGATTGTTCCCTAGGCAGCATCCCTTCCCCCATCTCCCAAGGACATTCCCATATACCATTACAATGGGGATCTAAATGATGAAATTTGAGTGACATCATCATGCAAATACAGATAGTCCTCATTTAGCAACCACAAATGGGACCGGCAACTTGGTCATTAAGCAAAGTGATCGCTAACTGAAACCATGACTGTGCTTACAATCTTATTTCAGCTTTCCTTTGTTTTACAGACATGTAAACGTTGTAAATGTAAGAATTGGTTGCAAAGTTACTTTTTCATCACCGTTGTAACTGTGAACAATTGTTGTATAAGGCAGTCACTAAGCAAGGACTATCTGTACTGCAATCTATATATTTGCTCCAGACATCAGGACTCAAATACATAATAGTGGCATTTGCACGATGACATCACCATAAGCATGCCATCATTATGGCATCATCAGTTTGTGGCAGATGCCACTGGCTCTACATGGGACATTCTTTCTAGTTTTCAAATGATTCAGTCAAGATATCTGGAAAGCGATAGAAAAGATTCCACTTAGGTAAGGAATGCCAACTGACAGCCCATGCTGTAGTCATCTAATTTTAGATTATTTTAATTTTCAGGCACAGGAACTAGACTTACTCTCTGGTTCTCTTACAGCAGCTTTTCTCAACCTGGTGCCCTCCAGAACTCCTGGGGATGGGAAGTTGTAATCTCAAGACATTTGAAAGGTACCAGACTGGGAAAGCTGCCCTACAGTATTTAAAAAAACAACAACTATTGGGGGCATCTAGATTTTTTTGGTTTATTGGCATATAATTTAACTAAACCAATTAATTAATTAATTTAACTGTCTAATTTGGTATATCCTGGATTCTATTTTTTCTGATAATTATACATATAATTTACCACAAATATACATTTCCCTAGCTAAGTAGATGACATGGACATCTGATGGGGTGGTAGTAAGAAGAAAAATACTAACATTCTAAAGTCCCATTACCTCTCATCTATTCATTTAGAAGAAATCAGAGATTTAGTATCCTTGAGGAATAAGACTACCTGCTCTGCTTGCCTCTCATCATCTCATCACTACTTCTCACCTGTTTTGCCATGGCTAGTTTCTTCTGTAAGTATTCTATCTGTTCTTCCACAGCCCGGATTTTTCGAAGAGCATCTTCGTCAGCCATCTTTTTGCTCTCTTTTTTCTCCTTATCTTCCAATTCCTTCACTCTTTGCCTTAGCTCTTCCAACTGTACAAGCAGAATTGTCCAAGGATAAAAAAAAAAAAGAAATAGAAAATATATATGCAAACAGTAGAGGAGGATAGTTCAAATGATCCTAAGCTTTATTCATAATTTCTTGGAGGAAGTTCTACAAAACAGATGTTTTTCACAAAAAGATTGACAGATTTGCTAATGAGCACTAGGCAGAATGCCATCTTACAACATTTCACAGAAAAGAGGACTCTGCATCACTCCACTGAGCTGTAGTAATTGGAGCGATAGGAAGAGGAGCCACATTGCTGCTTTAATTGAAAGACCAAAAATTTGAACTGATTCCACTCCAGTCTGTGACACAAAAAGATGACGACTTGTGGCTTCTTTAGAACATTGCATCTACTTTATGTTCATTATAAGATCAGTATATTACTAAAATCCAATAACCAAATACTGTATTCTTGTTTTCCTGTTCTCTTCCCTTCTGTTTGTTCTGTGCCTTTTTAGACTGCAAGTGGAAGGCAAGTATTCTTTTTTATGGATCTGTAAGCCAAACTAGGAGCCTTTCCAACTGACAAGAAGAATATAAATGCTTGAAATACAGAATATCAAAGGATGGACTTTAAACATTCAATGGAGATTGCTTCTAAATTGACTCCAAGTTCCCCGATTGCTTTATGATGCTTTGAAAACCAGAGTCCAATGTGGGAGAGATTAGAACAGAAAAATACTTTAGACAATATCAAACATCATTACCTCAGCTTTAGCCTTCTTCTCAGCAGCCATCAGTTGAACTTTGTCTCTCTGCTCTTTGGGAGCAGAGCGGTACATATCTAACAACAACTTCATTTCTTTCTGGCTCTCTTGTGCCTTCCTGAGCACATTGGAAAATAAAACAGAATTTGGTAAGGGCAAAACTGTATAGCACTGTCTAGTTCAAAACAACAATTCAGCTCACTCTTCCCACCAGGTTAGGGCTCATTGTCCCCATGAGTGATGCTGGGGACAAAATAGAAAAAAAGTCTATTCATTTTGTTCTCTAATTGTGATGGAACAAATAAATAAATGATCTTGGCCCTAGATGGAGTCACAACTGGAAGCTGCAAGCCCATTTCTTGCTAAGTGAAAGTTCCAAGAAACTCAGTGTCTCAGAGGAGAAAAGTTGTATGGCCCACCCAAAAAAATGCTGGCTGTGAAATGGGATGGTATGGCTTACCACAACCCCTTTGCAAATGGCCTAGAAACTACAGCTTATAAAGCTGAAAGGTTATTAATTGATACTGAATGCTAGGAGCATCTCACAATGCTTCATTACTTCACTGGATTAATGTAGGCAGCCTAGAAGCAATCCCAGTTGACTTCCAGCAAATCCATCGATGCCCTCTGGCATGTAACTATCCCAACTAAATTGATATTGGCAAAGTTTAACCCACCATTAAAAATAAAACACTTTTCAAGATCTAAGAGCCAACTTTAATCCCTCTCTATTTCTTTCCTCTTTGTTTTGACACAGTAATGTGACATTGGGACCACAAAATAAAAACCACCTGCAGATTTCATAGTACAACTCCCCAAGAAAAGTATGCAGATCGACTTACTTAAGATCAGCTTTCAATTGCTTGACCAACTCAGCTTCTCTCTTCCTTCCATCATCATGTTTCCCTTTGTCCTTCTCTTTGGCAGATTCCCTCTCCTTCTCTGACTCCTTTTGTTTCTGCTTCTCCCTTTCCCTTTCTTTCTCCTTTTCCCTTTCCCTTTCTTTTTCTTTTTCCTTTTCTTTCTCCCGTTCCCGCTCCTTTTCTCGTCTTTCCCGCTCCCGTTCTTCTTCATCTCGTTTTGCTTTAGTTTCCAAGGCATCCTCAGAGGGTCCCTTGGAGGTTGCAGCATGAGAAGGATCCTCAGCTTCCTGTTTGATCTCTGGTGGTTCCTCTTTGGTGTCCTCAGTACTGGATTGGGAGTGCAGGACAGCACTGCCACTGCGGGAACGAGTCTGGAGTAGAAGAGCAATATATCAGGGATACTTCTGATATGGATCTTTAGAAAACACTTCTTGTTCTTTCCCTTCATTTTACAATGGTAGACAATACACACCAAAGCAGAGTTTTGAACATGGGGAAGGGTGGGACACTCTTTTATTCACCCAAATGTGAACATACAGAAATCACTGTATATTAGCTTTCATGCCCTGGGGAGTTGGTACACGCAAATGTTCTGTTCTGAAGATGGAATATTATGCGGAATTCTGAAATCTTATGATCCAGGCATTCTGGGGGTGGTCCAACAGTCTTCTGGAAACAACATTTTCTGAAACAGGAAGTGTTTTGTGGTGTTCTGAATATGGTCACTGTCTGACCATTCCTGGAACATTCAGAGTCACATGGTCTGAACAGTAGCAGAACCTCTCAAAGTTCCCCAGAATGTTCTTATCTCCAGAATGCAATGTTTTATGCATACCAGCTATCTAGAGCTAGTTGCTTTTCTTCCGCATTTCACTTCTATAAAAATAGCCAGAGTGGATCAATTAAATCCTTTTAAACAACTAAAACTATTTGGGCAGTAGTTTAAGAAACATTTCTAACAGGAATACAGGGATACTTATAAAATGATAAATATCAAGCACTGTCAAAAAAAAAAAAAAAACACCACAGATGCTCTCACTCATACAAACACCATCCCATATGCTCTTCAAACCTAAACTAATGCACACACATTTTTGCTTCTAGTTTTCTCTGACAATCTTTAGTTTTCTACCTCTCTTACCTTGCTCAAGTCAGACTGAGCCTCCCTCAGCTTCCGCTTATATCTCAACACCTCCCCTTTTAGCTGGTGATTGTGGTTTTGGAGACTGCTGATGAGGTGGCGCATCTCTCGATTGATGGGGCCTACACACACACACACACAAAATCATATGACAACAGATGTGTTATATTTTCTCCTCAATTTTTTCCTTAATAATCCTTCCTCACATAGACTAATTCCTAGACTATTTGTAACCAATGAAGATTTGTACTGGGGAGGAATAATACAAGCCTCCAAAACAAATGAAATGTCACCTCTCAACAACCAAAAGATCCTCTTGGACCTCTGATTTCCAGATATTGAAATGAAAGATAGTTTCAGAGTTTCATAATAATCACAAGAACGTTTCTTTAAAAGTACATTATCCAGTAGCAGGCATCCTTCAAAATGGTGCCTAGGCAGGGCTTTAGCTTCTGTGATTCTAGCAGTCCAATTACAAAAGGATCAATCCTGGAATAAAAAAAAAAACACTGCAAGAGCACACAGAAAGTGCCCCTAAAAAGCACCAGGCTAAAAGATCAGAAGTATTGTAATAAAAAAAGGGGAATCTGAATGACTCACATGCTTGGGGCTTACTTAAAAGGTCATCTAAGTTTTAAGACCAAAGGCCCTCTAATGTTAAACTACAGAGAGCTGTGTCATTGGTAAAGCTGCACAGTGCTAAAGAGATTATCTGTGCAGATCGTTTAGCAAAGTAAACAAAGCAGGATCTCTATGAAAGACCTGGTGTGAAGTACCTGCTTGTTCATTAGCTGCAAGAGTCTGTTCAAATTCAATCCGCAACATCTCGTATTCCTTGCGAACCTGAGCAAGAGTGTCTTCCAGCTGAATAACCTCTGTTCGTAATTTCTTGTGCAAGCTGACTTCATCCCGCTGGCAAGACAAAACAATGGTTACAGGTTTAATGCTGACATGATGAAGAAGGAAGTACTTTTTTTATAACCATAATGGGTATTCCCATAACAGGAATAATGCAGTTTAGTTAAAACGTAACTATAATGTGGTATTAGCTACTTTTCCATGCCCTTTTTTTTCCTAAATCCTTTCTGAGGGGTTTGGCCAGAATAGCTACTTGCTATTTATCTACTGATAGATTTTGTCTTTGCAACCTCTGTCTCATTATCCTGATGTTGACACATAGGCTTTACAGTCTGAGTTGCAAAACTTTTTTCACCATGAAGTGTCCCAGGCTAACAAGAGACACATATCACAGGAGTCTAATATTATGTTTGCTAAGCTAATAAAAGAGGTTATAGATGTGTTTCACTCAATAACAGAAGTAGAAGAGTCCAAGTATACATGACACTTTCTCTGGCAGAGAGAAAGAAGTCAATATATAAATGCTGCTCTCTACAGATGTGCTGGAACTTGGTAAGACTTACAAACCAGAAGGGGCTGCCTTGTCCATCACACCAAGTTGTGTTTATCTTTTTTTAAATAGTAATTTTATTAAAAATTAATACAAACTAAAAAAAAGAAAAGAATAAAAAGAAAAAATAGAGGGTTCAGAAAAGAAAAAAATAGAAGGAAAAAAATAAGAATATAGTAAAGAAAAAGAAAAGAAATATATAATGAAGTGACTTCCCCCTTCATCACAAGTATAAACAATTTCAGTAACTTATCGCCTTCTCTTAAAATACAAGAAATGATCTCTTCTTCCCATATCCCATCTCTTATCTATAAACAAATCCTTAAAGCCTTGTCATTTCAGTCCTGATCAGCAAAAGTCCACTAAGGGTTACTAGAGATAACAACCTTGAACAAATAAGCCAACTTTATATTCCTTCCTTTTACTTTTAACAATCTTGATCTTCAGTCCCTTCAGATAATGTCCTAGAACTTGATTTCATTTTTTCTTTGTCCCTTCTCACAAAATTCTTCAAAGCTTTAACAAGCCTCTTTTGTAAATCCAATATAGGAAAATTATCCAGATCACTCTCTTGGTTTGTTACTTGTATATCCCTTTTAATTAATAAGATATCAGCCAGTTTCTTTTGTATGTCCAATGTAGCATCTTTTTCCATATCATTCTTGTAGCCTGTCATTTTTAAATCCACTTTCAGATCAGTCTCAATCTCATCAGGTAAAACTTGTTCCTCTTCCATAACATTGTTTAAACACAGTCTACCTATAGAGGCAGACACTCTTAAAATTAACTTCTCAGTCCATTGTTCAGAAATATCCTTCAATACGTCCAGTGTTAACATACTTTTGTTTCATTCTGTGCTAGTAAGTCAAATTTAAGTGTTCTTCTCTTTTAATTGTAATTTTTAGTTCTTTCTAGTTCCCTCTAGTGTCCAATCTTCAAAGTCCCATCCTATCAAGTCTTTTTAAAAGAATTCAAAACAAAAGCATTTTCCCACAGGAAGGATTCTTAGAATTAATTCCAAAACCTTATTTCAAATCCATCTGGACCCTTAGTCAATTTGTAACTTTCCAAAATCAAAGTTCTAATTCCCTTTTTGCTGTTCATTTAAAAAAAAAATAGGTCCTTAAACTTGTATTAAAAATTTCTTTCACTAAGGATTGAAGGAAACTCACCTGGTGTTTTCAGACTTGTTGATCCAAAGGTTCTTAATAGCTGAAAAGCAGTTAACAAGTGATTTCCGAAAGTGATTAGAAAAGGAAGGATGTGAACCCAGTGTCCTTTTAAAGGCACCAACTGTGGTTTGAGCAAGATGGCTATTCCCTCATCTCCCAGAGCTGTAAACCTGTTGGAGACCGCTGTCTTGCAGTCTCCTGAGGAGCAACTGTCTGGAGCACTTGTGGGCGATCTCAAGTCCTCTCCTTGTTCGGAGAGGAATTACAAAGAGCCAGCCTACTCGCCAGCTCTTCACTCCACCGCAGTTGTCTTCAGTTCACCATTTCTTTCCTGGAAGTCCCAAGTTGATATATATTCTGACTGATCAAGACTGTTCACTGGAGATCCCAGGGACTGACACTGGAATCTTCTGATCAAATAATATGCTGCATTGCAGAGTTAAGATTCATCCCCTTAAAGTTTATGAATCATTTTAGTTCTCCGTGCTAGAACTGAAAAATTCACAATCAATTTGAACTGGCTGCTGCCAAAGACAGAATGCCTGCTGATCTATCCTCAGGCTTCAACAGCTTTTATCTTTAGCTAACTGCTTGATTAGCAATTGAGCTAATTGAGGTTGAAAACATTTCATACTCATATGTGTGATAATCACACTCATACTCAACATAGGAAATCTCAGTTAACCTGGGCCCATTTCAGGGACTACATCATCAATCACACTCACTTCTCTTACATCGGTTGCAAGCTTTCCACATGGGAAAAATGTGTCTTTTGCTCTTAGAAGAACACTCCAAAACACAGAAGACAATAAAATAAAATCTCCCTCTACTTCTGGTGATTCCATAGACATGCCCATTTTCTTGGCACAAGTAGTTCATCATCGCTTTCTTCAGGGATGTTTTTTCAGCTTCATAGTCTAGCCTACAGCCCTGGCATTTCCTGGTGCTCCCTCATCCAAGCACCATCCAGGTCTGACTATGCTTAGCTTTCTGAAATTGCTTTTAAACCAGCTTCCCCATAAACTGGGTCCCTAGATGTTCTGGGGTACAACTTTCATTATTCCTGATCAAGGATAGCCAGGACTAATGGGAGTTACTGTCCAAAACATCTGGAATAAGCGAAGTTGAGAAAAATATAACACTCACATTCTTATCTTTTCAGGTCAAAGTAAGAGACCCAAAGGGAGAAAGCCATTACCTCAATGAGTTCCACCTGGCGTTGATGAGTACTTCGGGTACCATGCAGCAGAGTGCGGGCTTCATCCAGCTGTGATTTTAACTGGAGGCTTTCATTATATAACACAGAAAATTGGGACTGCATGCAACGGTATTCTGGAGTTTCCTTCACTACCTCTTCCACTGCCCGCCTTAGATCCACCTGGTTGGGCCCATGAAAGAGAAGGGAAGTGATTCATTTATACTTGATAGAAGTAAAGACAACAAAAATTGCAGACAACACAAAGAAAGCAATTGTCCCCAGTCTGAAAGCTAGGCTTAGGTATTGCCATTTTATTCATAACAACAAAGACAATCTTTGGAACAAAACTTAGCTTTCCTAGGAATCCATTCCAATGCTGTTATTGAAATAAAATAGAGATCAAGCTTTTACATAAAATCCCAAATGAAGATACAAAAAAAGAGAACAATAAACCATGAAACTTGGCAATATAATCTGAAGCTACATAGAGTTGTTGGATTAAAGTATATGTTTGTAACTTTGGTTCACAGTAACTACTGTCTACAGTGCATTCAGAAAGTATTCAGACCCCCTTCACTTTTTTCAATTTTGTTATGTTGCAGCTTGATACTACAATCATTCAAATACATTTTTTTCTCATTAATCTACACTCAGTACCCCATAATGACAAAGTGAAAACAGAATTTTAGAAATGTCTGTAAATTTATTAAAAAGAAAAAACTGAAATATCACCTTGGCATAAGTATTCAGACCCTTTGCAACAACACTTGAAATTTAGCTCAGGTGCCTCCCATTTCTCTTGATTGTTGCTGAGCTGTTTCTACATCTTGTGTCCATGTGTGGTAAATTAAATTGATTGGACATGATTTGGAAAGGCACACAGCTCTCTATAGAAGGCCTCACAACTGATAATGCATACTGTATCAGAACAAAAGCCATGAGATCAAAAGAACTGCCTGCAGAGCTCAGAATTATTGCAAGGCACAGATCTGGGGAAGGCTACAAAAAAAATTCTGCTGCACTGAAGGTTCCCAAGAGCACAGTGGCCTCCATAATTCTCAAATGGAAGAAGTCTGGCACAACCAGGACTCTTCCAAGAGCTGGTAGCCTGGCCAAACTGAGCAATTGGGGGAGAAGAGCCTCAGTAAGAGAAGTGACCAAGAACCCGATGGTCACTCTGACTGAGCTCCAGAGATTCTGTGTGGAGATGGGACAAAGTTCCAGAAGGACAACCATCACTGCAGCCCTCCACCGATCTGGGCTTCATGGCACAGTGGCTAGACAGAAGCCTCTCCTCAGTGCAAAACACATGAAAGCCTGTTTGAAGTTTGCAAAAAAGCACCTGAAGGACTCTCAAACTGTGAGGAACAAGATTCTCTGGTCTGATGAAACCAAGATTGAACTGTTTGGCCTCAATTCTAAATGTTATGTCTGGAGGAAATCAGGCACCACTCATCACCTGCCCAATACCACCCCAACCACCAATTCCACCATGGTGATGGCAGCATCATGCTGTGGGGGTGTTTTTCAGCAGCAGAGACTGGTCAGGGTTGAGGGAAAGCTGAATGGAGCAAAGGACAGAGATATCCTCAATAAAAACCTGTTCCACAGCACTCAGGACCTCAGACTGGGCCGAAGGTTCACTTTCCAACATGACAATGATCCTAAGCACACAGCCAAGACAACACAGGAATGGCTTAGGGACAACCCTGTCAATGTCCTAGAGTGGCCCAGCCAGAGCCCTGACTTGAACCCTATTGAACATCTCTGGAGAGAGCTGAAAATGGCTGTCCACCAATGGTCCCCATCCAACCTGATTGAGCTTGAGAGGATTTGCAAGGAACAATGGCAGAAAATCCCCCAATCCAGGTGTGCAAAGCTTGTCACATCATACTGACAAAGACTCAAGGCTGTAATTGCTGCCAAAGGTGCTTCAACAAAGTACTGAGTAAAGGGTCTGAATACTTATGCCAATGTGATATTTCAGTTTTTTCTTTTTAATAAATTCATAGACATTTCTAAAATTCTGTTTTCACTTTGTCATTATGGGGTACTGAGTGTAGATTAATGAGAAAAAAAATGAATTTGAACGATTGTAGTATCAGGCTGCAACATAACAACATTGAAAAAAGTGAAGGGGGTCTGAATACTTTTCGAATGCACTGTATATCAGTGTTTCCCAACCGTGGCAACGTGAAAATGTGTGGACTTCAACTCCCCATGGTGGCTGAGGAATTCTGGGAGTTGAAGTCCATGCAACTTCAACTGCCAAGGTTGAGAAACACTGATCAATACGAAGAAAGCCAGCTGTAGGCTTGTTTCTTCAACTGATCATTGCCCATAGAACAAAATGTGCTGGGACCCACAGTTATTTGTCAGTTTGATGGCACTGCTGAAATTATGGCACCTCAAAGACACACCAATGTACTTACCCCAAGAACAACAAGTTTTCAACACTGCCATTCCCCCAAAGTTGCTCTGAATGCCTGATATTTACAGAGAGCTGACATTATTTTACATCATTTGAGTGATGTCACCTATTGAATGCTGCGGGTATAACACTGAAACAAGGCTAAAGTTTCAAGAAGCTTTCAACTGATCAACTGGATAATCAGTTTGTTGTTCCAACTGTATATTCCATGCAATAAAATATATATTAGGACATGTCCCCAACTTCAAGGGACATTTATTAAGCTGTTGTAGAAATCATCTAAAGCAGCTGAATGATGCTAATATCTTAGATTTTGTCTTTTTATTTTCCCAAGTAAAATCAAACATGCACCATCCCTAGGATATCCATATATACAACTCTGTTCATGTGTATTTTGGGCATCCTTTAAGAAGAACTATTCAGATGGACCCTATGAGAAGATACATGATTCAACAGCCACCTAGCTAAAGATAAGCAAATCTGGGGGATTTTCAGTGACTAGATGGAAGGGTACTTTGAAACCTTAACTATCCTGCTTTCAGCTAAGTGAAGAAAATATATATTAAATAATGCATGCATTAATCTTGTCATTAGGAATCTGTTTTTATTTTGGGATAATGTATCACAGTAATATTCAGAATAATAAAAGGCAAACTATGTTGCTAATATCTCCAGTTTGCTTTATTAGCCCAGAGGGGGGCAGCACCGCATCATACAAACCTGCTACATAACTACAATACTTACAATGAAGCTAATATACTAAAATTGACACAAAATGTGGAGAATGTAGAGATGGATACAACTGCAGCACTTAAAAAAAAAAAAAGGCTGGGATGTAATGATGAGTTAGGACAATAAATCAAAGCAAGTTATGTCTGCTGAATTCCATCCACACCCTAACCAGCTCAAAGGCTATACCAGGTTTTGTATGTCATGTTGAGGGCTGTGCTCCAAAAGAGAAGGGCTTCAGGATTAAATGGGTGCCTTAACCATCTGCTAGGCTTAAGGCTCTACAAAACCTACCAAAGTTTCCCAAAATGTGAAAAAAAGGTCCCACTTAGATGTGGGAGGGTTGCAGGGACCACAAAAGTGATGCTGGCAGGCTGCATGTGGCCCCTGGATACAAGTTTTGCATCTCTCCCCTGTATTTAGGGCATGTCCATTTTGACAAAAAACACTGAGCTCCAGCCTAGGCAGGAAACTGCTTGCTATAAGTTTATTCTGACCTTGGGTTCTTCTAGTAAAATACAAAGCTAATCTTTCTGATCCTTTTGTTATACTTGGAACAATTCATCATTCCCAGCCTTCCCCTTGAGATCCGGTAGGCCCCTACCCTACTCTTTCTGACAAAGGGCCAATGGTCTTCCTGACTTGAACCTCTGGTAGTCTCCAACAATGACTGCAGAGATTACACCTCTGCATGAATTCTTTCATCCATTCAGAAGACACACCTGGACCAGAAAACTGGTCCATTCAATAACACAGAGACAGGATCTACTCAGAGGCCTGCTAATTCTGACTCTTAGATGGACTCCAGAATTAAAGCCTTGAAGATGCGAGAGTGAACTGTACTTTCAAATTTAACCCGGTTACCAGACTTTTGGGAAACAAATGCCCATTAATACATACCTTTAGCTTATCATTCTGAGTTGTCACTTCCTCAAGATCCTGGCGCAATTTCTCCAGTTCACTCAAGCGGTTTTGGGCAAGCTCCTTGTTTTCCTCAAGTTCCGCATTCATCTCCTCAAACTGTAAAATGGAAGAATACCAGGACCACAGATTTATAACTTTCTTTGTTTTGCACTCTCATTCTCTAACCTCCACCCCCACTACCTCTATTTTTTATAATTTGCCATAGAACCTTAAAAGTTACCTTTCGAGAGTTGATTGTGATTGTACCTCCATAGAGACTACTGCCTGCTCCATATACCTTGTATCCTTTTGAGTTTACCTGCAAGGATTACAATTTTAAGAAACAAATATTAAGATGATCTGTTTTCAAACATTTTACAGCTGTTAATAGGGCACTGTTCACAAAACTGCACACTGCTCAAGAGGAAAAATTATCCAATTAGTGTTAAGAGCTGATCCTCACTGCCATCATTTAAATAGACAATCTATATGATAATGTCTTTGGTCTCCCCAACTCCTTTGAAAATGTTGTTTTTTCAAGATTTCCCTCTGCAACTCTGAAGATTAGAAAGCTTTTTGCTTGCTCCTCCGTGTGCGCATTTTAACTTTTTAAAAGAAATCAACAATAGCCAGTAATTTCTGCCCCTCACAGAGATGTGCATAAACAATGTTAAAAAAGATAGGATTAGAGAAACATGTAGCCATGCTTCATGAAAAAAGTTCACTGATTTAAAGAGTTTATTCTGACTCAGAAAAATTTCAGATGAGGCAAGCCAAGTTCCACCGTTCATTCAAAACTGAGCAACTGAACACATTGTTTTTAGAATAGCATATTTATTATTATAAAAATACAATTTTGCTTGTTTCAGGGAATGGTAGGAAGCTATTTCAAAGTACTACCACAAACCACTGGAAACCTTTTCATAATAACTCAACAATCCTCTTTAAATGTCCAAAAGGAGTTTCCGCTGAGTTTCAAGAACAATTTCCCAATAGGAAATTAAAAGGGAGGGAGCCTTTCTTTTCTGAAAGCCAGTATATTAACATTTTATATTTTACCTCCTGTAATCTCATCCATTTAGTTTCCAGTTCTCATTTTTAAAAATCTGCTGCACTTTACAACTACTGTGCAACTTCAGAAACCCTCACTGAAATACAAAATGCCTATCTAAATAGGAAAGAAAGTCCAAATTGGAGATCACATTTTCACATTCCCCCAGACAGATATGTTTCTGTTTTTGAAACTGGGACTGCTAGAGAGAACTTACTCTTTCTAGAACGTCTGCCAGGTGTCTGTTCAGCCGCTGTTCTCGCTTGCGGATTTTGTCTGTATCCCACTGCAAGTCATCAATTGTAGTCTCCAGCACGGATACACGAGACTCTGCAGTCTCTACTTTCCCTTGTAATTTGGAAAACTGAGGCAAAGAAATTGGAAGGGACAGAAGTTAAATAAGATTCCTGTGTTTATTTTCAGAGTAATTACTTAATTTTGACATTCTGCTCATTAAATAAAAATCTTGGTTAATTTTTTTTACTTACATACCTTCACCAAGGATGCCACATACTTGCAAACAAAGGAATTTTCAGGGGCTACTAATGAAACTTCCCTCCTTGCTCCTCCTTTCTACTGCACCCACAGCCTACCCCATTCAGGATTTTCAATGCAAATTCCACAACCCATATACGCATCCTATGAATGGCTTGATTGTTCCTGTGCCAGAGTGCTGAACACAACTCTAAAGACACCTTCACAACATGAGAGACAATCATTAGAGTTTTAAAATGCCACAGTTACAGAATGCCTTTTCTGTAACAAATTATCATGCTGACTAATAATTCTGGGAGTTGTCCTAATGCAACAGGAGAACACTGAATTATATTACAAGCAGATTTACAACAGAATAAGCAAGTTTTTCATTTATTAATCTCCTATTTAAGAAATGTATGTCATGCTTTTCCCTACAAAAGAAGGCATCGCTTTGACAGGCTTACAATTTTTTAAACTGAATATTAAAAAAAGAACCACCAATATTTAAAACACATTTATAGCAACCTGAAAGCAACACACAAAGAAAAAACTATAAGTGACTGAAGATAATTGTTAGTGAATAGGATTAAACAAAACCAGAATAAAATCTTCATTAAAAGAATGTGATAAATCCTGGTCCCAAGAATCGACACCTTGAACATTACTGAGAAACAAACAGGAAGCCAGTGTAATTCACAGAGGACAAATCCCATACAAGGGACACAGCACATCCCAGAGAGCAATATTACATTTTGACCTTGATGTCATTTCCAAATACTTTCCAGAAGCTGCCCCATATAGTCCATGCGGCAGTATTCAATGCAGGAAGAGAAAGGGCCGTAAATGTGACCAGAATCTCTTTCTCCAGAAAGATGAACAGGTGATACAGATGAAGGGAAACACATGAGTTCCTGGCCAGAGGAGCTGCAGCCCCTGTCCTCCAAGAGCAGTGCAAGGTATAGAACTACCCAAAGCTGCAATCTTTTAGAGGGAATGCAACTCCATCCACAATATGCTGTATCTCAGTCCAAACCTAGCTTGGTAGCCCACATTTAAATCACCTCTGTGTATTATTGCACCTGTATTCTCTGTCTAGGACACATGAAATGCAACAAAGCCTACAGCAGCCACAATGGACTGAAGTTGACAACAGTAATGGGAAGATTATATTAAGTAGTTTTTGCCTCAAGAAGAGCTAATTGTGGAGCAATACGTATGAAACCTTAGCACCTAAGAGGGTAGCTGGGATTGCCAAATATTTGAGAACAGGCTGAGGACATCAAGTGCCAAAGAGGATGGTGAAACTATAACTTAGTGGAGATGAGAAGAAGCCGGGATCTTATGGTTCATGCTCTTGGCAGAAAAAATATGAGGATCCTGATGCTGTTTTCCCAATAAAATCTGAATAAACAGAATGGAAGCACTCTCTGAGGGCAGCCATCTGCACCCACATCTAGTAACATCAAGAAGCCTGTTCCTACCTCTAATCAACATAAGCAGCTCCAAATAGCAGTGTATTTATTTATTTCATTTAACTTGCTATACTGGTGACTTCTAAAGTATCTCAGAGTTTTAGAATAAAAATAAATTTAAAATCAAGGACAAATATTTTCTTTGCTCTTCTTATGAGAGCTGATGAATGAGAAATTATTTATTAATTGAACATCGGTTTATTGTATTTCAATCAGTATTTTAACCAGTATTTATTTTTGTTTTTATTGTAAACCGCCCAGAGTCATGCAATGAGTAAGGTGGGCAGTGATTAAATTTGAAATATAAATAAATAAATAAATAAATAAATAAAAGACCAGTTGCGCCCACAGCATTGGTAGCAATGAACTGCACTTGGTATTGGTTCAGCTTTACCCACTGCTGTGATTTCAAACACAAACGTATACCATTCCACCTAATAATTGACCGGCACGATGAGAGCTCTGCTTCCTGTTTTTCCTGTTTCTTTCTTCACAGTCTGTTTTTAGGTTCAACAGCTTATAGTTGCTCCCTTCGCCTAGCATGTGAACATCACTAAGCTATTCTTCTCCTAAAGGCCTGAAACTTTGGACTGTGCATGTTACAAGACCAAAAAATAATATACATGCAGATCCAGCAGCATCTTAGTTCAATTAACATCCTTCTCCTTTATGTGTTTCCCCTGCCCCCCCCCCCCAAAAATCAGGCCACAATTTTCCTGGCCCCATCACTTTTGCCACACGGCTTCATGCATCTTTTTCTTGTACCTCCTGAGACATAGAGCGGTGTTTCTCCTGAAGCAGATCAGCCAATTCCTGTAGCCTCCTGTTCTCATTTGCTAGGTAGGAATTCAGCTCTTGGACAGCCTCTTCCATCAGAGATACATCTGAAGGAGAGAATAAAAAAGACAGAACATTATCATATTCAAGCTACCAGACCTCTAAATATTATGTAAAAAATAGAAATAAATAAGATGTGGTAATTGTTATATTTTTCATAGGAAATATTTTTATTTTTTAAAGCAAGTTTCTAGTCTTGCAGGCTTTAAGAACAGACTTCAGAAGGGCGGGAACAATTCTAAGTAATCTTGCATAATTTCAGAGTATTATTTCAAAAGACTAGGTAACTAAAAAAAAGTAAAACAAATAAAATGGCAGCATCCTGCATAGTTTTTATTATTGACATTTAGAAGTAATCTTTTGTTCAAAACTAGAACTAATGAAGGGATCTATATTTTGATTTTGAGTGTCCAATCTATATTAGATCAGAAGATTTTAGGATTTCTCTTTTCTATATCATTTTATTGCTTTACCTTTTGTTTTTGTTTGTTTCTTTTCACACTTTCAGGAATATTTCTAAATATATTTATAATGGTCTAAATAATATTATAGAGAATTCCCCACTGTTGCACAGAACTGAAGTACAATAAATAAATCAAACATAAAATAAGTATTTACAAATTATAAAATATATAAATAACCATTGTAGATTCAAACCTCAAGCAGCAAAAAGTTTACTATGAATAAGTTGAAATATTAATGGTGTCTGGTACTATCCATATAAAGCAAATACTTTATGGAGTTCAACTAAACCAGAAAATACAACATGTAATTCAGCAATAGGAAGATCGATCAAATTAAAAAAGCAACTGAACCAAATAGCACCACTTGCACGATAGGAAGGTTACAATAAAACAACAGTGCCTTTTGATGAACTACAGTACAGAATAGACTATACAGCAGACCATTCTGGAAGTAGTTTGGGACTAAACCATATGAGGATAGACAAATTACTTAGCTTGGAAGGCATCTGCCAATCAGAAATCTCATCATAAAGTAACATGGGATCCCAAGGAATCATCACATATTACTCATGCTCCTGCATTCTAGGTTAGCTAGTATTTCCAGACAATATTAAAGGACTTTTGCACAAAATGCACATTGCAACTGTTCAGCCTCAAGGTGACTGAAGCCATGCCTCTTTCCTCCAGATAGGGGTGTACCTTCTTTATCAGTCAAAGCTGATCAGACAAAGCAATTTCTACTGCACAGCATCCATGCTGGATCCAGGAAGACCCCAGATTGCAAAGTTGTTCCTTAAGGGACAGCGTAACTCTATTCAGAATAGGTGTAATTTCCAAACTCTGAAATCCATCTCTCAGAATCAGTTAACAAACTTGCCTGAATTCAGCTAGCCTCTTCTCCCATATTTATTCCTCTACAGCCTGGAGACCCATGGAAGCATTAGATATTCTATCTCAGAACTTTTCTGATGACACTTAGCTCCAAACTTGCTTATGATCCTTCCAAGGGACTTCATACAGATATTAAACAGTATGGAAGAAAATATGGAAATTTGCAGGTTCCCCAGGACAGTTCCTAAGAAGTTGAGCTGAAATCTCCCAATATCACTTTTTGACTGTGCCCAGAGAAAGAGAACTGGAATCACCAGAGCCTGGTGCTTTCAGTTCCCAATTCCAACAAGATACTATACTTAATGGTATCAAAATATGTTGCTGGACTTGAAATCCGATCAACTTCAGACAAAAGGGGCAATAGTCGGGGGTAAACAGGAATTGGAAATTCAGTAATATGAAAAGAGTCAAAAAGTGTCCTTAGTATCATTTATCAACTATGCCAAAATTCATTTTATCTGATAACTCCAGTTCACTATAAGGCACAGCCTGCCCTATTCTGGCAACTCTCCCGATGTGAAGTTGCAATTCCCAGCCAAATGTCTATTTTGGCATAATTTCAAAAGGAACAAGTATTATAAATCATTATTTATTTGCCAAATTGGCAACAAAGTCAATGGATTAGCAACAGATTAGCCTATATTTCCTGAAAGGTTCCGTAAGCATGAATGTTTTGAAAATGCAATGTAGTATATCCAAAAGTTCTGGAAAATGCCATACCTCCGCTGTTCAGCTTCTGGGACAGCACATCCACTCTCTCCTGCAGTTTATCATACATCGTCACAATCTGTGTGACTGCACGGCGGGAAGCCTCAAAACGTTCCTGCAGTTGGGATTCCATTTCTTCACTGGTGCTGCTAGCCAGAATAGCCAGAAAGGAGAATGCAGGCTCAAATATTTCTCCTAAATTATAGCAGTGCAAGAAAGCAGTTATAACTAGATGCAATTTGGATCCAAAAGATAAATCATTCCATACCACCATGAGCTCACAAGAATCTGTTTGTAAAACATCCACCAACCTGTATCTGATACCTTACCTCGCTCCCTCTCATCTTTCCGCTCTTGGTTGCTGTCCGAATCTGGTTCTGGTTCTGGTACTACCAGCGCTTTTCGCTCTGAGAGGAGATCCCCAAGGCCTTGATCCAAGTCATAGCGCTTCAAAATGATGCGAATGTTCTCATCAAACTGAAAGAAGGGAATGTTTTATTTTTAAGAACGTTTGGGCAAGCAAAATTAAAGGGATGGGAACCTTAGGAGAAAAAATGCAGCAGACCTGACTCCAGTAGCGGTTGATGATCAGCAGCGAAGCATCATCTGTGGCCTGACGCCTTTCCAGCTTCTCTATATGCTCTCGCAACTCATCTTCAATAGCTTGTCGTTGGTCCAACATCTCTGCCAGCTTTCGGTTCTTAGTCTGGAGTGTACGAATGTCCAGTTCTTCCTGAAAGAGAGCCAACATAGTACAGTGATTAGAATGTTGATCTAGGGCTGGGAAGAACCAGGTTCAACAAAGTCCATCATTTTGTGCCATCATTCTCTCTCCCAGGTGAATCTATCTCACACAGTTGTTTCAAGAATGAAAGTGGGGATGGGACTGGAAACATGTATGTACCTGCAGCACAAGAAGCAAATGCAAGATACAAATAAATCACATGAACATCAGTTATTAAAACAACCATTCATTTCAATGTATGTTTGAAGTAGTAAGCTAGCAGTAGGCAACCTGATGGCCTCCACATTTTTTTGGACCGAAGTACCTACAATCCTTTGCTACTGAAGTCCAAACTATCTGGAGAACACTAGGTACCTACCAACTAAAACCTGATTCATAACATTTCACATTATAGGAAAGAGGTTATCACAGAATGTTCCTCAAAATATCCCCCTCCCTATAAAAATCCATAAAAAAAATTAATATGAAAGGGAGAAGGAATGAACAATCACTTACATTAATCACCCACCTCCTATCCTAGGAACAAATTTGTCACTTCCATGAGAGCTAGACTCAAGTCCACCCAGCTTTGTGACAGAACTCACAGTGGCTGTGGGAGTCCAGGAGAGCATTAACAGCAAAATATTATTGCATTCCACAGAAAGAATAAAACCTAACATAAGATACAAACCGTTGAGGAAACGCCACCAAGCTTAATAGTCTCCACAGTGGTCTCTGAGTCCTCAACTCCTGCCTTTTTCTCCGGAGGAGCTGATGGACTAGTCTCTGCAGCCACTCGCTTGTTCCCAATCCCAGACATAGTTATAAACTGGGGGTTCCCACTTCAATTTTTTCCTGAAAGAGAAGGAATATTGTAAATGTCTGATTTTTAAACTTGCTCATTTATCTTGTTAAGAAGCATTTCCAATTATCAGGAAAAACTAAACAAAACAACAAATTATATTTGAAACAAAATTCTTGCAAATCCCCTCTCCTGTATTGTAATTTTTACATCTGAGACCAAGTTGGTTTTAAACCAACAAAGGGGGGGGGGGGGACCCAAACCATTCTCTTTCCATTTTGAAATCTACAAAACGATCCCACAGATGCTTGTTCTTTTAATTCACTAATTACTGCTGTTTTGCCCATTTGAGATCTGCTGACTACTCCCTGGGATCAGTGCTGAGAATGTTTACATTTGATTTAGTTATTTTAAAGCACGCAGGCATTTGAACTGTCGCCTAGTTGTGGAGTCCTTGATGCTCTCCGAGCTTGATTGTTTGCTTGCAGACATTTCATTACCCAATGAGAACCCCACCAAAAACTGGCAAGGCAAGCTATTGTATATAAACAGTCAGCAAACCCCACACTTGCTTGCACTAAAGGTGTTACCTAGTCGGGTAAGGAAAGGTCTGCAAGCAAACCACCAAGCTCAGAGAGCACCCGGAGCTGCACAGTTCCGCCCTGAGCTACAGAGGTTCTCTTTTGCTGTCATCTAGTTTTCAGTAAGCAGAGCAGCAGAAATACGAAGGCAGCAAGAGGCTGAAACAGAGTTAACGAACAAAACATATGGTAGACTAAGGAATTAAGTTTATCCCATCCCTGGATAAAAGGGATCCCCCGACAAGCAGGTGCGTGGCCCTGGGGAGCAAGAAACCGAAAACAAGAACCGATGAAACATACTGAGAAAATAGCAGGTGCTCCGCTCTCTTCTAAGTGCCTCTTGAGCAGCGGAGGACGGAGGCCGCTTGCTCAAAGAAGAGGCGGAAAAGCACTTTGCTCGTGCTCAGAGGCACTCTAACGAGGGACGCCTAGAGGGCCCAGAGCCGCCCAGGGCACACCGCTCACCGCCCGCTGGGTCTGCAGTCCGACGGCCTCGGGTCTCCCTGCCCCACACGCTCCTCCACGTCCCCCGGCACCCCAAGCCGGAAAGAGGCCACCCCATTCACGCCAGCCCTGAACCCCGCCTTGTCAGCCACCCCCGCGCGCCGCCCCGGGACAGGGCGAGGGCGACACCCCAAGAGCGAGGCCCCACCCCGCCGATACACACACTCTCTATCTTTCCCCCCACTTGCCCACCGGCCCCACAGAGCCTCCGGCCTACGACAGTTGACACCGGAAACAATACGCCGACGACCAACGCGAAGCAACCAATCCGGCCTCGCTTCTTTTCCTCCTTCGAACGGCCTATTTGCCCTGACTCAAAATGGCCGCCGCCTCCGCACCACAGCTTCATAATCCGCAGAGTGAGCGAAGGTGCTCAGCTTCCGGGGGAAGTTGGCACATCTGCCGCCTTGTCGACGACTGCGGCGTCCGAAGGGCGGCAGTAGGAACGTATTTAGCTCCCTGGCTTCCCGCTGTGGTCGGAGGTACGCTTTCTGAGCGGATTTCTCTCTTTTTTTTAAGTTAATTTTTGTTAAGTGAGTTTTTTGCAAAGTAAAAAATAACACAAATTTAAAGAAAAAGGAACGCAAAGAGAAGTAAAAGAAAAGTGATAAGTAAATAGAAAAGGGAAGGAAGGAAGTAGAAGTAGAAGTAGAAGTAGAAGTAGAAGTAGAAAGACGTGGCTTCTGATCTTCTTTATAGCAGTTATAAATGCATTTATATTTTATGCTCTCTTCTTAAGGTTACATCATGGCTCCCTTTTTTTCACGTTCTATTCTTTCTAATCCTCAAACCCATAAATCACAAGTTCATGTTTTTCCGTTTTCAGAAAAAAAAAGTCATTTTCTGTGCGGATTTCGAACAAATTGAGGGCTGAATAATTTCCAAGGAAGCATTTTGATGCGTTTTCGAACTTCACCGAGGGACAAACTTCAGAAACGTAGACCAAACTTTCGGAACATGGTCCCCTCCGAACCCAATTCCCATCCTCCCGGATTGCTGAGTGGGACTGATGGGATTTGTCGTCCCTGGGAAAGATAATTGTACGGTCCTGAACTTACTGGACTTGCGAACCCATCTCTCTCTCTCTCTCTCTCTCTCTCTCTCTCTCTCTCTCTCTCTCTTTTTAGATAGCCAAATGTGAGCGCTCTCCCGATGCGAAGAGCACAATTAATCTCCACCGCTTCAGCCCTGCGGATGAATTATTTCTATTTTTATTTTAAAATCAACCATTCCATGCTTTAAAGGCACTCCTACTTTCTGGATATGTTAGAGCTCTTCCCCTCTCTGTGTTTAGAAAAAGCGGGGCGTCGTGTGTGTGTGTGCATGCATGTAAAACATACACACACATACACATACAGTCATATGTGTGTGTATGTGTCTCCGTGGGTGTCTTTTTAAATTGAAAAAGAAGAAAGGCGAGGACCTGGCGAGCCCGGCTTGCCGATGCTGGCCAAGGTGCTGAAGCTGGTGGCCCATCCCCTCCGGCGCGCTTGAAACTACAGTTCCCAGCATTCCTTGATGCCTTGAATTCTATACGGAAGCCGCTTAGGCCACGGCGAATTTGGCTCCGCCGCCCAATCGGGCTCTTTCACGCCCTTTCGTTCACTGTGGCTGAACCGCGGCTCGTGAGCGGCCGATGAGCGACTTCCGTTTCCTGCCTCTTCGCCTTCTGCTTCCTGCTCGGCGGGTCGGTGGGGGAGGAGGAGGAGGAGGAGGAGGCGCGTGCCTCGCTCTTTACGCCGAGGTAAACGCCACAGGGATAGGCAGGAGGCGCCCTCGGGGACCTTGAAGACGAAGCTTGGGGTGGGGGTCCTCAGGGGGCCGCAGACCAAGTTCCTTTTCGACCGTGTCTGGATATTTATAATTGCTTAATGGGTGTGTGTATGGGATATACCCGTCCTCCCAAACGTAATGCTTCAGCTGTTCGGGTGGCTGGCGAGGGTTGCAGCCTTGAGGGAGGAGTGTGCAGTTCTCACCTTTTCCAAGTGTGTAAATCTGCAAGGAGGAGCATCCTTCCCTTCCCAGCTCATGGCTTCCTTCCCCTTTCCTCCCCTCTTTCACTTCTCTTTCCGTTTCCCTCTTCCCAAGAAATGCAAAATAGAGTTGAAGGACAGTTGTTTCCGGTTTCTCCCAGTGAAATAAATTTTATGGAGGGACACAGGTTGAAGGAGAATCCATTCCAGCCAAACATCTGTTTAATTCAAATTTGTGCAATGTATGTACGTTTTATATAATATATGTAATTTTTATGTACAGGTAGTCCTCGCTTGGCAATCACAATTGGGACCTACAACTTGGTTGCTAAGCAGCGTGGTCACTAAGCGGAAAATCATGTGACCATTGCTTACAGTTTTACTTCCGCCTTCTCTATTAACTCTGCTTGTCGCAAGCCAGTTGTGAAGTGCCCAAATGGGGACCACATGACCACGGGATGCTGTGACAGTTGTAAATGTGAGGATTGGTCGCAAAATTGTTTTTTCATTGTTGTAACTTCAAACGGTCACTGCACGAAGCAGTCGGTAAGCAAGGACAACTTGTAATGTATTAACATTAACTGGACTGATTTGCTGCTTGTTGCGTCTGGAATCATAAGCAGTATGTGAGGAGTTGCTAGGGAGACGCAATGAAAGAGTGCTTTCCATCTAGCTTGTGAGCTCCCTGAGTTCATCACTGTGGGACACATGGTGGGTTAGGTGGGACTTTGGCCTGATCCAACAAGGTGGTTCTTATGGCCCATGATGGAATAGTAATTTTCAAAAAGTTCCATATTAAAAGAATGATCATCAATGAATTTGGTATGAGTGATTAATTATGCTGTTGAGTTTGGACTTTTGTTACAGAGTGCTTCTTCCTAAACATATGTGATAGATTTACCCCCAGAACATTTACATGTGGCAGAAGGCATAGTGTCCCTGTGTTAGTGGAAAACATCTGCAGCTCAGGTTTGTCATATTGTGGTGTTAGAATTCTCCGAACTAGGTTTGGGGGTTGCAAATATTTCATTCTATTGCAATTAAGGGGCAGGTTGGGAGGTTTTAATATCCATTCTGGTTCAGTTTTTTCGGAGGGTTGACAATGATAATTTTGATACTTTCAGTTTTTTGCTTTCTTTTTGACTTGTAATATCAATAGCTGTTATCGCAGTTTTGTGCCTAGAATTAGTTCTAGTGTGGTATGCACTATTCATGATGTGTTGGTATTTGCGTAGTCTAAGGAATGCATCTGGTTTCATCCATGTATTTTCCATCCACTTCCACAATTTATAGGTGGTCTATAATTCACACTGGTTGGTAGGATATATTGTCATTGGTATTCATACAAGAAGAATTGTTCTTCTCTAGTGGAAATATGTCTACCTACAAAGCTTTCCCATTTCTGAGCAGGGTGAAGTGTTTCACCTTCATACATCAGTGCAACAGTTGAGCTCAAAGTTGTGTAGCTCAAAGTTAACATGTAGTTTTGTTAGAATGTTCTGCTAGATTTTTGGGTTGCACAGATTTCATTAACATACTAGGTAACATCATCAATGCAGGAGATGCAGGGAAATGACGTTTGTTAGTTGGCACCAGTTTTATGTATCTATTATGTCAGATATGTACATGCTTTGGTGGGAGAGTTTTGTGGAGTTTTGCATGAATGAAATCTTTGGGTTTTGTTTTTGTTTTTATTTTTTCTTTTGATATAGAAAGAAGTTGCACATCCAAGATAAAAATGACCTATCTCTTGCTTTCCCAAATACAAGGATGAAAATAGGGGCAAATTTATTCACAATGATGGCTTATGAGCATTATTACTCATATCAGCAGAGCATTTTTTAAAGGCTTAACAACTGGAACACTAGTTGGAAAGAGCATTTTTTTCTTTTCTTTGGGAGGCCAGATGTCCTGCTGCAAAGCAAAAGTAGATTTGTGCCTGCTGCTTTGGGCAGATTGGGATCAGGAAGAATTAATTTCCTATCCAGAAAACATTGGTTTGATATTCTTTATTTTTTCCTTTTTAAGTATATATTCTTTCCTCAAACAGCCTCACCTTTCTAGTCTACACATTTTCAATCCTTTTGGCCACCTAACTGATTAATTTTTATAGGCCTGAAGTTATCATGACAGTATATCTTCCAGTCCCACATTTGTCCTGAACAGTTTTGTGCTTATCAGCCGCACAGTTTGCCTACCTTGGAGAGAATAGAAAGGCAATGTACTTTTTTCCTTAAACTGAAGAGCTTAAAGAAAGAATGTAAAACATGAGATAAGTGTGCATGAGTAGGACTCCATTCTTTTTTGAACACAGTTTTTAAGTTTCAAAATAAATATTTAGAAAGTAAGTTCAGTATGCTATTAAATGAGAAACGTATGCTTTTCTCAACTCAATATTCTGCGTTCAGGCAGTACCCAGAAAAATAAGTTAAACAGGCGGGTTGGGTTCACACAGTATAGAAGGAGAAGATATAGTTGGTTAATTTGTGATTCAGTGTGCTGTGAGTTCTAATGCTATGTTGTTATGTCAGAGAAAAAACTAATCCCGTAAAGGAAACCATAATTTTATTACCATGAAGAGTCTAGATAGTGTTTGAACTATTGTTAGAATAAGAATATAGTATGATACTTTAACCATCATTATAGGGAGGTTAGAGGGAAATGAAATCAGAAAACTACAGTTACAACTGCATTGTTAACAGTGGCCATTCTCAAAAATAGTTGTGGGTGATCACACATGTACCTGAGGGACTGTCTCATCCCCATGACATCAACCTGTCCCACCCAGTCAGGCAGAGAAGGCATGTTGCAGACCCGTCACTGAGAGAATGTCAGCTGGCAGGGCCCAGGAGGAGAGCCTTCTCTGCAGTTGCCCCCGCCCTTTGGAATATTCTCCCCCCAGAACAGCGGGTCCCTACCCCCGGCTTTCTGGAAAGGATTAAAGACCTGGCTCTGCCAGCTTGCATGGGGCGATAAGAGCTCTAATCGTCCCCGGAGGTGGTTAGTGCCCTGATGACATTCCCTGAGCTATTTGCCAATTTCCATCATTCTTGGAATTTATTTATTATTAAGATTGCTTTTCTATTGTATTTTAATTGATTTTATCTTTTCTATAAACCACGCAGAGTTGCTTTTTAACAAAAGATGGGCGGTGACAACTTTGATAAACAAACAAAAACACAGACTGTCTGACATAGGTAAGCTAATTGTCTCAGAGTGATCAGAAACTTTTATCCTTAGTTTTCTCCAGTAGAGTTTGTATCAAATGTATTTGGATTGTTATTCCTGGATTTCCCAGCCAACATAAAATGATGAAAATACATTTAGTTGTTTTAGGATTCAGTAACTTGCTGCTGGTAAGATAATTGAGAAATATTGCTGTGGAATTTAACAGTCTTAGAACAAAATTTCAGCAGCTCAAGCTAAGCCCACACTATTCCTGTTCTAACAGAAGAGAATATGTGTCGCTCAGGGTTGGACTGTGGAGTCCTTGGGGTTCTCTGAGCTTGGTTGTTTTCTTGCAAATGTTTCATTACCCGGCTAGGTAACATCTTCAGTGCTAGAATGGAGTGGGGTTTGTTCTCTGTTTATACAGTGCCTTCAGAAAGTATTCAGACCCCCTTCACTTTTTTCAGTTTTGCTATGTTGCAGCCTGATACTACAATCGTTCAAATTCATTTTTTTCTCATTTATCTACACTCAGTATCCCATAATGACAAAGTGAAAACAGTATTTTAGAAATGTCTGTAAATTTATTAAAAAGGAAGAACTAAACTATCACATTGGCATAAGTATTCAGACCCTTTGCAACAACACTTGAAATTTAGCTCAGGTGCCTCCCATTTCTCTTGATAGTTGCTGAGCTGCTCCTACACCTTGATTGGAGTCCACCTGTGGTAAATTAAATGGATTGGACATGATTTGGAAAGGCTCACACCTCTCTACAGAAGGCCTCACAGCTGACAGTGCATACTGTATCAGAGCAAAAGCCATGAGGTCAAAGGAACTGCCTGCAGAGCTCAGAGTCAGGATTATTACAAGGCACAGATCTGGGGAAGGCTACAAAAAATTTTTTGCTGCACTGAAGGTTCCCAAGAGCACAGTGGCCTCCATAATTCTCAAATGGAAGAAGTCTGGCACAACCAGGACTCTTCCAAGAGCTGGTCGCCTGGCCAAACTGAGCAATCGGGGGAGAAGAGCCTCAGTAAGAGAGGTGACCAAGAACCCGATGGTCACTCTGACTGAGCTCCAGAGATCCTTTGGAGATGGGACAAAGTTCCAGAAGGACAACCATCACTGCAGCCCTCCACCAATTGGGGCTGTATGGCAGAGTGACTAGACAGAAACCTCTCCTCAGTACAAAACACATGAAAGCCTGCTTGGAGTTTGCAAAAAAGCACCTGAAGGACTCTCAGACTGTGAGAAACAAGATTCTCTGGTCTGATGAAACCAAAATTGAACTGTTTGGCCTCAATTCTAAATGTTATGTCTGGAGGAAATTAGGCACCGCTCATCACCTGCCCAATACCATCCCAACAGTGAAGCATGGTGGTGGCAGCTTCATGCTGTGGGGGTGTTTTTCAGCAGCAGGGACTGGGAGACTGGTCAGGGTTGAGGGAAAGCTGAATGGAGCAAAGGACAGAGATATCCTCAGTGAAAACCTGTTCCACAGCGCTCAGGACCTCAGACTGGGCCAAAGGTTCACCTTCCAACATGACAACAATCCTAAGCACACAGCCAAGACAACACAGGAATGGCTTAGGGACAACTCTGTGAATGTCCTAGAGTGGCCCAGCCAGAGCCCTGACTTGAACCCTATTGAACATCTCTGGAGAGACCTGGAAATGGCTGTCCGCCGATGGTCCCCATCCAACCTGATTGAGCTTGAGAGGATTTGCAAAGAAGAATGGCAGAAAATCCCCCAGTCCAGGTGTGCAAAGCTTGTCATGTCATACCGAAAAAGACTCGAGGTTGTAATTGCTGCCAAGGGTGCTTCAAGTACTGAGTAAAAGGTCTGAATGCTTAGGTACGTGTGATATTTCAGTTCTTTCTTTTTAATAAATTTACAGACATTTCTAAAATTCTGTTTTCACTCTGTCATTATGGGGTACTGAGTGTAGATTAATGAGGGGAAAAAAATGACTGATTGCAGTATCAGGCTGCAACATAACAAAATTGAAAAAAGTGAAGGGGGTCTGAATACTTTCCAAATGCACTATATACTGTGGTATACCCTGCCAGTGTTGGGGGGCGGGGGGGCTTTGTTTTATTTTTTCCTTCTGGTAGTTCCTTGATTGGGGTATTGTTTACTGCTTGATTGTATGCCTGGTGGTAATCTCTGCTTATCTGGGTGATGATTGCTGGTGAGGAGATGTTCTGGTCTTTTGTTTTCTTTTCTATTGTCTCTTGAATAGTGTGTAGATGTTGTTTATGTGCCTGTTGATGGCTGCCTTGTCTGAATACCAAACTTCCATAAATTCCCATGTATTTTGCTGACTGTTTCCCAGTTGAAACTATGGTTAAGTCTGCCCATGTGTTGTGAGATTAAGGAGTTTTCATTGAGCCTTCTAACTGCTAGCTGGTGTTCATAGATGCACTCTGCTAGCCTTCTGCCGGTCTGTCCTACATAGTAGTTGTTACAGTCCTTACACTATATGTTGTAGATGACTCCTGTTTTTTGTTCTTGGGATACTGGGTCTTTTGGTTTGCTTAAGATGTTTTGGAGGGCTTTAGTTGGTTTGTGTGCTGTGGAGATACCATGTGGTTATAGTAGTCTGTTGCTAGTTTCTGAGACATTTCTGATGTATGGCAGTGTTATCCTTTCCATAGCTTGTGTTGTAGTGGGTTGAGCGGTCAGGCACTTTTTGATAAAGTTGCGTGGTTATCCATTTTGTTGGAAGATGATGTATAGGTGGTCTGTTTCCTTTTTCTGCTGTTCTGGGTTGCTGCAGTGCGTGTGTGCTCATTTGAATAATGTTCTTACACAGTTCCTCTTGTGGGAGGTTGGGTTGTTACTTTGATAATGGAGTACTTGATTAGTGTGGGTTGTCTTCCAATAGACTTGGGTTTTTAATTTGCTGTTGTTTCCTCTGCTGATGAGGATATCCAGGAAGGGTAGCGTGTTGTTTTCTTCCTCTCTGGTGAATTTTATTCCTTTGAAGATGTTGTTGATTGTTTCATGTGTCTTCTCTAGTAGTTCCTTTTTTATTATAACAAACGTGTCATCTGCATACCGGACCCATACTTTAGATTGTATGTGTGGAAGTGCTATAATTTCTAGGCGTTGCATTACAGTCTCTGCTATGAGTCCTGAGAGTGGTGATCCCATGGGTGTGCCTCTGATTTGTGGGTATATTTGTCCATCACACTGAAAATAGGTAGTGAAGCAGAGGTTGATGAGGTCCATGATTCTGTGTATTTCGATCTGGGTGTATTTGTTTAGGTCAGGTGTGTTCCTGTTCTGTGATCCACTTGAAAAGCTATTAAAGCCATGTGTCTTGCCTGCCATTGGAATAATATAACTGAACCAAAATTTAAAATAAAATTGACTTTCTTTAACAAGATACATACAATGAAATCAAATTAAGAAATAAGTAATGGTTATAAATGCTTAGATTTAATATGGTGAAAACATAGACCCAAAATACAAACAAGAATCCTGTCAGGAAGATACTTTTCTGTTCTGGTTTATTAGCTTCTGCCAGCTTTTAATTCTCAGAAGCCAAAAGGCAACTTGTCTTTTCATCCTTCCTTGTACTTTGCAAACTGTAGTATTAGAGATTAGATGACATGTGTTTTTCATGGTAAGTCATTCTCTAATCATTCACATCTCCTTGAAAACATGTTTTTCCACAGACCTTTCCTCCTGTTCCTTTCCCTCCAGAGTTATTTTACACCCCATTAGTTTCCCTTTTTTTATATTGCTTTGTACAAATAGCTCATTTATGTAGACAGTGGGCTCTCTGCCCCAGGCTATTTGACTTATGCTAAGTTAGACAAACTTCTGAGATGGGCTTTTAACTGAGTCTAATAGCTTCTGACATTGGGTGAAATAGAGCTTGCAACTGTCAAAAACTCAAGAAGGGCTATAAAACAAAGGTAAAACAAAGTTAATGTTTAAGCAAGCTTGCATCCCTCTCCCTCCACCCATCCACCCCTTACTTCCCCATCCTGAGTGACCCGCCCCTCCTGCCTTGTTCCACATTCATTGTTAGTCCTAATGTTTTTCTGTTTTTTCTAATGCTTGCTTCCTGTTTAGAATTACTCTGTATATATTTACATATGTTCATATATTTGTAAGTACTTCCTTTGTTTTCCATAATTAACACTTGGATTGAGTATTATCTGAAGAAAATTAAAGCATGTATACTTTAAGAAATATAGCACATGGCACATATTTCTATACTACACTAGTCATCCTATATATCATGTAAAGTTCTTTACAACAGAATCTTGTACTTAAAAATAAGTCCCTTTCAATTCATTAGGGCTTAGACCCTGATGAGGGAGCATAAACAAACAGCTTAAAGTAGTACAAGAAATATGGCAAATAATTTTAAAAAATATATAGCTTCCAAGCAATTTTCAGCCCATTTTTACTGAACATTTCTAAGAAAGTTTCATCTTCATTACTGAATTCTGTTTAGAATTCACACTGAAAGGAAGTGAGGATTTTAATTTTAAAAAAAACTTGTTTGTAACTGTCTTTAGTGCTAGATGGCAGAAGTGATACTTCTGATGGAGCAAATTTAGAAATACAAATGACTTTTGGTTCACTATTTAACATGCATGGTTAATTATTAAAAATAATAAGATTTGTAATAGAAGAAACTGGATATGTCACTAGGCTAACAAGTAGGAACACCAGCATTGGTCAGCATTGACCCATTGGTCAATTTTAACACAAGTTTTCTTCTACTTTGGGAAATTAATGTCATTGCAAGATTTTTTTTAAAAAAGGGAAGTCCTATAATCAGCCTTTCCTACAAATAAAACATCATAGACAAACAATATGAATAGTATAATATAATCTCAAGGTAACAATATGATAATAAAAAGGGAAAAGCAAAAAGGAAAGGAAAGGGCTGATAGAAAAAATGTTAATTCAAATACTGACTAACAACACATTAGCAATCCCTTGTTGCAAATCAGGATTAGATATTTCTTTCCAATATTGTATGATAATTATTCCAGCCCCCACGCTTGAATCCACACTTCTTGATGTTTTGATAGATTCCAAATATTAGGGATATAGGCAAGAATAATATATGCATCTTTGCACACAGTGATTGGTCCAGCAATCCTCATAATTTCAGCCAAAATGTGGCTATAACAGGACACGTCTAAGTCATATGAGTTAATGTTCCACCTTGTAGGTTGCCTCCCCAACAGCAAGGTGGTGACCCAGGCTTGTTAACCATTCTTGGAGGTGGAAAATGTACACAAAGCATTTTTGTTGTCATATTAACCTTCTTTTAAGATCATAGGACATTTATATCATGTTATTTAAAGTAACCATCCTCTGGTTTACCAGAGCAGGACCTTCAAACTCATTTGCAGGAATAACTAATATCAATTTTATTAACTTAACTGTAAAAGGAAATGTATTATTGGCTTAGGAGCACAGCTAATTCTCCTTAACCTCCAACCACTGCTACAACTTCAGAAGCAGCAGTAGTATCTGGATCAAATACACCAAATAATAAAAGCTTAAGCTGAATCAAGAGTGAATGTCAAGAAGTACTTTGAGGTAAAGCAAACTTGTTTGTTTGTTTTTTTAATTCTGCAGAAGTTTTAAAAAGAGCTTCCTTATAATTGAATTGATCCAAAGTACTGTATTTTTCCGACAATAAGATGCCCCCATGTACAAGATGACCCCCACTTTTCCAACCCAAAATTAAGAAATCAATATTTTAAAGATAGTGCAGAACACATTTTTATTTAGTAATTAGTTAACATTGACCTGATACACTCGGTGGGAGGAGGTCCAAACCGTCTCTCTGCAGCTCTATTTCCAGGCTCTTTTGCATAACTGATTACATTCAAGCACGAGTGAAACTGCTGATCTCTGCAAACAGCCTTCCTCTAATTGGTTTGTTCAGCATCAGCTGACGTCAGTTACATCAGGCTCATGATTGGAGGAAGTCTGTTTGGGAGACAAGCTATTTCACTCGTGATTGGAGGCTAGCAATAGGAGGAAGCCTCTCTGCAGAAACAAAGTATGGGCAGTTTTGCAACCGCCCGATTCTCGGCTGACTTCCTTGAATAAGATGCCCTTCAGTTTTTAGGGTAAGGATTTTAGAAAAAAGTATCGTCTTATAGTCGGAAAAATACGGTAATAATGTTATGAGAGGCCCAGTTTCTCTATAAAATAGAATTACCCACTATTTTAAAACTGGGATTTCTCATAATTTGAGCTTTTTATGTGTAAAAGGATCAAGATTATATCTGTGACCCAATATTTTCAGTATGTACATTAAATACAAATATTGAACTCGATCCTGGTACAAACAGGGATCCTCATACTTGACAGGATTTCAATTGGGTCTAATAATAAATCTCACATTGAGCCAAAAAGGAGCATGATACTAAAGTTTCTGACTCTAAATGGTGACAGATCCAGGATAAATGCCTATTGATAAACCTGAAAGTGGGGAAATTAAATTCCCAGCAGGTAATTGTAATTTATACAATGAAAATCTCACAGGATGACCTTGTTATAGTAATTTATTCAAAGTCCTGTAAAAATAATATAGAAAAGAAGCTTTGAATGGCCTCTCAAACTATAAATCAGCCTCAGAATTATTTCATCTTAATCACATTTATCTTACTCCTAATATTCAAAGGAATTCTAGTCCATATGTCTGCAACTTCTTTGATTGCATGAAAACAATGGATTTAGTTCACATTTGCTAGCTGAGGTAAACAAAGGAGTCAAATACAATGTAAGAACTCCATTCTGTGTATGTACCAAAATTACTGTTATGACCTAGTGGCATCTATTATATTTTATCCAATTAATAGAGTAACCAGACAGGAAAACCAAACTCATGTAGTGAGTTTAGGAATAGAATGCCTGTTCTATGCATGAAATATGTCATCTACTTATAGCAGGGTCTTGTACACTGTGGTCTCCTACTGCAATTCTATTAAAGTTTTTAGTATTTCTACTTAACACAAGAGGTTCTAAAGCCAAATTAAAAGGGGAGGAAGGAACAATATGTACCTTGATATAAATTTAACTAAGAAGAGGACACAGCATTAATTATCATCCATGATTTAATGGTTCAGTAAGCTGTGTCAATTCAAAATATAACATTTGAGAAAATCAAAATAAGTCAAAACCGGCCTCAAAAGCTTCCGAGGAACCATATCAAAGGCTTTCTTAAGCATCTAACGAAATCAAAACTGCTAGATCTTGTTATTTTGAGTGAAGGCAAGAACATCAATTAAAAACCTGGTATTATTAGAAGCTGATTTTTTAAATTGTTAAAAAAGTGAACAGGCAAGCAAAAGGAGGAAAAGGAAAAAAGAAAAATAACTTACAAAGAAATATAGTATCTATAAGTGGACAAAGGAATTAGTAAGATTAGCTCAGTATATCATTGATGAGAAATTAACCATAAAAAAACAAAATGCAGTAAATTATTTTAACAGCGTAAGGATTTGAATTTCTGAGCTAAGTGCCAAAATCTCCACTAGCTGTTGTTTAAAAATACAAGAAGAAAAAGAAGAGGAGGAGGGGGAAGAGAAGGAAAAACTACTAAAAAAATTAGAGAAATATCAGTTTCTAAGTTCCCCTTTGTACTCTGGCTAATGCACAAAATTTATAGTCATTTTAAAACGTTGTGTGTTTCTCATTTCAGTTCTTCAGTCAGCTTTTTTTCCATCCTCTAAATACTTATATTTGCCTTGGTGCCTAATATGTAAATATAATGGAAGCCTTGCCTTTCCTCCCTACCCTGCCTCCTCTGAACACTGTGTACCCCACCAAGGAACTCCCTCAGACTTCACAGAAGGAAACTGTGCTTTAAAAGGGTGTGCTTTTTAGCAGGGATCCAGAACAGTCACACTTCATATTTCATGTTGCACTTGTTTATTAAGATTAACCAATTCCTCAGAACTGCTAAAGGCAGATTTGATTTCTCATTGATTCATTGATAGTATCAGCCAAAAAATAATAATTCAATAGAGTTTAAATATTGGTAAAATTAATGCATTGCCTAAATGTGCTTATATTTACACATATCATAAGAATTGCAAATCTGAAGTGGAAAGTTATCCATTTCAGTTTATTACATGATACATATTGCTGTATATCTGCCTTAAAAATTAAAATTGGCATGCGAATGTGCCTATTAAATCTGCAACAGGTCAACTGGATAAAAACCAGTCAGGTGGTACTCATTGCTTAAAGTGAACTTCTAAGAGGGAATAGCAGTCATGGAAAATGTTTGTTGTTCAAATGAAAGCTTTTAGTACAGCTACTTGTTCCATCAGGCATGAGATACCCTTAAAAATCTCCATAATAGTTTTTTTTCTTTTTTCTTTGCAGAATTGAATCTGATCATGAGTTCTCTGGAAGCCCCTCTGCACAGTCTGCTGCATGAAACAACAGGCTGACCAAATGGCATGCAGCAAATGACCAAAGGACTGTCGAACTGCAAATGCAGCAGTCATGTTCTCACGCGGACTGCTGCCGTGGGGCCGGCTGTGCCGCTGGTCCAGCCCATTCCTGCAGTTCCTTGCCTTGAGTGTGGTGACGTTTGGTGTGATAGCTCCATTGACTTGCCGGCAGCTCCTTCATTCTTATTTCTACCTGCGTGGTCGGTACCTGAACTCAATGAGCCAACGTTTTCTAAAGCAGAGCCAAGAGGAGGGTTTGAGTGCTCTCCGTTACTTTGAGCGACTGCAGAATGGGTCAGAGAAGTTGTCCAATGAGGCCTTGCAGCCATGGTTGCTGATTACCATCATTACAGTGCAGAGGCGCCCAGAGTTCCACTATGTCCTCCAAGTAGCAGCCCGCTTCCACCGCCTGCTCCAGGAATGTGGCCCTTCTTGCCAGCACCACCGGCTCTTACTCTGTAATGTGGAAACAGATCCCAGCAACCACTGGGATGCTAAGCTGCTTGCCACTTTCTTTGCTGTGGTGAACCGCTACAGCGGTCAGCAGAAGTTGGATCTCTTGCCAAACCGTTTTGAGAAGGAGAAGCAAGATTACACCTACTGCCTTGAGAAGTCACTCCAGCTATACAGACCAAAATATGTCCTGTTGGTGGAAGATGATACCATCCCAGAGGAGGGGTTCTTTCCAGTCCTGCATCACTTGTTGCAGATACGATTCTCAAAACCCCACCTCCGAGATGCCCTTTATATCAAACTGTACCATCCAGAGAGACTTCAACATTACATCAATCCAGAACCCATGAGGATCCTGGAATGGCTTGGATTAGGCATGTTTTCAGGATCCTTCTTGGGCATTGTCTATTCCTGGGCATCTAGCCGCTCCAGCCTTAGTTGGTCCATTGTGTTGTTTTTTGCCCTGTACACCATGCTGCTAGTAGAACTGGTTGGGCGCCACTATGTTTTGGAGCTTCGACGCCTGGCACCATCCTTCTACAATATTGTGCCCGTGACCGAATGCTGCACTCCTGCCATGCTGTTCTCTGCCCCTTCAGCACACCGTGTATTGGGTTACATGAAAGAAGTGCACTGTTACCCAGGCTTTGCCAAAGATACTGCCCTTTATTCACTGTTGCGTACCAAGGGCGAGCAAGCATTTGTGGTTGAGCCCAATCTGGTGAGACATGTGGGGATGTTTTCGACTCTCAGGTTGAATGAAAACCCAAAGCTGCTTTGACTTTTCAGTGCTTCCTCATCTTCCTAACAGATGAGCAAAAGCTCCAGCGTGAGATGTTCACTGCTGAGCTAAGTCATCTCCAGTTGCAAGCTGGGGATTGGATGAGATTAATTGATTACAATCGCTGATGAGAAATAAACTTGTGGTTCAGTTTTCCAACATTTAGTGTAAAAAACAATTGTCTAACTCAGTCTAAATCAGCCTTTCGCACATGGTGCCCTCTCATTGTGAGGTAGCAATTCCAAGAATCCCAGCCAGTGTGGCTGGTAGTAGTGCTGGCTAAGAATTCTAGGTTGTGAAAGTTGGCTCTGATTGATATCTTGCAGATAATGAACAAGAGTTCTTGGTAGAAATAACAGAGATGGTGCTTTAAATTTTCTGTTAAATAGCAATTATGAAACTATTTTAAATGGTTCTTTCCCGTAATTGTGAAGCATTAATTGTCTTTCTGAAAAGAGAAACTATGTTTTAATTGCCTTAATCTATCTTCCCTGAGCTGATGCCTTTGAGATGTGTTGGCTGCAACATCGTCAACATGGCCTCTGGGACTTCTGGAGGCTTGCAGACCTAACACATTGAAATAATGCCAGCTTGGGAAAGGCTGGCCTGTACTCAAAGACAGATAATCATTTTCAGTGAAGCTGTTAGGGCTGTGATTATCTTAATGTTTACTTTTTTCTTGTTCCAAATCTTTCATCTATGTCACTTTCACACTTCAGCATTAAGAGTACTTTTGCACATACCTCCTGAATGTATCTAAAAGAGCCCTTGCAAATGGCAAACTCTCTCTGCATGCAGAACCTTTAAAGTTAGCAGCAAGGTAGGTCACTCAATTTGATGTGACCAAAATGGCTAAAGACTAGCTAAGTTATGTGGCATCCTAATCTTAGTAATGTCAGGGTTGGCATGGCTAAGGGAGAGAATATTAGAAAGCCCATTAGATTAAATGAACAGTCTAAATATGCTAATATTGTGGACATAACTTTAACTTCAGAAGGTTTGATTGTGCTGAAGTGGGCTCTTCCCTTTCCCTTTTTCTTCTTGTCCCCTATTTTAGTTACCCTGCTGGTATATCTTAGCCAAATGCTCAGATCTCTCCATTAACAGATTTCTGAAATCAGCCTATAACCAGAAAAATCTAATCCTAAAACCCTCCATCTGTAAATTAGGATTGCCCTATCAATTAGCAGCTCTGGTTCTGAGAGGCCAGCTGGTTCCTGTCTGACCATTTTACCCATTTCTCTTCAATATTTTGTCATAAAGTGTTTGTTTTCCCCAAGACAGGAAGCCCTGGGAGCATTTTCTTTAGCTGCCCAACCCAATCTCTTGCTTGCTTTTGAAATGTACTGACAGTAATTTTTAAAAATCAAATGAGCGCCGTTCAAAACCATTCTACAAGGAAATGGAAGCTTTCTCATTTTTCTTCATTTCTTCTGCATTTGCTATCTCCTATGTCATATACTACTCATACTGTTCCTTGGTAATGGGCTTCTCAAGAAGTACAAGTGCCTTATCCAGATGATACATAGACACATTTATAGGGAAGCATTTTCTTCCTTTTCTTCTCTTCCTCCAACTCCAACTTTGGGAATCTGTGAGAAGGGCAAGGCTTTTTCCATCCTCCTTTCTCAGAGAAAAAAAAAAGTTGAACCTAGAAATGTATATTTCCTTCAGTGGGAATTCAGCTGTAATGAATTAAAATAAATACACTGTCCTCTGTATATGGGTCTAGGTTTTGTTCTGGTGCTCTTGCTATTACAGTGCCTTTGTTTTAGAAAATTAAGAGAAAATGATAGTAGATGGGTTTCTGGGGGCATCTATCTAAAACAAAAACAGCTCATGCTCCAGAACATCTTTGAGTGATCCAATCAGAAGTATTACCCAGTGATTCAGCGTTACCCATCATGGAGGAATGGTTGGTGAAATTGACAGAACTTGCTGAGGTGGACAAACTGACTTCTTTGATTAGAGAAAGGACAATACAGTGGAACCTCGGTTTACGAACTTAATTCATTCCGTGACTCTGGCCGCAACCCGAATTGGTCACACCCCAAAGCAAATTTCCCCATAAGTTTCAATGTAATTACCGTTAATCCGTTCTGGTGTGGAGGACAGGGAGGCGGCTATTGCTTGGAGGGAGAGTCCCCCTCCCTACGACCACGTGTCAGGGGCGGAAAAATGGCCGCAGACCACGTGTCGGGCGGAAAAATGGCCGCGGACCATGTGTCGGGGCGGAAAAATGGCTGCGGACCATGTGTCAGGCGGAAAATGGCCGCGGACTACATGTCGGGCAGAAAAATGGCCGCGGACCACATGTCGGGCGGAAAAATGGCCGCGGACCGTGTCACAGGAGGGAAAATGACTGCGTATCTTGGTCGTACCCCAAGGCGGAGTTCGCAAACCGAGGTAAATTTTTGCGGCTGGAGCTGGTTGTAACCCGAAAAGTTCGTAACCCGAGGTACCACTGTATCTACATTGATATGTGACTAGAAACCCCTTATGGACTTTTTGTGTAAAACTGGGGGGGGGGGAATGAACTTGTGATTTATGGTTTTGATGATCAGACAGGGTAGATTATAGAAAGAAGAGTAATATGATGTAACTTTAGAGAGGTTAAAATATAATTGTACTTATAATTGCTGTGAAGAATATTGGAAGCCACTTCTTTATACCTTTCTATCTTTCTATCTTTCTATCTTTCTCTTTTTTTCTACTTTCTACTTTTTTTCTTACTGCATTTTTAGCTTTTTCTGTTATTTCTTTCTTTTTCATTCTCTTTGTTCTATTTTAGTTTGTATTAGTTCTTATTATTGCTGTTAAAAGTTTCAATAAAAAGGATAGAAAGATAGACAGACAGACAGACAGAAAGTATTACCAAGTGTCCCTGGGCAGAATCATCATTTGATGACAGGGATGCTGCTGATTGCTTGGGCCCTAATGAGCTTTTGCCAGACCTCCTCATAAGCTTTGCTCCCGAGCACCCTGCCTGTCAATCACTATGCATGCAAAAGGTGAAGTTGACAGGCAAGGCACTGGGCCCTTTGGAGAGCAAAAGGGTACAACCTATCAAGTCAGTCCTACACACCCCATGACCCAGAAAGTGGGCAGGGATTGACCAGCAGGACATTTAGCATGTCAGCCTCTACCCATGCCATCTCCCTTGGCATAGGTAGAGCCTGACAGCATGTTTGGCAGGGCATCTTTGCTGCTGATAGTTTATGCCACTCCAGGCAGTGCAGACTGCCTATATCATCCTTGCAGTGTAATCTGCACAAAGCAGCCAATAGAAGCTGGGAAGATCCCAGCCTCTACTGTATTATCAGCTCAGTTAGCACCAAAGTACCACATCTTATGCAAATAGCAAGGGGTTAGTTGGGAGAAGATAAAATACACCACTTCAGTTTTGTGCTTTGGGTTGGGGATGAGTGGAGATTGTATCATGTGGTGGTGGTATTCTTCAGGAATGATGGGCAGTATCCTTGAGTCAAAATTAGAGGGATATGTAGATGCGCCCTTAGCCTAAAGGCAGGGCAGTTGCAAAGCTGACTAGATAACACATGAGCTGCTCTGATTACTTCACAGAATCAAGTCTTACAGTGGGGCAAAAAAGTATTTAGTCAGCCACCAATTGTGCAAGTTCTCCCACTCAGAAAGATGAGAGAGGCCTGTAATTTTCATCATAGGTATACCTCAACTATGAGAGACAAAATGGGGGAAAAAATCCAGAAAATCACATTGTCTGATTTTTAAAGAATTTATTTGCAAATCATGGTGGAAAATAAGTATTTGGTCACCTACAAACAAGCAAGATGTCTGGCTCTCACAGACCTGTAACTACTTCTTTAAGAGGCTCCTCTGTCCTCCACTTGTTACCTGTAGTAATGGCACCTGTTTGACCTTGTTATCAGTATACAAGACACCTGTCCACAACCTCAAACAGTCACACTCCAAACTCCACTATGGCCAAGACCAAAGAGCTGTCAAAGGACACCAGAAACAAAATTGTAGACCTGCATCAGGCTGGGAAGACTGAATCTGCAATAGGCAAGCAGCCTGGTGTGAAGAAATCAACTGTAGGAGCAATCATTAGAAAATGGAAGACATACAAGACCACTGATAATCTCCCTCGATCTGAGGCTCCATGCAAGATCTCACCCCGTGGGGTCAAAATGATCACAAGAATGGTGAGCAAAAATCCCAGAACCACATGGGGGGACCTAGTGAATGACCTGCAGAGAGCTGGGACCAAAGTAACAAAGTGTATCAGTAACACACTACGCCGCCAGGGACTCAAATCCTGCAGTGCCAGACGTGTCCCCCTGCTTAAGTCAGTACATGTCCGGGCCCATCTGAAGTTTGCTAGAGAGCATTTGGATGATCCAGAAGAGGATTGGGAGAATGTCATATGGTCAGATGAAACCAAAGTAGAACGTTTTGGTCTAAACTCAACTCGTCGTGTTTGGAGGAGAGAGAATGCTGAGTTGCATCCAAAGAACACCATACCTACTGTGAAGCATGGGGGTGGAAACATCATGCTTTGGGGCTGTTTTTCTGCAAAGGGACCAGGAAGACTGATCCGTATAAAGGAAAGAATGAATGGGGCCATGTATCGTGAGATTTTGAGTGAACACCTCCTTCCATCAGCAAGGGTATTGAAGATGAAACGTGGCTGGGTCTTTCAGCATGACAATGATCCCAAACACACCGCCCGGGCAACGAAGGAGAGGCTTTGTAAGAAGCATTTCAAGGTCCTGGAGTGGCCTAGCCAGTCTCCAGATCTCAACCCCATGGAAAACCTTTGGAGGGAGTTGAAAGTCCGTGTTGCCCAGCGACAGCCCCAAAACATCCCTGCTCTAGAGGAGATCTGCATGGAGGAATGGGCCAAAATACCAGCAACAGTGTGTGAAAACCTCGTGAAGACTTACAGAAAACCTTTGACCTCTGTCATTGCCAACAAAGGATATATAACAAAGTATTGAGATGAACTTTTGATATTGACCAAATACTTATTTTCCACCATGATTTGCAAATAAATTCTTTAAAAATCAGACAATGTGATTTTCTGGATTTTTTCCCCCATTTTTTCCCTCATAGTTGAGGTATACCTATGATGAAAATTACAGGCCTCTCTCATCTTTTTAAGTGGGAGAACTTGCAGAATTGGTGGGTAACTAAATACTTTTTTGCCCCACTGTACCTGTGCTAGGAGGCTTCTGCAACATGCATTCCTCTCCCACACAAGCACTGCCGTTGTAGTGTGGATTTGCGCAACATACCTGCAGGACCTGTAACTATGCCAGGCTGTAACCAACAGAATTCATTTTTATCTAGGACACCAATAAGCATTAAGGGGGGATGCGCAAAGTACTTGTCATCTGAACAGCCATCAAAATGAAATAGGCATATCAACTGCAGTCTTCTTTTTTCTGTCCTATAAAAATGTAGAGAAACTCTCAAGTCAATCTCAGCTCCTGGTGACTATGTCTGCTGTAGTATTACTGAAGCTGTTTGTCACTGGATTCTTCTGGAAAGGGTCTCTTTGTATTCTTTTCTTTTTAGTCTGGCTATCAGATGGTATTCCCATGGCTGACCTTGTTTAGCTTCCAGGGTTGAACAAGTTTTGGCCAGGCACTACCATCCACTGTGGCTTTCCTTTGTCTTCTGCTAACCCATTCTCATCTGAGAAGGACACTACTGGCCACACAGGGTTGCTTTAGTTCATGTTCAGATGTTAAACTCTAAATTTATTTCAAATGATGTTGATTGTCAAGAGAAGTCAGAGCACACTTGTTTGGAATTTCAGAGAATCTCAAAAGATAATGTTTCAGGATAATACCAGAGCTTGATCATCTCAAATGTCCCATAGGGCATTTAGTTCAGTATGGGAATTACTGCTTGCATGGCCCACTGGCCCACAAACAGACTGTATTTTAGTCTATTGTGAAAGCAGCCCATGTGGGTTCTTTTGGCGGGGGGGGGGGGTTAGTGTGCTATGCATACCAAGAAACTGAGTTAATTGAGCAAACTATCATTACATTAATCATTGGTACAAAATAGACTGAGATTGCTGGCCAACTGCAAGTGCCCCACAGACAATGGGGCAAAGAAGCTCAATTTCTGCATTATTCTTCAAGGGAATGTATTTTTTATTATTATATTCCATTCTTCCTTCTGATAGTTTTGTCTCTGTCACATCTCTGAGCTAGAGTAAGGACAGAAGACCATAACTGCTACTTAACTGGGCTGGAGGCTAATGAGCTTTGATGAAACTTTGCAAGAGCAGCAGAATTCAGCAAGGTGGCAGGAAATGACAACATACAGCACATCAAGGAGAAAACAAAAATGAAAGGTCCATGTCAGTAGTAAACTAGAACAAGGTATCATTTAACTCAAGATACCACCTTCATTTGGTTCTCGAGTTAGCACTCTACTTTCTCACAGCAAAAGAAAAGGGGGGTATACAATTCTCATCACTTTTTCTACCCTGATAGTGAGCATCCTCTGAAGCAGATACCATGTGGGTGTGATAAATTCAAGCAGTCCTAGTTCTTCCTTCTCAAAATAAGCCTGTATCTAAAATCAAGACCAAACTGACTTCAGGCCACAGATCATCTGGGTTTGTTAAAGGCTGTGGCAGGAGGAGCTAAGCAGAAGAGAATCAAGCAGGCTACATCAGCATGTTAGATGAGGACTAGATTCAGGTTTATGCTATGTGAACACAGCCAGTTAGAAGCAGCTTCTCATGAAGCTTAATCTCTCCTATGCCCTCTGGGGTTTGTGGTGGGAGAGAAAGCAGGAATAGTACTATATATCTAATAATGTGCTGGCTACCCCAGCATGGGATCAAAAAGCATTACATTAGTTTTCCTTGGATATTTCTGGTAGAATACTTGCCTTGGAAAGATTGTTGGGCAGCAAATTTATCTCTCGATCCAGTGCAACTTCCTTATGCTGACATTGAAGTCAGATCAAGAAGGGGTGTGTGTATTCATTCTTAAATGAACAGTAAGGACAGATCCTATTACTGCTCTGAAAGGAAAACAATTTTTCCTTTTGTAGATAATGAAATCGTAGAAGAAAAATTCCATATACCGATTAGATTCAGACATCACAAAAAGCCAAGTTTTACTTATTAGTTGGATTTACATAAGACTTAGCCATGAATTATAGTTTACTGATCACCATGCACTGTTCATACATCATCCTAGGCCAAACCAATCCATACTTATGATGGATGAACCAGACACTGATTCAGAGAGTTTCTTCAGGCTCTGCTTGTAGATACTAGGGACTTATTCTGCGGTTATTTATATCCTCAGTATGTTCCCTGCCGTTGAACTACAGCCATGCCCACAAGCAGCTCTGGATCCCTGAAGTACAAGATCCAATGCAACAGCTCAAAAAACACAGCTGTAAGTCATTTTTTTAACGAGTGTATCTGTTCTTTACAACTATTTGATTCAAACTCATTTTTAGACATAGGTATTGGGGGGTGCAAATGATGAAAAGTGCCTTGCAACACAAGTACAAAAGAATGGGGCTTGTATGGTGCTGTCACTACAAAAATGTTAGCATCATCATGGTTGGAAACAGATGATAATGTTTTCAAAATTATTGTGATTGCAAAAATGGTGCAAAACTCTAAGGGAGAAGGATACTTTACTAAACTAAATACACCAAATTAAGAATATTTTGGGTATGCCATGTTCTACCACTTAGAGTAGCATATCACCCTCCCCACACATAGAGCCTTACCTATTGTTACCTGAGTTGTGCTACATAATGGACCCTTTGTCCTAGCAGACTGCTCTCCCTTATGATCATAAGTTTTCATAAGCATTTATACTGAACAGATGAGGGCACTTTATTTATTTAGTAAATTTATAGGCTCCCCATCTCATATACATGATTCTGGGCAGCTTACAGTTAAAACAGAAAAAAGTAATAAAAGCAACCAGAACTAAAAAAAAAAAAAAAAAAAAACTAACAGAAATGACATAAAAATGACAAAAAACTTCCATGCACTACTCTTTTTACTCAATTCCCCCAAAGTTGTTTGAAACTTTGAGCCATTTAGTCTGTCTGTTTATCTATCCCAGAATCCCCGGTCAACAGCCAAACCTCTAGTGATAGAGTATTGGCTGTGCTTGGATGATTTTCCCCCCTTAGTCTCTCATAGAACCCCATCAAGTTCTCACAAAACCTAGGATTCCACAGAACACAGTTTGGAGGGAAAAAACTGTTTTAATAATAAACTGTGAATAAAAAATGTGAATAAAAACTGAATAGTAGCATATTGGCCAGACAGTCTTGGGCTGAATCTGTATGGATAGGAGGGAAGAGGATGAGTTGAGTCCAGGAGCTGAGAGGTGATCTTATGTAAAAGTTTCCATCAATGAGAAATTGTCTGTCTCACCAGCAATCCAGAATATCGATGTTCCAAAGAGCAATACGGTAGCTCAAACCACTGCTTGAGATGCACGCAGCTGAGAGAGCCTGCGTGAGAGAGACCTGAAAGAAAACGTTTTTTTCTTTTCTCTGTACAAATTCTCACTATGATTTCTCATCTTTCCTGGATTGTAGTAGATCAGTTCTCAAGAATGAAAAAAGTCCCATTTCCTAGTGCACCAACTCTGGAAAACTTAGAATGCTAAGAGACCCTTTATGAAATACATATGCCATCTGCCCTAGATTCTCAATAAAGAAAAAATATTTCCATTTTTTCCAGATCCTTTTTGACCTTAAATCAAACTAAGGACAAGAATGGGAATAGCACTTTCTAGATTCCTGGTCCTAGGAAATCATAATCGTGCATAGGCAGGACAGACAGTCTAGACCAGTGGTTCTCAGCATGGGCCATATGTTCCCCCAGGGGGCCATGCTACATTTCTATGTGGCCACTGTCTCTATATGATGCAGTTTAAATTAATAAACAGTGCAGAAGATCCAGCCATCAGCAACTAAGGGGTCATAGAGGTAAATGAGGCTCAGAAGGGGGCCGTGAGCAAAAAAAAAGTTGAGAATCCCTGGTCTAGTCTATAGAAGACACAACAGCAGGCCTTTGGACACATAAAACAGACAAATGCCAAATTGAACTAAAACTGGAATCTTAACATATAAAATAGAGGGGGTGTGGATCAAATCAAGAGGGGAATGTTCTATATTGTGCACCTTGTAGTAGAGAGAGGGAAATCTTGTGGCAACAGCTAGGTTTAATGAAGGCATCTTACTGACAAAAACTGCAGATTCTCTTAATGTGTCTGGTGGCTAAAGTTCCTGCTTGTTTGCCTTTTGAACTGTGTGGAGAGAGAATGTCAGTGGCTTAGCAAACATTGCGTCTCTCAGAAAAAGATCAGTCTAATGATCAAGGCCACCAAGAGATTGCAGTATAACTGAGATGAGACAATGCTGGTTTAACAAAATTCTTGGGCTTTCAACTTTCAGGGTAACTAATCAGGTGGACCCCAGGGAAGGTTTGCAGAACCAACCGCCAGCTATCCTTCCTGCAGTGAATGTAGTGGATTCATTCAAAAAAACTTCTCTGTACTGCATGGGAATTGCATTTTCCCCAGGACACAGTGTAGCCTCCCTTTGTTAGTCTGCGATCAGATATGCACATGGGATCATCCAAAGCCACAACAGGGTTGGCAATATTTTAAATGACTCTTAGCATGAGCAGAGTGTCATTGAGATAAGCCGATCTGAAGGAAAAACGGGCAATCATTATGGAGACTATGTGGAATGAACAATGTTATGTCTTAAGGCTGTATATCTGAAGTCTGCTCTAGGAATAACACTCTTTAACACAGCCTTAACTGCATAAACAAACATACTTTCCTGAATGAGGGAAACCCTCCAAATTCTTCCACTCAAACTACACAAATTAGCAAAACATAGCTTATAAAACCACATCTGAATTTCCTACTGACTTCCTAGAATGCTCATTTTTCTCACAAATGAGGCCAGATAGCAAACACTAAGCGGGTTCACACTCAACCACTGCTTATCAAATAAACTACCATTGGCTAGCAGCACTCTGCTCATAGCATGGTAAACCATGGCTTGCAACCAGAATGGGTGAGAGCACTTTCTTATAGTCAAAGTGCTATCACTGAGTTCCTAACTAACAGAAAAGCATGCTGGCATAAACTCTGTTGTCCCCATTGTCAATTCCAGCTCTACCACAGTAATGAAAATGCCAACTGGTGTTTACGTACTTATTATGGGCCCAATTAAGGAAAGGGAGTGGTGGATTTCCCTGGCTTGGTTCCCCCTCCTACCCAGCTCTCCTCCAAGGGGATTAACAACCACCAATCCTTAGCATAGGGTGGGGTGAGTTCAGATGGATTATTAGAATGGCAGGTTTAGTCACCTATCAAATTGCCTAACTAATGGGAAGAAGCGGGGAGGTGCTCTCCACGTGTTCCGTACAAGCAGTCACCATACCTGTTACTTGTCAGTCAGGCTCACCTGACAGATAACAGATATGAAGGAGGGTTACAGAGTAAAATGAGAGTGAGGTCTACCAATATTCCTACTCCATGCAGCCACTCCTCTTCTGTAACCTGTCAGTTGGGCTATTCCTGAACATGGGCCTAACACTTTTACAAAATAGTGACAAACTCACATTAGAACCCAGCAGACAGGTGAAAGACACAGAGGGGTGTGTCTGGCAAGTGAGCTCCATCTGTGCTGATAGCAAGTGACTTAGGAGCCCTGCTGGGACTTCATTACCTGCACTACCTAGAAGTAGCCGGTAGGCCACCATGGAAAACATGCACGTTAGAGCAAACTTGTAGAATCACGCTACTGTGATTGGCCTGCCCATAACAACAACCGTCATCCCCATGGGGCCTATTGCTGCCAAAGCTGGAAAGGAAGAGGTGAAATGGTGTTCCCCCTCACCTAAGGCAACATGTTAGCATGGTGCATTGCACAAACAGCTACACCAACTTCACCTACAGGCCAGGAGAGTGGACTAGTCGGGGAGACAGTTATAGTGCTGCTCATCACTCCTCAGAAATGGTAAAGTAGTAAAAACAGCAAAAAAGATGGTTCTGCAAACTGTAATGCACCTTCTGTGCAAGCACAGTGCTCGTGCTCTTTCAAAGGGGCACTAAACCCACGATTATCTGGGACCTGCGTGAGATCTGACAAACATTATGGAAAGTGCCAGCCAAGCATTATCCAGGCAGAGCCCCTGCACAAACTAGCTGTCCGTCCGCTTTCTCCTACAGCCCAAGCCAAAATGGTCGTGGAGCAGAGAGGGCAGGCCTGCAGTGGCCTAAAGTGACCAAGAGGAGCTAGAGAGATCACTTGAAGCTCCTGGGGCATGGGCTGGGAGTGAGGGGAAGGCAATGTTAGGAAGTCATGGCAGAAAAACAAATGGTGGTTGAGGCCTGTTTGTGCTGCAGTTTCTGCAAGGGAAGAAGAGCTCTGATTTCTCACATCTCCCCAACCATTGTAGAGCAGGATATGAATTCAGGTATTGTGAAGAAGCTTGGGGTTATTGGGATTATCTTACACACTAGTTTATTGAACAACATTATGATTCAGGTGATGTGTGAACCCAGCCATTAACAATAAACCAGTGTGTAAAATAATCCCAAAGAACCCCAAGTTTTTTCACAGTACCTGAATTCATGTCCTGCTCTACAATGGAAGGTGCATGGCATCTGAGCCCAGTAAAAGAATTTTGTTGCAAGTGTTGCTGCCTTTATTTCTAAAGGCTTTTCATCATTAAATGAATCCTCAAGCCTCTATATCCTCTGATACTGATTCCCAACCTGGTGAGTTAAACTGAGTTTGAGCTGTCGAAGTTGCAACTTCACAGGCCAGTCTACAGAGTCTACCTATGAATTCTTGTCACAGATTTTAAGGAGGTGATCCTCAGGGACTAGGAGAGCCAGTTTAGCATAGTGGTTAAGGCACCAGGAGAAACCAGGAGACTTTTAGTCCCGCCTTAGGCATGAAGCCAGCTGGGTGACCTTGGGCCAGTCCCTCCCTCAGCCCTGGGAAGAAGGCGGCAAGGGCAAGCCACTTCTGAAATCTTGCCAAGAAAAGTGCAGGGCCTTGTCCAGGCAGTTGCCAGGAGTCAACACTGACCCGAAGGCGCACACATACACACTCCGGGATTGCAATCCTCCCTGGGAGTAAACTCCTACTGAATTCAGTGGGGTCTCCTTTTGAGTGGTCACTTCCACTTGGTGCTGAGGGTGGCCACTTCTGCGTTGCCATTCGTGAGGAATTTTCCAAGCCCAAATGACCACAACCCTTGGCATTGCATTTGCATAACCTTTACACTTTTACAACATTTACACGCGCTGCTTTCTATGCATAGATGCGCATTGAGAACAAATGAATATCACTCAGATAAGCACCGAACGCAGCTTAGCACAGCGGCGGGGAAAATCGTGATCGGGTAACATCCGCGCCTGTTCGCCACTCTGGCCACGTACAGTAGTAGCTTTGGCGGGACCTTTCAAGCCCCTGCCTACCAGACAGTACGCTGAAGTTGGCAGGGGCAGCCTTTCATATGGAAGGCACGTTCACGGGGAGAACTTTCTGGCTATCCTCCTTTTGCAAAACCTTGATTCTTTCGTCACAGGCAGGCGTTGCAAAATGTATTACACTTGAGTACACAGGAAAGTTGTTTGCGCACCTAAATACTATTGGGAGAGAGGGGGAAGCAGACAGGCGAGCAAACACACACATCCCCTTCTTATTGGACAAACCCTCTCACCCTTCGCAGCCAATCAGAGCTGCTGAGGCGCTCCATCTGCCAATCAGCTTGAAGCGGAGGAAGAGGGAAAGGAAATAGGTGAAGTGTTAACTAGTAGCATTGCGTGAAAGATATAAGAGGTCTCCGCGTGGCAGAGGGCGACCCGGTTGGCTGTAGCCCCCTCATCCGTCCTTGGGAGCTTCTGGGAGAGGCGGAGACGACCCACTGAAACGGTACGTGCAAATGTGTATGGGAAGGTTCTTCGGAGGGTAGGGAAGAGAGGAAGGGCGTGAGAAAATAAACCCTCCTCGACTTGAAACAGAGCCTCTAGTCCTTCCTGAAGGACTGCTCCTTATAGCTTCGCCCATTGACCGGGAAAGCTGGGAGTCAGTTCAACGACCGCTCAGCCCCTTTCCAAATCGTGTATCGGTCCCTCAGAAAGCGGCGTCCGTGACAAGAGAGCAGGGCTTCAAATGCAAGCGTTTTCACTCGTTACACAAATGCAGAGGATTTTCTTCTCCCTACTCAAGTTACGGATTCGCCCTTTAGAATCCGTCTCATCTGCTTGCGGCTGACCTGTTTTTCTCTGAGCATCTTCGTCTCCGATGTAGAGGCACCTTTCTCAAAGAGGTTCACTGGTCTAAAGCAATTAATGAAATGTCTCCCTGCCCAAAATAAGGATGCAGCCCCGGATCCCCCAATATCATTAACGAGATTCGAGTGTCCACTTCAATTATGCAAGAAGTTAGTCCTACTAGAAGCAGCCTAGATCTTCGGGTCCCCGGGTAAAAATGAACAGGATGGGAGATGGGCGATCACATTTCCAAGCAGCTCCTTTGGAGTTGGGGGGGCAGAGTGCTAGGGTGTACTTAATAACTCACTATTATTAAATTGGAGGGACCAACCTGTGGCTCTCCAGATATTGCTGAATTACAATTCCCAGCATCTGTACTATTAGCTATAGAGCAACAGGAGTGGGAGTGACTGGTCCTGTATTGTAATGATAAGCAAGCTTCATGAGATGATGACACACTTGGAATTTTGAGAAATTATTTATTTATTTGATTTATAGCATGTTGTGAGCACTCTTCCAAAATGGATACCATGAGGGAGGTTGGATACAGTATTGGCAAAGTGGTTGCTATAAGTAATGATAGCCAGTCCCAAAAAAGCCATTTACCCAAAGGCAAACTGATGGAATTGTTCATATTCCCAGTAAGTATACATTTAATCCAAAAGTGAGTGCTATGTTGCCCTTCAGGTATTGTTGGACTACAATTCCCATTAATCTTTCCTACGACCATACTGTCTTCGACTTATGAGAATTGGAGTTTGACAATATTTGGAGGACCACATATTACCCATCTGTGCTCCAAGCAAGGTGGTGGTAGGATAGGTTTCAAGAACATGTAAGATATAGCCTAAAACGTTTGCAATGTTCACCAAGATTCCAGACAAACATTCACTGAGGCAACAAAACCTGCCCTGTTAAGTCAAGGACTGCAAAAATCTATTGGGAAATCTGATTTTGTTATCAGATAAGAAAATCCTATTATCTTCTTTTGTACATATATAAAGTTCTTAGGTCTTACTGTCTGCCAGACCCAGTGTTTTGAAATGCCAGGAAGGCAATAAAAAGGAGGTCAAATAGTCATCTTTAGCTGGATAAGGATCACATATAGGCCTCCCATGGCTGTATCAGGACCACTTTGCTCCCAAAGGTGTTCAACAGGGATGTGGTCTTTCAAAGGTTTTAGGAGATGAGGAGGAGAATGCTTCTTCATCTCAGCTTTTTTTCCCTCATTGCTCATATGATGCCATCTTTTTCTCCACTACTACTTATCCATTACACAAATACTGAGTAACTTTAATAGCTGGGAAGGAAATATTGATCCATTTGATATGTGCAAATACCAAAGCACACTTTGGAGGGGGCCTGGCAGTTATTCTTCCATGAAGAACCTGAGGAGACTTCTAAGATAAGCCACCTTTCCTATCTATTAAAACAGCCCTCTGTCTAAGCCATGATTGAACATGATTAAACTGCACAACTCATCAAATTTTAAAGCAGTTGACATCTTCTATTATTTCCTTTACGTTCATTATTCCAACTGAGATTGCTCTCACTGAGGAAGGATGACTGTTGACAGAAGGGCCATTCAGAAAGGGCATATTTTCTTATTATGACTCACACTTTTAAATGGCATGATGTTTCTGTATGTGAATTGACTTTTTAAAAAGTCTATGTACTAACTATGAATAGTGAATGCACAAATCTCTTTGCTTATTTTGTTAAAGTAGTCTTGATAACTTGATAATACAGCTGGTGTTACGGGTACCTTTGAAAAAGCTCATAGCAGGACAGGAGAGGCATCAACCTTAACTTCAGAGGGGATGCGGTTCAGAGTTAGATAACAATCTGTTTTTCTTAAGTATTCAAATTATGTTTGGTGAGGATGGCTTATTCTATTTCTAGGTGTCATCAATTTTAATTTTTTTTTTCACAGCTAGTGGGCCTCAACTGCAAGAAATGGCATGTTTCTCTGATTTTTTTTTTAAGAGGTCCTGACAACAAGGGATCTTAAAATAGATATCGTTTGGGATCCGCTGCTGTTGAATATCCCAAAATAAGACTCTAGAAGTTTCTGAGACTCTTTCTCCATTTTAAACATTCTGAAGTCATTCCCTTGCTGTTTCATTTTATACACATGTGGGTTTTTTCCCCCATGGAAAATATAATTCTAAACTTTTAGGAGCCCCCCTAAGTCAAAATTGTGATAGCATTAGAAGGACAAAACATCTGGGCCAGATTGTACCTTTCATAACAAAGGGCAGATCGTCATTTCTCCTGCTGCACAGATTCCTTATGAGTGCACATATGGAGTTTACAAAAAAATCTTTTTATAGTACTGTTCTGAATCTCCTGGTTGCTGCATTTATGCAAGTGGCTGAAGGAAAAAACTAAGGTCTATTTGTTGCTGAGCTGCATGGAAGTTGGGGTTCAAAGGATAAATAGTACAGATGAATGCAGAACTGGAATGTTGGGTTTCAATTGCATTGATTCTTTCATTCATTTATAGTCTGGGAAAGTCTTTTGGAAAGTGCTGGCGATACTTGTACCAAAGAGCCTCTGGAACCCTAGAATTGACTACTGTTAAGTGGAAAGAGCTCCTTAGGCACCTTATACTATAGGGCTTTTTTTTGTAAAAGATCCATAACCATGCAGACATATCATGGCTAGTTTTTTTTTTCTCCCTCAAAGCAGTGTTGGCCAGTTCTCCTACACAAACACACAGAGAGACAGAGACTTCTGTTCTGCATGTTCTTTTCCACTATGCAGTCAAACACTTATTATAATTCTTTTCTTTCAGATAAACTTTAGTATTTGGAATTCCCCCCCCCCCCCGATAAATAAATAAATAACATTTTGAGAGCTCCTAGTGCTACCGATCGGAAGACTGTGGAACTATTCAGTCATTTATTTCCAAATACTGTGTATATTACTGTTCCTGTATTATAAGAAAAAGATGCATAAATTGGTGGGATAACCCAAGAGAGTTATAGCTGTAGTGTGACATTTGGACACTCATACACACCCATCCCCCATTACATTCCATGATTCACTTTCTGGGGAGCTGTGAACTGATGGAGTCTCCTTTTAGCGGACTGAATCCAGATGTCTGCATGCTTGAAATAATGAACCCACTAAAATCAACAGAGCAAGTTATGATAACCAACCTTTTGAAGTTGCCTTACTTCTGAAGAAATGTATGTCTCTTGACCACAGCTTTCTGTTCTTTCCCTTTCCCCCCATCTCTTCTTGATGTTTTTGAGCTTTCTGCTTGCTTGAAGGCTGTGCAAGAGGCAACTTTCATCTTTTCACTCTTGCAGGTCTGCAAAAATACACAAATGCACCTATGACTATTTTAATGCTTGGCTGCACTTTGTGTGTGCGTGTACCTTGGAGTCAGTTTTGTACTCCTGGCGACTGCCTGGACTAGTCCCTGCCGTTTTCTTGGCAAGGGTTTTCAGAAGTGGTTTGCCATTGCCTCCTTCCTAGGGCTGAGAGAGAGGGACTGGCCCAAGGTCACCCAGCTGGCTTTGTGTCTAAGGCGGGACTAGAACTTATGGCCTCCTGGTTTCTAGACTGGTGCCTTAACCACTACACCAAACTGGCTCTCATTTAACTGCACTATAGACGATTGTTTTATTTATTAAATTTGTATTCTGCCTTTCATTCAGGACCTCAGTGAGCCATCATAAATAGCACTCCTTTTTCCTGTCTTTCACCATCACAATAATCCTGTAAGGTATAATTAAAGAAGTTTTATATAAAAGCACTATAGAAAAATTCTAATCCAAAATTCTTTTTAACCAGTGTAGCAAATCTTTACCGTTAGTCTGGGTAGCACTATATTATTAAACCTACTTAGACTGCTACTAAAGTCCATACCTTTGGTGTCTAGCAAGTGAAAAGGGCAATGATTCTAATCTATGTAATGGCTGTATGCATTAAATCAGTGGTTAATTATTCTTCTCCATGCAACCATGCTTTAGACTTAGCAAAACTAAACATTAATTGTCTTAGGAACAGAAATACTTTTATCAGTAGGACACATGCCCTAAAAGATTCATAGGAGGCTTTGCAAATTGCACATCTACCCCCCTTCCCCCAAAATACACACACTGCAGTCCAGGTCAGAAACCATGGCTGGAAAGCACAACGTGCCAACCCTCTTATGACCTCAGTTCTTGCCCTTTAGTCTACCCTCTGTTGTAACATTAACAGAAGGCAACCTTTGTGCTGTTACTACTGGGCATTTTCTTTTTTCCTCTCTCTTCTTCTGTAGCTCTAAGGAAAGATAGAAAAAAGGCTTATGTTCTAGCACTGTTGACAATTCCTGCCCAGGTCCTGTTGTCTCACTGCCAAGAACTTGATTAGGCAAACGGCCTTGTTTACTTTCAATGCCCCTGATGTATCTTAAATGCCACCATACTTTCTGTGGCACTGCAACACCCTTTTCCTATTTTGAAACTTTTAGGCTTAGGAAATACAATTTATTTTTTACAAAATGGGCTTAATTGGCACCTAGTTACTCCCTCCCTTATTGCTACCCTTAAAAGCTTGGGGGGATGGACAACTTTTCCTAGAAACCAAAGCCTCTTATTTTATTATGACCTGTACTTTTAGAAACGATAGAAACTTTTCTTTATTGTTGCTTTCTGCAATGTGGTATCACCCAGATGTGCTAGAGTAAGTCATGCAATATAACTCTGAACTCCCTTTTTTAATTGTTTCCAGTACTATCCAATTTCATGCTGCCAAAAACTACTGATGGGTGGTGAGAAACAAAGGGAGATAGGTAGGGTAAGTCTCCAATGGGCTTCACATACCTTTGCAAGTGGAAACACGTATTTTCTTTTTCACACTTATTTATTTATTCATTTAGTTATTCAATTTATATAGCTGCCAATCTCTCACATGTGAGTTATTGCAGCATTTATATCCTGCCAATTTCAAATGGCTCCAGGCGGTTACTTATTCTATTGCCAGCTATAAAGATCTCTCAGCAGTTTGCAATAAAACCCCAAACCAAAGCCAAGCCCACTAATATTAAAAACAATTAAGCTTAATGGTTAAAATAGTTTAAAGATTATTTTAAAAGATGCATTTTAGTGTATTTTTCATATCAAAGATGTTCAGAGATAAACCTTCCTTATTTAGGCAGGCATACATTTTTGTGAGATGGACAAACTTTGTACAATTTTGTTTACACACCTTTTTAGAATTGTATTTTGTGGTTTCCAGTGGTTTTGCATGCTCTGTCACTCCAGGAATTAACATTCAATAAAAAGTGCTAGTGTTTTACACACACACACACACACAGAGTAGAGCCATAATCCAAGAGAAAGAAAAAAATAATTACTACAGTCTTGAATATCATTCCCAGTGGCCAGTGCCAGATAATGTAACCATCTTAGCTCTTCTCTTAGCAGATTCTGGAACAGAAGGAAAATTCACAGCCTGCTTTAATGATTAGCTAACAGCATGCCTGCTTTCTTTACCACATGAGCCATAGAAATTATTCCTACATTTACATGCCTGAAAATCTCTGAGGTGCATATGAACACCAAGGAAAGAATTAAAAGCTATCTTCCAGAAAGGCAAAAATTCAGGAGGAGTCTGGTAGGACCTTTTCCAACCTACTGTACAGGTAGTCCTTGACTTACAACGACAATTGGAACCGGAATTTCTGTCACCAAGTGATCCGGTCATAAAGCACGATCACATCACTTAACGACACCAATCCCTGCAATCCTGATTGTCGTTGTTAACTGAATCCCATGGTCATTAGGTGAAGCAACTTCCTGCTGGCTTCCCATAACCAAAGTCAGTAGTAAGCCAGCAGGAAGTTGCAAATGCCAGGCCAGCAGGCAGGTAAGTACTGCTGCCAGGTGGGGGAGGGAGTGAGGGGGTGCGGGGAGGGTGCAAGGCGTGCATGAGAGGCATTGCTTGGTCGGGAAGAGTGCATGGGGGTGCAGCGTGGATCAGGAAGGGTGTGTAGGGATGCGCAAGAGGTGCTGAACAGGTCAGGGAAGGCGCATAGGGGTATGTGAGAGGTGCCGCACAGGTTGGGGAGGGCGCACGGGTGCACAAGAGGCACTTTGTGGGTTGGGAAGGGCATGCAGGGGTGCAGCATGGGTTGGGAAGTGTGCGCAGGGGTGTGCAAGTGGATGGTGGAGCATGAGCACAGAGGACTAGAGAGGGTGCGACAGGTGGGGGAGACTTACCCCAGCGACTTACAACCTTCTCTGCCGGCTTCCCCATTGACTTTCTGAGGAAGCCACAGAGAAGGTTACAAATGGCGATCACATAATAACGGGGTGCTTGGCAACCAGTTGTAAGTGCAAACAGGTTGCCAAGCACCCAGATCACAATCACATGACCACAGAGGGTGCTGCAATGGCTGTAACTTCAGAGACTGGTTGTAAGTCCCTTTGTTCAGCACTGTTGTAACTTTGAAGGGTTGCTGAACAAATGGTCATAAGTCAAGGGCTACCTGTATACATTTTATGAATCCAGACTCTTCCTGTTTTTTTTGAGTACCATAGACTAACATGGCTTTCCTTCTACAACAATCCCTGATATGCACGCTAGCAAACACTGAGGAAGCAGAGCAATGAGGTTGATTAGGCTAAGGGCTTGTTAACAATGAACACGGAGTGTGCTGATAGAAGATCGCATTGTTATTTGGAAACCAGCAATCTGATTCTCTGTGGTAGAAGAGAACCTTACTGGACATAGCTTGATAGAGTTTTGATGGCCAGTGTCTGAACAACAAAGTACATATTCCCTGCCGTTTTTCCTGTGTCTTGCATTTCTACAGAAAGCAGCTTCTACAACGGCAAACTTCAGTCAAGGAAAGTGGGAGAGCCACTCTGCTATCTGCTTCTGGCAATCTGCCTGCCTGCACCTATATTGCTTTTCTCGTCACAAGGATAATTCGTTTCCTTAATGAAATATTTTTAGGCTGCTTTTAAGACCTTCTCAAGGCAGCTTCCAGGGGTGTCCTCAACCCTCAAATAAGTCAAGATGGGGTCCATGACCATACAAGAAAGGGACAGGGCTTTGATCACACAGTAGTGGCCACCACCCTGACTTTTTTGACCCCCTGTGGATGTTCCCAGCAACTTCCAAGATAAAATGCACAAAGACATTAATTGAAAGCGGTGATGAAAATAATCAAATGTTCCTTCAAAAAGAATACATTTTACCCCTGAAGTGACAGGCAGAAGGAAATAGAGGAGAAAGGGTCAGCCTTCCTCTTCCTTACCACCATTCTTCTGCCTGCAAGTTCAGAAGCTGCTTTTAGGCTGGCTTGTTTGTTTTAAAGCCAACATTGCAATAGAAATAGCGAGAAAAACAGCATTATCCAGATTCCAATCCGACTTAAGTTTGGATTCCAATCCAAATTAAGTTTCTGATTCCAGGCAGGAGACCAAACGCATGTGCACATGCGCGCACAAGCACAGACATCTAACTTTAGAGGAAAAAGAAAGAATAGATTGAATACACCAATTGTTTTTTGATTATGAAAAGCACCTTTGCTAACATTAAAAGAAACAACATCCAATAAATTGCCTATGGAATTGCACATGATTTTATAACAGAAAGGCTCCAAAAGATTTTGTCTTGAGTGTGCCAATTAACCTGTTTCTTTGTTTTTGATAATATGCTTCTCTAACAATTACAATTAACACTGCAAAAAAGCAGTGTCTTGGAACCAAAGAAGTACGTATTAGCCTTGCAACAGTGGAACTTGGGTCTTGTGAGACATTTGGAAACTCCAGAAAGACATCATCAGATCTTGCCTGGCACCCTCCTATAATATGTTGTGCTACAGCTCTAATTACCCCAGGCCAGCTATTGGCAAGAGGGGAGCCTAATCCAACACTTGGGACATCTACACTGAGGATTTGCTTGCCTTTTTAAAAATTATACTGCTCCCAGAGGTAGAGGCATACAGGGAGTACTGCTGTTTACATGACTACTCAGTCTCTCTTACGTTGACCTTGGCTGGATTTACTTGTCTTGCCTGTAATTTTATTTGTCTTGCCTATAATTTTAGTTTTGCTTTGACTTTGGCATCCATTGACAAAAGTGCAATTATTGCTATATACACCATATTGGCAAGAACCAGATATGGTTGTTCATTAAAATATGGCATCTGCATGATACTTAGAGCATAGTATCATTTTTTTTTCAAGCCAGATGTTAATTTGATCTGAATTACAGAAATGGTCCTTGTCATTTGCTCTAAAAGCAAATGTCTTAATCACTAATCTTAGCAGACACAGAAAACAGTTGCCCCATTTGTTGTTCTTGTTGCCCAGGGTCTAAAAAAAGTTGAAAATGTGGGTTCTCTGATAAATACCTTTCTTTTTCTTTTTTCTTTTTTTTAAAAGGAATGTATTTATTTTATGTAGGCATTTTATTAGAAGAAAATAATCCTATAAGCTCCCCACCCCCCACTCTTAAAATTAACAGGGAGCCACATATTACTTACATTAGAGATGGTTGGAAGGAAGGCTATAGTGTTGGCCAATTTCTGCACACATCAATGCCTCTTGCCTCAAGAATGTAGGACTATGTAGATATTGATCCAGATTCCGAAGGTCTTGTGTGTGTTAAGCAATAATACACACTGAGGGCACGTCCACATGAGGATGCCAAGCCACTTGTTAAGCAGCTGTTTTTCCATGATGTCAGCAGTGTTGGAAAATTAAGCTGCTTTATCTCCAGCTCAGCTGTGGCTTAGTTGAGAGTGCTGCTGATTATTCTTCCCTTTTTGGGTTGAGATGTTGCAGTTCCCTTTCTCCTTTGGTGGGAACTCTTGCCTCATTCCTTCACCTGGTTTTTGGGCTGTAGGTGCCACTAAGGGAAAGGGCTGGAGTGCCACTGCCTCTCAGCCATAGGAAACAGGGATAAAACAGACAGTGTTTTTGTTAGTTTCCTCTTCTCTTCACAGCTCTCCAGCTCCAAGGGAAGTTTTTCTATCCTTTTTGGGTGGGGAGGTTTGGGAGTTTGCTTTTGCTACAGCAGTTTTATGTCAGGCAGTGATTTTCTGCTCCTGGTTCTCAGGGCTTTGACTAGACTGAAGACAGTCCCAGCTTGCTGTCAAGCTACTCCTGGGAGTTTAGGGCAGCAGCAGCATCCAGGGCGGAGGGTCAAAAAGGTGAAGTTGGTGGTCCCAACCACACCAAGACTCACCCTTTTTGTATGTGCTCAGTGTTGCATGTATATACTAAGGGGCAGGGCTTAAATTGCATAGTCGCAGATATCCTCTTGAGTTTTTTTTTACCACTTCTCCCCATGGGTCATTAACCACTTATTTGCCCTGAACCTCTATCCATAGCTACCCAGTTTGTTCTAAGTGTACATATTACCACATGTGTAGTGTTAAAATAAGATTGAATTGCTTGGCCTTCTTGGCCAAAACTGTCACCTGCCTCTTGAGCAGGAGCTGTGAGCCCAGGAAAACTCCCAAGTTCTGCGCCAGTCCTGAATAGGGGAATGAAACCGCATTCAGGACTAAAAATGGGAAGTCTCCAGTTTCAGTTGGTCCAACTACCTACAGCCACTTGGGCAGGGTGCTAGGGTTGAGTCTGAGTCTTTTCCTCACTATCCAGACCCCCACAGCCTCCAAACCCTGAGACAAGACCTTGACCACATCACGTGGTCAGCCTGGGCTTAGATATATCATCAGCTTAGCGGTGATTCCTGACCTCAGAATGACAGGTCACCTCACCCAGATATTAAACAGGAGAGGGAGAGTGTCAAGCCCTGTGGCACCCCACATATCAGGGGGCTCAGGTTCAAACTCTTCCCCCACCAACACTGACTGGGACCAGTTACAAAGAAGGAGAAAAATCACCACAATACAGTGCCCTCTACTCTTCATTCCCAAAAGTGGTCCAGAAGGACACCATGGCCAATAATATTGAAAACTGCTGCACCAGATGACCAATGACATCTTTGTACCAGGTTCCAGTCTGAATCCCAACTGAAACGGGTCCTGGGCCCTCTGACGCTGTAGTTCATTTTTTTAATCCACTATTTGTTGAGACATATATTTGTTTGCATGTGTGTGTGTGTGTGTGTGCGCGCGCTATTACTGATATAGAATGGTTGAAAACCACAGCGTGGGTTAGAATGTGTCCTCTTCCTGTTACATTTAAATCCACAAATGTCTTACGCCATTATAATGATGCTACTGTTGCTATAATACAAAATAAATCATAAGATGATTTAAACATCCAAATAAATTTATCTTAAAGTTTGAAATGGTCTTTTACTTCCAGCCACCATGACCCACCAGTTTCCAACGCTCTCTCCAGAGCAGAAAAAGGCACTCTCTGACACAGCTCAGCGGATTGTAGCTACCGGCAAAGGGATCCTAGCTGCAGATGAATCTGTAGGTAAGTTTTATCAAACAATCATTTTCGTCCTTTTCTCTGGAGACTTCCAGGTTGGAAAAGGTTTAACAGATTTATTTCAGCACTGAATGATTAAACAATAAGGTGCTCCGATGACAAGATAAATGAGGCTCATTTTCAGAGGTGCCTTGGAGCAGGGTTCTTCAACCTCAGCAACTTTAAGCATGGCTGGCTGGAGAATTCTGGGAGTTGAAGTCCACCCATCTTAAGGTTGCTGAGGTTGAGGAGCCTTGCCTTAGAGAAGCCAAGGGAAGACATTCAGAAATGAATTTTACATTCTGTTCCAGTCCCACGATACAGCTTTTCCTAGTCTGCACACCTTCAGACTGCAGACAAAGGACAGGAAATGTGAATTTTCCAATCAAAGACTGCTAGTATAAACCCAACTTTACCTAACCCTATACAAGAGAGAAGATTAGCCAATTTTTTATAAGCAGCAAGGATATTTTCACATGAGGTAGAATTTGAAGATTAAATTCTATACCTGTCATCTGAAGGAGTATAACCCACTACTTGGCATGCTTTAGGTGATGGAATTTTATGAATCGTTGAGTGTTATTCATGAATGCACACCCTACAATCTTCTTTTGTTGAGCTTTTAAAACTCAATATAAATAAAAGGACAGATTATAGGCAAACTTCACCAACAGAGTTCCTGACTTTGAGTGGTTCCTCTCTCCATAGGAACAATGGGTAACAGGCTGCAACGCATCAAAGTGGAGAATACGGAAGAAAATCGCCGTCAGTTCCGTGATATTCTCTTCTCTTCCGACCGCTCCATCAACCAACAGATTGGGGGGATTATTTTCTTCCATGAGACTCTCTATCAGAAGGACAACACTGGAAAACTCTTCCCAGCTGTCATTAAGGACAAGGGCATAGTGGTTGGAATCAAGGTAAATAGTTTCAACATCCTTCCCCAGAGCTAGTTGCTGCAGAAAAGTAGAAGTGCCCAGCTTTTATCTGTGCTTCTATTGTAGGACTGATTGCAGGACGCACAAACGCTCTGAAAGCAAGGATGGTGCAAAGTAAAGCCGGGGGTGGTGGTGGTGGTGCTGTTTGTGCCTTTTGGTTGAGTTACACAGAGAACATAGTTTATATATAGTAAATCTGCTGGGTGAAGGCAATTTCATAACTCCAACATATATTGATACTGCCCACATTCAAATGATCCAGGCTTTACTACATTTTGTGATATAACTGCATTTAATGCTGTGTTAATTATCCACAGCTGGATAAAGGTGTGGCTCCATTGGCAGGAACTAACAATGAAACCAGCATTCAAGGTAAGCTTTCTTTTACATCTTAGAATTTTCAGAAACATTCTAGCGCCTAAGATAAAAAGGTAGAAGAACAAGAAAAAAAGAATGCAACTCTTTTGAGTTGAAGGGAAACACTTCTACAAGGATTGAAAGCAAGAACAAATTAATATTGGGAGGAATGGAACCCTGGCTTTGGAAGGCAGGATTGCATTTTAGTCCTGAAAACTCAAGAAATGAGGAATCCAAAAAAAATAGAATTTATGTTCAAATAGGAACACAGTTACCTACTTACGGTAGCAAAAGCAATCATTGTCACATGCCCCAAAGGGCAGTACTTATAAAGATTTATGTAAAAAATCAAAATTCTTGTCTGAAGCTTCCTCAAGACTACAAAACAATTCAACTTTTCTACCTGGTATCCTAAGCTTCTAGAAGTTTGTTTACATGGCACTCTTATCCATGGTTGACTCAACCAAGAATTTTTCAATGAAACCAACATACTGGATTTTCATGACACGCTGAGCCATAAACTAACCTCACAGACTGAGTTTGCTGCATTGGGAAAATCCAGCTGCTAAGATAATTTCTGCATTTCCCTTCAGGTCTGGATGGGCTCGCTGAGCGCTGTGCCCAGTATAAGAAAGATGGAGCAGATTTTGGCAAGTGGCGTGCTGTGCTGAAAATTACAGACACAACTCCCTCTACTCTCGCCATCCAGGAGAACGCTAACACATTGGCACGCTATGCTAGTATCTGCCAACAGGTATAATAAAGTCTCCACAAGTATTTGCATGCTTGGGACAGCTTGTCTAGGGGCGCTAATGAGCATGCCCGTGAGTGTCTTTTACTAGTTTTAAGCTAGCTAAGCATAAGTGCAGCCTATCTAAATTTCAATTAAATTCTCTCTCTGTTTAAACACCAGCATGGCTTAGTTCCTATTGTGGAACCTGAGATCCTAACCGATGGGGACCATGACCTCCAGCAATGTCAGTATGTGACTGAAAAGGTAAGGGGGTGTTGTTATAATTACAAAGAGTCTGGCCCACTTTTCGGTCTAAAATTAAATCCCCAAGAGTACAATGGTCTTATCCCCTGGTGAGCAGCGCTCACTCTCTTCAAATATATGTCTAATCTTCAGGGTTTGGTTTTTTTAAGTCCAAACTGTTTTGTCTTTCTCATAATATTCACTCTACTCCTAAGTTATACCATCGTTAAAAAAAATTAGGAACGCCATCTCAGTTACATGGGATACCATTAGAGGTTTTTGCAGACTTGTAGTTTTATTAGAAATAATTAGGCAAGAATGCACATCACACATGACAATATATGCCGGTTTTGAAATGCTGGGCTAATGATTTTTGAAGTGAAATGAGTAAATATAAACAGGTTTTCTCCATTTGTTTAAAATATAAAACAAGTATGGGGAATATTACTGAACCACACCTCCCCATATTTCTTGCCCTGGGCCATAATGGCTGAGGCTAAAGGGAGTTACAGGTTAACATCTAGAGGACCTGATTATGTCAGTATATAAGCGAAGTATAATCAACAACAATGTGTTGCCCTACAACTCCTATCATTGCAGCCAGTGTGAGCATTAATGAATGATAGGAACTGTAGTCCAACACAGAAGGAAAGTACCAGACTGAGGAAGGACAGCCATATTGGGTAGCCGTGGAGACACTGAAGGAAGCTAAGCCTCTACGTGTTGCCAGACCATCTTGTTTGAGGGTGAAGCCTTAAGCACACTTATCTGGGAGCCGCCACACTAAAAGAAGTGGGGTTGTAAGCATGTTATAAAGATTTTCCCCACCCCTTTTCCTTGTATCCCAGGTGCTGGCTGCTGTTTATAAGGCCTTGAATGACCACCATGTCTATTTGGAGGGAACGCTGCTGAAGCCCAACATGGTGACCGCTGGACAGGCTTGTCCCAAGAAATACACCCCACAGGACGTGGCCATGGCAACAGTTACAGCTCTCCTTCGGACAGTCCCCGCAGCTGTTCCAGGTAATTCTTCAGACCCTGTTATTTCAGCACCTGAAGTCCCCTCAGTCATTATTTCATTTCTGGTTTTTCTATCTAAATTAAGGACATTTTAAAGCTGAATTTGGGCATTCTGATCCAACCTTTCTTGCTGCCAAGCAGCAGATTTGTGAAGGGAAAAATGTGATGCTTTCATGCGAATATTCTATCCGTGGTGAGAACTGATTTAGGCACACCTGGCCTTTTTGCACTCACACTTGCCAGTCGTGTGCTTATCTAGAAGGAAGAGGCTGTAGCAGCCTGCTAAGCCTGTAAGGTGGAAGGCTGCAGTCTCCAACTTGCTGTTCTAGAAGCCTTCTGCTTTTGGGGAGTGACTAGATTGTTTCTGCTGCCATCTCCTGTCTTCCATGGGGTAGCTCACCCGGAATTCACCCCCTACTCTTGGTGTATGAGAGAGACAGTCCAGATTCATTTTAAATTAATTTTTAAAGAGCTACATGGCTTGGGATCAGGTTATTTGAAGGACTGCCTGCAATTGTACAAAACTGGCCTACTGGGGCGACAAAGACCCTTCTTGGGTCACCTAGGTCGGTCTAGGTGCGGTCTTTCTTGTGGCAGCCACATCTTTATTAAATCTCTTTGGTAGAAGGTGTTCCTGTCTTCCTTCATAATTACTTTTGAGTAAACCTGAAAGTTTCAGTCCACTTTTAAATGACTGCAAGATGTAGGTCCAAAATTTACCATCCCTAGTTTTAAATCTTGCTGAGTTTTGTTTTGTTTAAATTTGGCCTCTACTGAAATGGAATGTTTACAGCATAGTTTGTAGTTTGAATTGGCTGTATTTTTATTTTTTTTATTTTTTTTGTACAAATTCTTATTTATAAGCTTCCTTGAGAAACTTCTATCTTGAAAGGGGAATAAACATATTTTTGATAAGAAATCACTTTTCCTTGCTACTCCTATGTGTCAGCGAGTCAGACAATTAAGCTCAGGGGCGGCTCCAGTTTCAGTGGTGCTTATGCTTTGAGGCACATTTAAAAAAAAAGGTGAAGATGCCCTTGAGTGAAGTCTAATTCCATGTATTTTTCATGGCAAGGATATGGAAGCAGCTGGCAGTCACCTTCTTCAGGATGTGTTTTGAATTCTTAGTTTAGCCAACATATACAGCATCATGATTAATCCAGCACGGTTACTTTAGCACTTAGGAATTTGAGCCATCAGTATCTTGCACTCTGATTCGAACTGCAGGAATCTGCTTCCTTTCTGGGGGCCAAAGTGAAGAGGAGGCATCCATTAACCTCAATGCTATCAATCAGTGCCCACTGCCTAAGCCCTGGAAGCTGACCTTCTCCTATGGACGAGCTCTGCAAGCATCGGCTCTAGCGGCCTGGTCTGGCAAACCGGAGAATAAGAAGGCTGCCCAAGAGGCCTTCATCAAACGGGCAAAGGTAAGCCCAGCGTCCTCCAGAATCTCAAAGGTACCAAAGCAAAAGGAAGAGCAAAAGAATCGGTATATGTTTCAAACTGAAATATCCTTACTGTCAACCAAGCCATTTCTAGCATTTTGTTTTCACACAGTGCATCTTCCCTCAGTTGTTTTTTTTTTTTTTTTAATGATCCAGCTTACCTGCTAATATCACCATACCACCTGATAAACCCTTTGGAGGGCCTAATGATAAAGCATGCCCATAATTATAATAGTTTGAAAAGTGTGCCCAAGGCTGAAAAAGGTCATCTGTCCTAGTTTATCATGCACATATTTAAATGAGCAGTTAAGTGAGTAAACCCCACTTAAATGAGGTAAACCTGAGTTAAACCTAGCTCAGGGTGATATCTAAGCCCACCATGTCAACTTTAGTGAACAAGTCATAGTAGCTGCATTATAAAAGAGCCAGTTTGATTAAGGTGCTGGCTTAGAAACCAGGAGACCATGAGTTCTAGTCCCACCTTAGGCATGAAAGCTGGCTGGATGACCTTGGGCCAGTCCCTCTCTGTCAGCCCAACCCACCTCACAGGGTTGTTGTTGTGGGGAAAATAGTATTAGGTATGTTTGCCACCTTGAGTTATGTATAAAAAAGGTGGGAGTAATAATAATACTTCTATGAAAGCAGCATTAGAGTGGGATTTACACAGATGTGAGGATTTGCTCCCATTCTCTTGTAGTATATCTCATTCACAATTCACCTTGACTGACTCTATAGCTAACACTTGCATTTCTGCTCTTACCCAGCAATGATTCACTACTGTATTGCAGCAACCTATTATATATAATATACAAATATTTCAAATTTAATATATATGTTACTTTTCATTTGTAATATATACATTATATAAAATTATATTGTATAAATATATAATTACATATTATAGCATAGTTGACAAATATAGCCTGTGTACAGGTGTATTTTTCAATCAGTCAAATTGGCAGCTTAATTTCTTGTAGAAATTATTCAGTATAATTAAATACTGTAACAAGTAAGACCATACTTGGAAACATAAAGTGTTGCTTGGATTCACTGATTTTTCTCTGTTCTTAATTTTTTTTTAACACTAACCAGCTGTACCTTTTCCTTTTCTTTTTCAGATTAATGGCTTAGCTTGCAAAGGCCAGTATGTCACATCCGAAAAGAGCAGCGGAGCAGCCACCCAGTCACTCTTTAGTCCCAGTTACACATACTAGTTCATAAAGCACTGCAGTCAAGTCACCCTTTGTTACAGTTGGCAGAAGGCTGAAAGAGAAAACATCATTTAACCACATGCATACATTCATAAAGAACTGGACAGGTTTTAAGAATTTCATCTGTTGCTCTTTTTACGACCACTGTCTTTTTATAGTTACCTGCAGCCCCTGTCCTGTTACTGTTATTATCAGGGGGGGAAAGGGTGAATAAAATGGCCGTGTTGCAGAAAACAACAGTCAGGAAAGAGGAAACGGAGTGCCTTTTTCAGTCTATAAACTCTGAACAAATGTTTTATCACTCTGAAAAGATTAAACACCTGTGAAACTTTGGCCAAGTGTATATCTGTTGTTCATTCCTGGTCTCATTGCATTTTTGCCTTTCTGCGTGGCAGTCCACTGACCATATATGATGGCTTAACATAATCAGTGCTTGATGAATGTGATTAAAAAAAACAGGAAAAAACGCTGATAAAATAAAGGGTTGATTAAAAAAAAACAGGGCTCTTCAAAATACAGGGCCCTTCAAAATACCAGTAAGCTCTTCACATCTCAGGGGGAACTTCACTCCAGACGACAGGCGCTGCCACAAAGGTGTGCTTCTGGGGTCCCAATAGGTGGCTTTGTTTAATCAATGGAACCCGGAGCACGCCAACCCTGCCAGACTGAACCAGCCGGGCAGATACTACTATGGCAGGCATAGTAGTGTTACGGCTGGTTTATGGAATCGGGGAGCCCGGTGCAATGCCAGGTTTGGAGGTCTCCCTCAGAACCCTAGATTAACATTTCATATGGGTTCCTGCAAAAAAAGATCTTACGTTTTTAAAACAGAATACGCCCAGAACCTGAACAATTTTTTAAAGTACTTAGAAGACACTCATTGCATAGAAAAGCATCACACAGGGAAATCCTGCTTAGATGAATGATCCATTGGCTCAAACTACCTGTTGACTAAACCAGATTGTATAAGTTTATAGGTGGACCTGCCTGCTCAAAAACCCTATTGGCCCAAGGCAACATGAGATCCTTTGGGGGAGGAGCCAGACATAGTCTTAATTTTCATGCCCTTGCTTAACCACAGCCTTCTTCAGCTTCTGCTCTTAGGGAGCTTCCATTTTTCTGTGATCCAATACAGCTGTATACACTCTCCCCTGCCTCCCCCTTAAACTGGACCTGCATGGCGTAAGCTAATAAAAGCCGAGTGAGCTATTCCTATTGAATCGATTCTATGGATGCACACAGGAGTTTCACCACTGCACGTTAATAGATTGTACATATGAACACTACATATCTAATTTTGCCCTGTATCTATTTTACAGATGGCTTGATAGCACAGCTTTCCAATTTCAGAAATGCTAAGCGTGGCAGGACCTGGTTAATACTTGGGAAGGAAATCCCAGGGCTGAAGGGTAGACTGGGAAGGGAAAAGGAGAAAGGGAAAAAAAATAATAAAACATCCTAGAAGAAAGTAATAGCACCCCACTATTGTACTCTTTTCAAGCAAACTGCATGGATGTGTCTAGGAAGCAATCTGGAGTCACACTCACTTGGAAAGAGATTTTGTTTCTGTACTAGAGCATAATAATTTATTTGGTTTGGAACAAATCTGTTTTTCTCTCCATGCGCAGCCAAGGGAGCAATGTTTCGGTGTCCAGTTCTTTGATGTTTAATATCAGCAGAAGTTAGCGGACAGTTCATTTCTGTTTTGGCATAAATCCACCCGTTTGTGGGAATAGCGTTTGAAGATCATTGCTAAAAATGCACACGTGTACCAACGTTTAAGAACGTGCTACCAACATAAAGCGGCAATGCTTAAATAGATGCTCTTACGGGTGGTTTTGCACATACGCTGGAGTAGAAATAAAACAGCCTGACTTAAAATCTTGGCGAGGAGCGAGCCTCGCGGTCAACCGCGCTAACGGGACGGGCTGGACGATCTTCGCGGCTTGGAAGAAAGCAAAGCGTGGCAACCACGTCTCAGTCAGCCACCAGCCGCCTCCCGTCTGCAGCGCTCGCCCCACCAGCGCTGCCCGTTCTCCCGTGCCGACCTTTCGAGGGGCAGGACAAAAAGCCGCCGGAATGAGCGCATTTCACGGCGAAGTCTGAATCTCCGCCGGAGAGAGTGGAAGTCCGCCTCGCCGCGGCCAGGCAGCGCGATCTTCGCTTCTCTGCGGTGGAGAGAGGCAAGAAAGTCGCGCTGCAATGGAAACCCGTTCGATTTCGACAGTTGGACGGGCTCGGATGGCACCTGATGCTGACCACTTGCCAATAAAGGCTGCGACAGATGGTTCCTTTCGCTCTCTATTTTTTCCCGCTAACTTTTCCAGGGTCGGGAGGAAAAGAAAAAGAAAAAAGAAAGAGCACGCTCCGATTGCTGCGGTCACAGGGCTAGACAGCCAGTCGTAGGAAAGCCCCGCCCTTTGCTTTCCGATCAACGGCGGCGTCGCATTAAGGCAGTCCCGATCGTGCCCTGCTACTTCTACAGCATCCTGTCGCTACGGAGAGGAGCAAACTACAAATCCCACAATGCCAAGGGCTGCGGGAGGGCCTTCGTGCGCCCTTTCCCCCCGCGGCGCGGTCTGCGTGCCCTGCGAGGGGCGGTGCTTTCTTTGCGTCGGCGAAGATGGCGGCTTCCGTCGGGCTGCTGAGGGTGTGGAGGCGCCGGCTGAGTTTGGGGGTGCCTGCGCGCGGGAGTTTCTGGGGAAGACAGAGGTAAGTCAGATGTCTGTAGCCATCATGGGAAGAAAGAGGCGCGTTGTATGGGGACGGGAGCGAAGCGGAGGGGCAAATTCGGAAATGGGGCACGGTTGGCAGAGCTGAGTTGCAACAATTCGGGTGCCGCTAGGTGGCAGCAGAGAAAACGCGGAGATTCCTCTTCTCTGCTGCCGCCTTGCGCTCGCCCGGATGTTTGCAGACCAGCTACAGCCAAAGCTTCGCGGGAGAGTCCTTGGAAGTAAAATCTTAGTTTTTTTATTTCGTAGCTTTTACCCGGAGAGCCTCCAGCTGTGTGTTGAATGCCAGGCACGTTTAAGCCTAGTCCTTCACACTGCATCGTCCTATCTCTGCAGTTCTGCTTCTGGTATTCTGCTCTCTCCGGGGGATTTGTGTATTTTAAAAATCTTTTTTTAGCTTTTTTTTTTTTAATTTGTGATCATGTTTTTATTCTGATAATAACTTTCTGTCTTTTTGTAATGCCCGTTTTTATTTGCTTGTTATTTTAATTGTACACTGCCCAGAGTCGCTTTGTGAGATGGGCAGCTATATAAATGTGATAAAGAAATAAAGTTGCAATGGTTACAGCATTCTTCCCGGGCTGTTATTTTTCAGAACCTTTGATGTACAGTTCCACATTTCCTGCCCAGATGGTTGGTTAAATTCTTTAGCACTGACAACCTTTAGCTGTTTGGAAATGAAGGGGGAAAATTCCCCATGACCCCATTTACAAGTGGAGACCACACAATCTGTTGAGCCAAGTTTATTTGAAGAGCCCGGGACAGACCACAAGGCTCTGCCCACTGAAGGAGGGTACAAACAACCCTTATATGGTTGTATAATAAATGCTGACTAATAATGATGTCAAATGCCAGTCATAACACGGGTTAGATTTTCTGCTTACAGTCACTCATGCCCCTAGTCACTTCTAGAATGGACTACTGCAATGTGTTGTACATGAGGCTGCCCTTGAAGAGTATCTGGAAACTTCAGCTGGTACAGAATGCAACAGCGTGGGCAGTTATGTGCTCTCTGAGAACAGTACATATTACACCTCTGCTTCACAAGCTGCCAGTTTGCTTCTGGGTCTAATTCAAGGTGCTGGTTTTAACCTTTAAAGCACTTCATGGCATGGGACCAGGCTATCTAAGGGACTGCCTCTTCCCGGTTACATCAGCCTGCCTCATCAGACCTTGCAGAACAGACATGTTGTGGATACCATTGGCCAGGGACCTGCATTTGGTGGGTCCCAGGAGAGATGCCTTCTCTCCTGTGGCACCCATCTTATGGAATTTCCCTGAGATTAGATTAGTGCCATCCCTTTTGCTGCTACAGCAAAGACCTGGTTATGTGATCAGGCCTGGGGCTCCCAGGGAACCAGAGACTTGCTTAGATGGCTCCATTGCTGAGGGGGCCATTTTTATTCTCCCTCCCCTATAGTTTGTATCTTGATTTTTATGATATTTATTAATGTGGTTTTTATATTTTTATGTTTGTTTTTATCTGATTGTTGTATGCTGCCCAGAGTCACATTTGGTAATATGAGTGGCTATATAAATTTGCGGAAAGAAGGAAGGAAGTTAGTTAGTTGGCTGGCACTAGTCAGTTTTTGTGGCTAGTTACTTCCTAGTTCCCATTTAAAAATAAATTGCTGATTTAAGATAACTCATGAGCTAGCATCTGCAAATGCCTGAGCAAGCTATTAAGGAGGCTTACATGAGTTCAGGGGCCTTGGTAGATTGGAGGTTTGGGTTCAAGTATCTGTTTTACTCATTCAGAAATCTATGAGCAAGGAAACAGTTGGGCAGACTGGTATTAATAAATATAAGGTTTGTCTCTGAAGTTTTTGAGGGAAAGGATTCTGGGTTTAGATTTCTATCTACGTATGCAGTGATTTTAGCAATAATCTTAATAAGATTAGGCTGTGTCAAGGCTTTTTTGACCAACTGGCCTGCAGGAAAGTCTCTGAACCAGGAAGACAGCCAACAAAATTCAGCGCAGCTTATTTTTTTATCTCTGTCCCCATAGGGCCATTACCACCAGTGACTTTATGAGAAGGATTTGAGATACAGTGGGGCAAAAAAGTATTTAGTCAGCCACCAACTGTGCAAGTTCTCCCACTTAAAAAGATGAGAGAGACCTGTAATTTTCATCATAGGTATACCTCAACTATGAGAGACAAAATGGGGGAAAAAATCCAGAAAATCACATTGTCTGATTTTTAAAGAATTTATTTGCAAATCATGGTGGAAAATAAGTATTTGGTCAATATCAAAAGTTCATCTCAATACTTTGTTATATATCCTTTGTTGGCAATGACAGAGGTCAAACGTTTTCTGTAAGTCTTCACAAGGTTTTCACACACTGTTGCTGGTATTTTGGCCCATTCCTCCATGCAGATCTCCTCTAGAGCAGTGATGTTTTGGGGCTGTCGCTGGGCAACACAGACTTTCAACTCCCTCCAAAGGTTTTCCATGGGGTTGAGATCTGGAGACTGGCTAGGCCACTCCAGGACCTTGAAATGCTTCTTACGAAGCCACTCCTTCGTTGCCCGGGTGGTGTGTTTAGATCATTGTCATGCTGAAAGACCCAGCCACGTTTCATCTTCAATACCCTTGCTGATGGGATGTGTTCACTCAAAATCTCACGATACATGGCCCCATTCATTCTTTCCTTTACACGGATCAGTCGTCCTGGTCCCTTCGCAGAAAAATAGCCCCAAAGTATGATGTTTCCACCCCCATGCTTCACAGTAGGTATGGTGTTCTTTGGATGCAACTCAGCATTCTCTCTCCTCCAAACACGACAAGTTGAGTTTAGACCAAAACATTCTACTTTGGTTTCATCTGACCATATGACATTCTCCCAATCCTCTTCTGGATCATCCAGATGCTCTCTAGCAAACTTCAGATGGGCCCAGACATGTACTGGCTTAAGCAGGGGGACACATCTGGCACTGCAGGATTTGAGTCCCTGGTGGCGTAGTGTGTTACTGATGGTAGCCTTTGTTACTTTGGTCCCAGCTCTCTGCAGGTCATTCACTAGGTCCCCCCTGTGTGGTTCTGGGATTTTTGCTCACCATTCTTGTGATCATTTTGACCCCACGGGGTGAGATCTTGCATGGAGCCCCAGATCAAGGGAGATTATCAGTGGTCTTGTATGTCTTCCATTTTCTAATTATTGCTCCCACAGTTGATTTCTTCACACCAAGCTGCTTGCCTATTGCAGATTCAGTCTTCCCAGCCTGGTGCAGGTCTACAATTTTGTTTCTGGTGTCCTTCAACAGCTCTTTGGTCTTGGCCATAGTGGACTTTGGAGTGTGACTGTTTGAGGTTGTGGACAGGTGTCTTTTATACTGATAACAAGGTCAAACAGGTGCCATTACTACAGGTAACGAGTGGAGGACAGAGGAGCCTCTTAAAGAAGTAGTTACAGGTCTGTGAGAGCCAGACATCTTGCTTGTTCGTAGGTGACCAAATACTTATTTTCTACCATGATTTGCAAATAAATTCTTTAAAAATCAGACAATGTGATTTTCTGGATTTTTTTCCCCATTTTGTCTCTCATAGTTGAGGTATACCTATGATGAAAATTACAGGCCTCTCTCATCTTTTTAAGTGGGAGAACTTGCACAATTGGTGGCTGACTAAATACTTTTTTGCCCCACTGTATGCCTTCATTAGTTTGGATTTAAGTAATATTTATTATGTTTTTATTTACAAATGTTTATATAGCTTGTAAACCATTTTGGGAGAATTGTTGTCTTGGAATGCGGGATATAAATTAGAATAAATAAATAATAAGCCTTTGAATATGAAGGAGATGACACCAAGTTGGCTTAAAAATCCTCTTATTAATTTCAACAGGAAAAAAGATCAGCCAGCAATAGTAGAACCAAGTATTCCTGTGAAAGATGTTTGCCCTCCACCACGAAGTAAGAAATACCTTCCTCCTGAAGATCTCCAGAGTCGTCTAGAGTCTCACGTCAGAGAGATTTGGGGCTCCTCAGTTTCCAGTGACTGGCAAAGGGCATCACTAGCAGATTTCAGTTTCAAGTATCGACTCTTGGCACAAATAGCAGCAGATCTGGGACACACGGTCCCTAATAACCAGCTCCATCAAATGAAGAGTGTCAAAGATGTCCTGGCTTTCTATAACACACCCGTAAAAGACATCTCAAAGTTAGATGAGTTGGGCATGAAGGAGCTGCCGTCGAATCTGAAGATCAGTTGGGAGTATGAAGTGAAACAATGAAAGTATTGATGTGAATTGTCATCAGAAAAATAGCATCAATATAAGTGCAGATAAAACTTGTATTTTCCAGATTTCCAAAGAGTGTTTATTACCTCCCTGCAAATAATAATGATACTGTTATCCACCCAGGGGAATAATTCATGCATGATTTTTTTGTTTTTGTTTTGCTTTGTTTGGATTTTTTTTCAGGCTGTTCTTCCTTGGAGGAAATTATGGATACCGAAATGAGTGACCAGAAAATATTTGAGACTTAATTTTCCCATTCTTCTTTCTACCTTTGTTTATCCTGCATTTGTTGATTAAGGGAAGTTCTTATATTGATCATAAATAAAGTGGTGTTGAGGCAGCAATTACTTTAAGTCTATTAAACATTGGACTCCTTTCAAGTAGCAAGCTTCTGTTAATGGAATGGGAGGGAGAGAAATATGCACCATCTTAACCATTTAAGGCAGCTGTGAATAAAGGGTTCTTTCATCATTTTATTTGCTGTATTCAGTATCAAAGTAACATGATAATAAAAAAGGGCAGATTTTCTTTTATGACATCAGAAAAATAGAATCTTATGTAGGAAAATAAAATTATCTAATAGAAGAGAATATATATATCTCAGGGTCCTTGATGCTGGGGTTTGGTCCCTGTTTATATACAGTAGCTTGCCGTTCCAGTTTTCGTGTGGGTGTGGTTTCTCCTTGGCAGTTTCTTCATTAGGGTATTGTTTTCTGCCTGATAGTTTGTCTGGTGTTAATCCCTATTTATCTGAGTGTTGGCAGCCGGAGAGGATGTGTTCTGATCTTTTGGTTTCCTTCTTACCTTTTGAATGGTGTGTAAATGTGATTTATCTTTATGCATCTGTTGATGGCTGATTTCTCTGAATGCTAAGCTTCCAGGCATTCCCTAGCATTTTTGGATTTGGCTTGGTCTAAGATGCTAACAGTTTCCCAGTTGAAACTATGGTTAGGTCTGTCTATGTGTTGTGAGATTAAGGGAGTTTTCATCATGACTTCTGACTGCTAGTTGGTGTTCCTGGATGTGCTCTGCTAGTCTTCTGCCTGCCTGTCCTACATAGGAGCTGTTACAGTCCTTACACAATATGTTGTAGATGACTCCTTTTTTCTTCTTCTTTTTGGGCTACTGAGTTTTTGCTTTGCTTAAGATGTTCTGGAGGACTTTAGTTGGTTTGTGTGATGCAGTGTGGTTATAATAGTCTGTTGGTTGTTTCTGAAATGTTTTTGATATATGGTAGTGTTTTCTTTTTCATAGCTTGTGCTGGTTGTGGTGTAGTTGGTTGTGTGGTCAGGCACTTTTTGATAAAGTTGCATGGGTGTCCATTTTGTTGGAAGATGTTGTATAGGCAGTCTGTTTCCTTTTTCTGGTGTTCTGGGTTGCTGCGGTGCATTTGGGTTTGTCTGAATAATATTCTTACCCAAGTCCTCTTGTGGGAGGTTGGGCAATTACTTTGGTAATAGACCACTGGTTAGCATGGGTTGTTTTTCAATAGACTTGTGTTTTTAATTTGCCATCGTTTCCTCTGCTGAGGAGGATATCCAGGAAAGGTAGTTTGTTGTTGTTTTCTTCTTTCCTTGTGAATGTTATTCCTTTGAAGATGTTGATTGTCTCGTGTGTCTTCTGTAGATCCTTTTTTATTATGACGAAGGTGTTGTCTATGTACTGAATCCATACTTTTGGTTGTATGTGTAGGATGCTATAGTTTCCAAACACTGCATTACAGTCATGTGGCACTCCCTGTTTGTGGCAGGGGATTTCAACATCAGGGCCACGGAGGCAGATTGTCTGCTGCTGATATTGACAGAAGAAGCCGTCCCAGGTCCCTCTTCCTCCTCATCTTTGCCACATTGAACAATGTGCCCCCATGTTGCTGAGAGTCAAAGAACATCATGTGGAACATGAGGATGTGGAACTGGTGGTTCGGAACATCCTCAAGCTTTTCCCAGGCCCTCCTTGGGACTTCCAATGACCAAGATCCCTGACAAAGAGGTAGATGACTGATTGCTTAGTAAGTTCACCTATTACCATCCCCGCTGTGCCAGCCAGGTGGATTGGATCAGGGTCCCTGAGGAGGATCACCGCACGTCATCACCTCTGGATTACACCATGATCTGACTACCTACTCATATGGGTGGCCATCCACATGAAGCTGTCCTTCATTTCTCCCCGGCCCCCCGGCTCTTATCTTTCCATACCCTTGGACGATGATGAGGCTTTATGTGCTCTTCTGGCTGAATACCTTCAAGAGTTTATCTGTCAGCAACCTCTATCTGGACAAGGAAGGTGAGTGGTGGGAACACTGCAAGATGATTCACTTCTCGTGCCAGCACCAGAGCCACCACCTTTGTGACCAGGAGCTTCCACATGGCAATCTGCACCTTCATCTTTTGTCGTCGCCTATTGAATGAAGGTCACCCCATATCTGTCCAAGACCATGATCAGTGTAAGATCATGGTGTTTCAGTCTTGGCAGCAAGAGCAACACCTCTGGTTGCACCACTACAGAATGAGTGGGGCCCCCATGGGTCCCAACTGCTGGGAGGATGTAGCAGAGGCCCAACAACAACACATTGGGATGGCTTCAGACCCTGTCTCCACAGGGCACCTGGTCTACCATGTGCACAAAGCTATGGCAGGATTCCAATGGACCCCAACCATCTTGCCACTAGCCTCAAGGGGATGCTAGCTATGGTGAGGGACTATTTCAAGGCTGCCTTCACCCAACATGATGACCTTTTGCCAAAAGATTGTGCAGCCTTTAATCTTGTTGTGCCTCTTGACCCCACCAGCAAGCCTACAACCAATGAGTTAGAAGGCCTCCTGTCTGTCATCATCACGCTGGAGGAAGTAGCCCAAGTCATCCATGATGGGATTCAGTCTGTTCTGGGTCCTGACAGGTTCAGCTTTCGATCAAGCTTATGCAGATCTTTTGGCTTCTCTGCTAGAAGCCCTCTTCAATGCATTGTTTGTTGAGGTAGATCACAACACCACACAGGCAGCTATGTTGCCAAAGATCATGAGACAAGGACTATGCTTGTTTCCCAAGAAGGCTGCCAGAGATACCATGTTGCCTCATGGTTAGAGACTGGTAATCCTGATCGTGGATTATCATCTCCTAGTGAAAATCCTGAACACGTGTCTGGCAAAGGTAATCAAAAGAGCTGTCGCTACCACCCAGAGACTCCTTGTGCCTGGTCAGGGAGCTGTTTTACGTTGTAAGCTGGGACCAGTTCTGAAGTTTCCTCCTACAATTGGACCAGCCCAAAGCCTTCAACTGGGTGGACCATCATATCTATTGGATGCACTGGCCTGGCACAGAGTGCCCAAGCGCTTCAGCAACTATGTGTTGTGAGATTAAGGGAGTTTTCATCATGACTTCTGACTGCTAGTTGGTGTTCCCACATGGCCCCACACATTGCCTTCTTTCATGACTCTCCCCTGTCATTACTGTATTCCTGTCAACCACTTCCCTGGGTTGTCCGGATGATGAGGAGAGTCTGGGGAAAGGGATGGGATTCTCATGTGCAACTTGAGGAAGGACATCTACAAGGAAGCACTCCATTTGGTCCTTCCTCAGCTCTGGCTAGAGTCCCTTAAGAGAAGGGCATGCTCTGGAGTCCTGCATTCAGGGGATCCATTCCCTGAATATCTTGCCAAATACCCTGAAGCTGCTTGGGTCACTTTCAGGAACAGGAGGGTGCTGTAGTCCCTGTGGGATGTGTGCTGGCAGCACTTCCATCAAGTACCTGATGTCACAGTGATCCACCCCTGTCTGGAATGGAGCACTCGAGTCTCCTTCCAGCCACTGTGCCCTTGATCACATTGCCTTTACTTAAAAGCAATTGCAAACTATCCAATTTGTGATGAATGGGTGCCTGATGGTGGGAGAGGAGAATCTCACAGGGAGATTCAGGTGGCCAGACCTCTTACACATATCCTGGCAGATCATTGCTTCAGGTCTGGAGCTAAGTGACCTTGATCCATCTTTCAGCAACCCCTTATGGGTCACAGAGGGTCAGCTGCTAACTGATACTTGATCCCTGCAGCCAGATCAGTGGGGACAACAGTGGAGGCAGGGTTTTCTTCTGCAGCAGCAACAAAGACAGCAGATCCATTAACTGACTGATCAAGGTCCCTACTGACTGCCACAGCACCAACACCACCGTAACATTTACTAGCCAAAATCAACAACAGGCAACTAGCAGCTGAGTGATCAACAGCATCCCAGAGAAGAGAGAGAGTGCAACGGCAGCAGCGACAGTAGCAGCACTGGTCCATTCCAGTGTCTCCTCCTACTCTCAGTGCTCCAAGCAGTGTTGGAGGTGCAGCATAACTATCACATCCTTCATCAGATTTCCCTCCCAATGAGAGAAGGCACTCAGGAAGAACAAGCTTTGTCTTCCACAACAGCTTCAAAGATAGGGCAATGTTACAGACTGCAGGGCAGACAAATAATGTCGTATTTGTGGTGTCACCATCTTTGGCCTTGGGGAGACTAAGGAGTGGACACTCCAATGATGTCATGGTTCTCCATATAGGAGCACCAAAAACTTTAAAGTTGGGGCTTTACAGATGTTTAGAAAAGCTCATTTTCATTTGGATCATTACTGGGGCTCAGACTCAGGAATAAGGAAGAGGAGGAATAAGGGGTGGCTTACGTTACATTTTATTTTTTGTGTGTTTCCATTAACTTGCTCATCAACAATTTTTAGGGACAAGTTGGTGCACATGTACAAGGCTTTTCCATTTCAATTAAAAAAAAAATATTCCTTAGGCAAAAATATTTCACTCCCTAATCCTAGATCCAATTTTCACTCAGAATAGGATTTTCCCATCCACTTTACCCACAACTCATATTAACTCAGAAAGGACACATGTCACCCTCAATTTCCTTAAAGAGCCTCTGTGAATCCAACTGTCACATTGGGTTAGGGCCCGGGCTTCAAGGAAGCCTAACTATAATGTTACATCAAACCCTAACCTTAGCTCCAGTTTTAACTCGAAAAATGATTTCCCCATGAATTTTGCCCAGCACCCAAATTAATTCAGAAAGAAAGGCATCACCGTCACTTTCCTTAAAGAGTCTTGGCAAATACAATTATGTTAGTTTTTGGCCCTGACTTCAAGGAACCCAAACCCTTAAACTAACCCTAGCTAAAAATTTCAATACGAATAGGATTTTCCATGAATTTTCCTCAGCACCCAAATTAAATCAAAAAGGACAATGATCAACGTCCCTTTGTTTAAGTAGCCACTGCAAACCTGACCATCATGTTAGTCTTGGGAACAGACTTCAAAAAAGCCTAAACCCTTAGCTATGATTTTAAATCCGAATAAAATATTCCCATGTATTTTGTCCAAGATCCAAATCTGATCAGAGAGGAATGGTATCATTCTCACTTTCATTAAAGAGTCTCTACAAATCTGACCGTCACATCATTACAGGGCACAGACTTTGAGGAAACCCATGCAAAACCTAACTGTAATACAAACTTTATATATTATATAACCATATATTTTGACCAGGACTCAAATGAGGGTTCGGGTTAGGGTTAGGCCCAAAACCACCATGATGCTCAGATTCGCATTGGTTCGTTAACCAAAGGGAGATTTACAGCTACACTTTCTGAATTAATTTGGGTGCTGGGCACAATGCATGGGAAAACCCTATTCGGAGGAAGATTTTTCCAAAATTAGGGTTAGGGTTACGGTTCGGCTTCCTTGAAGTCCGGGCCCAAATCCAACAGTATGCTTACAACTGCACGCGCTTTTTATGCAAAGGAACCGCAAAACCTGAACTTTCTGACTTAATTTGGAAACTGGGCACAATGCATGGGAAAACCCTGCTCTGAGGCAGATTTTTCCTAAATTAGGGTTAGGGTTAGGGTTCGGCTTCCTTGAAGTCCAGGCCCAAATCCAACCAGATGGTTATAATTGCACCCCCAGTTGATGCAAAGGAAGAGCAAAAGCTAAACTTTCTGACTTAATTTGGAAGCTGGGTACAATGCATGGGAAAACCCTATTCGGAGGCAGATTTTTCCTAAATTAGGGTTAGGGTTAGGGTTCGGCTTCCTTGAAGTACGGGCTCAAATCCAACTGGATGGTCATAATTGAACCCCCAGCTGATGCAAAGGAAGAGCAAAAGCTAAACTTTCTGACTTAATTTGGAAGCTGGGCACAATGCATGGGAAAACCCTATTCGGAGGCAGATTTTTCCTAAATTAGGGTTAGGGTTAGGGTTCGGCTTCCTTGAAGTACGGGCTCAAATCCAACTGGATGGTCATAATTGAACCCCCAGCTGATGCAAAGGAAGAGCAAAAGCTAAACTTTCTGACTTAATTTGGAAGCTGGGCACAATGCATGGGAAAACCCTATTCGGAGGCAGATTTTTCCTAAATTAGAGTTAGGGTTAGGGTTTGGTTTCTTTAAGTCCGGGCCCAAATCCAACTGGATGGTGATAATTGCACCCCTAGCTGTTGCAAAGGAACAGCAAAAGCTAAACTTTCTGACTTAATTTGGATGCTGGGCACAATGCATTGGAAAACCCTATTCGGAGGCAGATTTTCCTAAATTAGGGTTAGGGTTCGGCTTCCTTGAAGTCCAGGCCCAAATCAAACTGGATGGTTATAATTGCACCCCAGTTGATGCAAAGGAACAGCAAAAGCTAAACTTTCTGACTTAATTTGGAAGCTGGGCACAATGCATGGGAAAACCCTATTCAGAGGCAGATTTTTCCTAAATTAGGGTTAGGGTTAGGGTTTGGTTTCTTTAAGTCCGGGCCCAAATCCAACTGGATGGTGATAATTGCACCCCTAACTGTTGCAAAGGAACAGCAAAAGCTAAAGTTTCTGACTTAATTTGGAAGCTGGGCACAATGCATGGGAAAACCCTATTCTGAGGCAGATTTTTCCTAAATTAGGGTTAGGGTTAGTGTTTGGCTTCCTTGAAGTCCGGGCCCAAATGCAACCGTATGCTCATAATTGCACCCGCTTAATATGCAGAGGAACAGCAAAAGCTAAACTTTCTGACTTAATTTGGAAGCTGTGTATAATGCATGGGAAAACCCTATTTTGAGGCGATTTTTCCTAAATTAGGGATGGGCTTAGGGTTTGGGTTCCTTGAAGTGAGGGCCCAAAATCCACATGATGATTAGATTTTCAGAGCTTGTTTAATCAAAGGGAGTGTGACAGCCAAACTTTATGTCTTTATTTGAATTCTTGTCCAGGTATTTTCCCAGATATCCAAATTTAGTCAGTAAGGAAAGGAAGTCAGCGTGAAATGTTTTGAGAAATTATTTGCGATTTTAAAGAAGTCTTGCTCTCTCTTTATATTTTTTTCCTTTCCAAATAGAAGTTTCTTTTGCATTTTACACTAAGCTTGAACTAAAAGAAAGTGGAAATCAAAGAGGCACCTATATTTAACCAATGTTATATTGATATCAAAATGTTAATCAGAGGGAAATGTTTATTTTTGTTTAGAGTGAAGCTTCATTGAATTGTGGGGATGCCTCATGTCTGAGTTGATTTGGAGTAGCTTTTTTTTCATGTTTCTTCTCCCCACCCGCCCCCGCGAAGTTTCCTATTTGGGAAAGTAAATTTGAAAATGGAATTGAAATGGATTTTTGTTTTTTGCTATTTAAATCATGATTCTCTGGGAAGTGTTAAAGGATGAAACATCTACAAAGAATTGTCTGTGATTCCTGAGGTAATACCTCCCAATATTGAGAACCACATTATCAGCAGAACTTGCCTAATGTGTTCTAAATGCTTTGGCAAACAGCCAGAGTATTCGGATTGTTTGAAGAGGCTTAGGGCCACCTCGATCTCCAGAGGCAGTTTCTGCCGAGAAATCATGAATCCTGGGTCCAACATAACAAGTGTTTGATAGAGGGGAACTGATAGATCTGTGATGAATCCAGTGGGGTGACCCAAAACAATGGGAGAGAGGTGGAAGCACAAATAACCTGGCCCTATGTCTTGTAGGGCTTTACAGGTGATAACCACCACCTTGAATTGCACCTGGAAGCCTACTGGGAGCAGAGCAGTGCTCATGTGACCATATGAGAAATGCCAAAAAATGCCTGTGCTGCTGCATTCTGGACCAGCTGCATTTTCCAAATGCTCTTCAAGGGCAGCCCCATGTAGAGTGCATTACAGTAATCCAAAGGGAGGTGACTAAAACATGGTTCTGTGTTAGCAAGGCCTTCTGGTCCAGGAAAGGCTGCAATTGATGCACAAGATGAACCTTTGCAAAGGCGCCCCAGCCATGGCTGCCACTTGTCTGTTGAGCAGAAGCTGAGACCAGGAGGAACAGGGATCTAAGATAGGCACCCAAACAACATTGAGAACCCTGTCCACTTCATTAGGTCTGACAGGTTCCAACTCTTCCCAGATAACTGGGCCAGACTGTCCTTGAGGAACTCCAGTGGACCTGTACAACCTAATTCCAACTTTATGTCATGGATGCCTAGCAACAACAGTCTTGCAAGTATTATCATGGCCCCTCCTTAGACAGGAGTGACTGGGTTACCCTGAATAGGGCCATCAGTTAGCACTCTGAGGTCACAATAATGGTTGAGAAATAACAATGTTTTGCTACCCTTATTGCCAAGAGATAATCCTTAGAAAGACTCTTAACTGTGTTTGGTTGGGCTCACTCTTCATTTTCCTCCAGTGGCATTCTAGGTATCCCTCATGATGTTTCATCACCCAGGACTCCTCTGAAAACAAGGGGCCCCTCCAGGATCCATATGCATAGACAGTCTGCATAGGTGCAATCTGATTGAAGGCCAAAGTCACCCCCTCATTCCAAGTGGGAACCAAGGCCTCAGTTGAACCACATACCAGAGCCCAGGAACAATCCCAGGCTTACTCTGGAACCAAATAGGGTCTATCAGGTGTCTGGAGTAGATCCTGCCTCCCTGCAGGTGGTGTAGCACCAGAGAACCCCAAAGGCAACAGGGAGTGATTTGGCCATGGCAAGGGATTAATGGTAACATCCCCAACTCCAAATCATGTCATATTGCTCCAAAATAAAAGCCAGGACAAAGGTGTGGCCTCTGCAGGGAGCTGGGCCAGAGATAACTTGGGTCAGGTCCATGGTTGCCATGGCAGTCATGAACTCCCAAGGCATCTCCAAGTCCATGCCAGATTGAAGGGACGGCATACTGAAGTCCTCCAGGAGTGTAAGTCTGGGGAACCCCACTGCCAACCTAGCCATAGATTCAAGCAATTCTGATAGGAGGTTAGTATCCAATTGGGAGGGTAGTACACAAGCAACAGTCCCTTCTGATGCTACAATTCAACTTCACAAACAAGGCCTGACACTCAGCAAATGTCAATACTAAACATCAAGGCCTCTGTTCAATGGCGTTATTTGCACCATTTATATAATGACATTCCAGAGTAACAAACATACACTCACCTTGTATGGCCTGTTAAATTAAGGGTTCATTATACTAGACTCGGTTGGGTAGGTTTACACAACCCATTAGACTAGACTGAAATGGGATGGGGAGGTTTGTGGTGCCACACATAGAAATCCAGCTATTGTGTTACCATATTAGGTGAATCAGGCCATTACATAAAGCCATAACATGCTTTGTGTGGGAGCGCAGCATGGTACATGAACTTTGCTTTGTTAATCCAGGTCTAGAGTTTAGCATGTTACGTGCATCCAGCTAGTCAACTCCGTAGAAAAGAGTTTCTTTTTTCATGTTGAATCAGTGGATACTGTTAAAAAAAATATCCAGGTTTGGCTTCTGACCACTTGCTTCATTCATGCACCCTGTTGAGGCATGTGGATTCTGTGACACCCCCCCCCCCCCGCTTTTTCCCCACAAGCTAGGTGGCCCAGAGAGGTGTGGCTAGAATGTATGGAACGCATAGCCCTGGTTGGCAGGGGGGAAAGACAATGGGGAAAGACTTGGAAGCACAAATTGCTTTCAACCAAATGCTGAGACGCTGAAGTCCTGCCAAATTTAAAACTACAGCTTTACTGATTTTAAGTACTATATGTCATTGTTCTTACACTCATTCACTCTTCTACGCACCCCAAATCCTACTCATCTAGGTTGGCTGAGCACTGGCTAGAGGAACGGAAGCCGCCAAGTCCAAACCCAAAATGACTCAGACAGCTGGTGTGTTCAAGATCCCTTTTACCAGCCAAAGTCCTTGTGTCATTGATCTGTAAAATTCAGCAACTGTTGATGGGATCTGGGTTTCCTTGCACTCCATGCCCAGCCTCCTTTTTCTGTTTTCTGATGACATTTCTGTTACATATCCGTTGGCTCTTAATCCTTTGGCTCTTTCTTAGGGTTATGAAAGTGTCTTTTTGACAAGATTCTTGTTTTTGTCCCCTCTGCATACATGTTTAGTCCAATTTTAGGTTAGGGCCGCAATGGTCAATTTCAGCCTAGCCACATTCTCACAACACTCTGCTGGTATTTTAATGTCTTTCCCCAATCAGATGAGCAAATGAATGACTCCAGTTGACTCAGATGTGTTGGGGGTTCAACAGAGTAGCCTTGTAAGGAACTTTGGGACTAATGATGCTTTTGTATCACATGCAAAGTGAAAACAGAATCATCATAGCCACAAATAATCCCAGCCCTCTTCAACCTACACCTTCCAAGTTAGCTTACTTGACAGGATTCTGAATTATCTGAAGAATCTGTAGGGCATCAACAGGACGCCTATTTTAAGGGAAATCTAAGATTGGAGGTTTATTCCTGAAAAGCTGAGGCAACTAATTATGAAACAAGACAGCGCTTATATATCCCTTCCAATTCCTAGAAAAACGACAAAGCCCTGATGCAAATAGTTTTGTGATAATTTTTTTTTTTTATCTCTTTTGGAAAAAATTACATACAAAAACCCAGGAATCAACATGGTAGGCATTCCAGCAAAAATACAGAGAGAAGCTCCATTTCTCAAAGGAAACACTACTGATTATGATCATGCTAGAAAAACGGTATGCAGCAGAAAAGTTCTAGGACCGGGGGTGGGGGTGGGGGAGGGAGAGAATGAGACTAGTAAGCCGGTCCTTTCATTCCTTCGATTTGTTAACCATACCGTGCAAAATGAACATCAGTCTTGGATACAAATGCATTACATTTTGATTCACAAATTATAGAAACTGCCTACTCACGTGATAGTTAGGCAGGCGCTTACTAGGAGAAAGGAATACCATCTTTGGGGGGGATTCAAGAGCTGGTGAATTTCATTTTAACAGATGCTAAGTTCTCTCTCTTCAGAACAGTCCCTCCCTGAAAACAAGGAAAACTGCTGAAGCTCAAAGTCCTTGATGGCTGCCTTTTTTCTTGCTGGTATTTCCATTTAACTCCCTGACAGCTTGTCTTTCCAGGAAAAGCAGAGAGCAAAAGCTGCAAGAGGTACCAAGAGAAGGTCAAAGTTTGGCCAGTCTTCCTCCTTGAGCCTATGTTCTAAAGTCCTTTTGCATTTCCTTATTAATGGGGAGGGACATTTCTGAGGAGGCACAGCAAAGATGCTTTTCACATGGTTCCCATGTGACACACAGTCTGGATCTAATTTCCTATTTGTGTCAAAATGAAAGATATTACAATATATTCGCACCAGTGGAACTGAATCACAAATTTATTGCCCTATGGCTTCTTTCTGAATTGTGAAATGATGCTCAAATGTAGCAATGAAACATTTACACTCTTTCTATTACAAAACACTAGTTGGTACCACAGTGATGGTTTCAAATTTTCAAGATCAGTTTGGAGCCTTCTGTGAAGCACTGTATGACATAAGGATTTTGTGTGGATCTAAAGGGATAAATATATTTGTTCCAAGGTTAAGTGCTACTTCCAAAGCTATCCATGTCTTTAAAATGCATGCATATGCCACAAGAAAGCGATACATATATGTCTATTTTACAGCAAAAAATGTTCATTTGGTAGAATTCTGGTAAATGATTCAATGATCATGGCTACAAATTTTCCTACATGATTTTCATGCTTCTTAGGAAGAGGCAGGTCTTAAGAAATTTAAAAGCACCACTCTGGGGTGGCCTCCAGCTTACTATAGACCATTGTTCTTTAGCCCGGGACTGCAATAACACTTTATTCTCCTAAGTTTCCCAACTTGTTCTTCTGTTCCCCAGATCTACTAAAAGGCTCATGATGTTGTCTTTTGACCAACCCAATGACTCTCTTGATCCAGTCTGCTAAACTATTAGTGCTAAACTGGAGTTTGACATTAACAATAAGCTGCAGTCATTTGTTCTTGCAGTTCAAGGCAATCATCTTAAAGACAGTGCACAAGATGTGTGCATTCACACATAGGCTTTCTCTGTAATCTCCATCATGCCCACAACAAGGATGTCTTTTTGTGTGCATTTTAAAGAGCTTTGTTGGTGGCTTTATATGAAGAAGCTTTGCTTAAGGCAGACTCGACAAGACAACAAAAAGAAAGCTGCAAAGAAAGCTGTGTGGATTATGCACATTTTTCGAAGACCTTGGACCTAAGGAAGCTAGTCTTGAGTCAACAACCCAAAGATTAAACATCATGAGCACAACTCCTTTTGGGGCAATTTCCTGAGCAAGCTCTATAGAAGAGAGCTTTCTTCTAGGGGTCTATATAAGACCCCTAGAAGAAAGTTCAGGTATTTCCTGCCCTAGTCACAGTCCCAATTATGGGGCTTGTCTAAGAGGAATCAAAGTTTGCAACCAGAGTAGTTCTTAGTCTTGCTATGCTGAATCAGCACTCAAAATATACATTTCTCATTATCGATAACCTAAAGGGCCAGATAGCAGTCATGCTGAGACAATTCTACAGTAACTTCTAGAAAATGAATATGAATTCTGCAGAATTGCACTAGCAGTACTGGATCTGAACTCTCCACCTACTGGAAGCACCATCTCTGGTAATAAAAAGGTAAAAATGAATTAGTATTATAATTATCATTTAATTTATTGTATATAAAACAAAACAAAACAAAAAAAATTGTGTGTACAAATATCACAGAACATCAACAATTCCCAAAGGTGTAGTGCCTCAGAACACAATTCAATCAAAAAAGAGCTCTCATTTTTTTCTTGTTTCTTTTTGTTGTTGTTGTTGTTTTCATTTGTCTTAAATTCTGGCATAAATATATTAAAGCTGACGATAAGAAGAAAAAAAAGTGGGTAGGAATTCCAGGGCAAGCTACATCATTTCCTCATACAAAAATGTACAAAACATTAGTTTCTAACTAGACATAACATAATACTGGTCATCACAGTTTGACAATTAGTATAACTGTGTATTGTTGTGGGAGTATTGTAGCAGAGGGCAATAAAAAAGTTTCTCTTCAAGCTGTTCGGATCAGGTTACTTCAGTCATAGAGGCAGAATGATTCTGCAGAAAGAGAAGACACGAAGCACATAACATGTTTTAGCATGCAGTGATGTAGTCACCACTGTTGACCTTAGGGCAGATAAGAAACAAAGTAGGGAAAGCATGCAGAGCCTGGTGTCCGGAATTCTTTTCAACCCTTCCATAATACTTCTACCCTGGGCCACATGACCAGGAAGGAAGAGGGAGGAGGACTTAATGGAGGATCCATCAACATTTTGAGACACTGCCTAACTGCCTGTTCCATAATCATTCACTGGGGGATTTTTTTTGGGGGGGGGGAGAGTTTTTCTCTTTTTTCAAACTATTTCTTTTGCTGGCTTTTTCCCCAATACCAAACTTAATTCCATTTTGTTCAATTCTGGAAAATTATCCTGCTGATGGACAGATGAAGACATTGTTCTGATTCTCTTTACATAATTAATTTCCAACATTCTGTTAGGCTGGAAAGAATTAGGCTGAAAAAAATCCAAGGATATGGAATTAGACTATTAAGAATTGCAAACTTGCCTTCGGTGACATGTTGAATCCCTGTGACTCATCCAAAGTTGCTCTTTCTTGGAAGCAGAAGAATTTATAGTTTTTAATGGCCCTATTTCTATATCTGTGCTAGCAATTAATCTTTAGAGAGCAATAAACAAAACCTGCAGAAATTATGAACTTAGATTTGGATTTTTAAATGATCCAGTAGCAAAGTTCTCTGGGAATGCACAGACAAACTGACAAATGAGACTCTAAGGCCATCCTGATATTGCTATACTACAACTCCTGGCCATTGCTGATCCTGAATGTCCAATCCCTTAATAATACAGGCGGCTCTCGTTTAACAACCACTTGTTCAGCAACAGGTTGAATTATGACACTACTGAACAAGTGGTACTTATGATTGGTCCTCGAAGTTACAGTCATTGCAGCTGTCACATGATTGTGTTTCAGGTGCTTGGCAACTGGCCTGCACTTCTGACCGTTGCAGCATCCTATGGTCACATGATCCCGATTTCCAACCTTCTCTGCCAGCTTCTGACAAGCAAAGTCAATGAAAAAGTCACCAGGAAGTTGCAAGTTGTGGTCACATGAGGTCCTTGCTTAACAAAGGCAACTGGGACTGCCAGAGCTACCATTGCTAAGTGGTGCAGTCATGTGGTTTTTCAACTTATAATCATCATGGATGGATGATTTTAAGTTTCCGATGGAGTTTCTGGTCCCAATTAGCATTGTTAAATGAGGATTACCTGTAGTACTATCTTGTTAGTTGGAGTTGATGGGAACTAGATTACACCACAGTTCCCCATCCTGCTTTAAAGATACTTGCACAGGACATATCTGAAATAGTTCAGAGGCTCAAATATAATTGTCAAGGGAGGATACTTGGGACGATATTTGTTACTGAGCAGATTGTCCCAGATAAATGAATTACCTTTAATCAAATGGAAGAAACAGGTAATGATGGAATATAAAAATATAGGATGGAAGGACTGCTCTAATTAAATAATGGTGCTAGTAAACTGTTGTCCTCTTTTCATGCTGTTATTTATCATGCCAAAAATGCTAAAAACATAGCAGAAAACTGCCTGCCATGCTTATTTGGAATATACAGAACTAAACTACTAAAAACGAGTTAGTCAAAAATAGAAATTGGATAAAAGCTCAAAACAGAAGTTTAGACGGTTAGATGGTACCTGGGCACTCAATGTCTCCAAAGGACTTTCCACTCTTGGAAACGCCATCAGGGGGACACCTCGTTGTTCATCCAGTTTTGATTTTGAAGGTGTTCCATGTGCTCCCTTGAAATTATGAACCACACAGATGCCCTGGGCGATGGGAAAGAGAAAAGAAGATTCCTGGAGCAATCACCAACACCCAGAAGACATTTGCAGACATTCTGTGGAATTGACTTAGTTTCTATCACTGAATGAAATTCTTCTAGATTGACATAAGTTACCAGTTTTATCTTGCTTGTACTCAGCAACGAATTAAAAAAATGTCCTCTCATTTGTTCTCAAAACATTCCAAGTCTGCTGTATAATTCTGGCTCATGGTGAGCAACATCTAGCAAAGGCATTTATTGATCCTCAGGATCAGTAACACTCTGCTTAAACCTTTGAAAGTAGATTTATATTACAGCAATCCATGATCGTACCACACAGTTCCTAGTCAGTGCCTTAGATAACAGTGCACAAGCTTATAGAAAGCAACAGCTATCTCATGGGACAGATGCTGTGGTAAGAAGCAAACTGCAGAAACTGGAAGGCAGTTTGCCATAAGTACAGCTGAGGACAGACCACTGCTGTCATTAAAGTCTGATCAATTTCTGTAAAAGTAATGGAAGCAGGTGATATCATGTCCTTTGCTCTCCAGATATAAATTGAGTTTGAAAATGACTTTTCTGCTTCCTTCAGCCTTGCATGAACAGATGGCTGGTCCAGACTAGTTTGGACACTGGCAGGGGAATTTTCCACGTGAAAAGGAAAGTAAAAGTCATTCACCTACCAGAAAGAGTGCTACTGCGCTTCCCAAGATGAAGCCTGCAATGACATCTGAACAGTGGTTTCGATACTCAGAAACTCGATTGAGCCCTGTAAGGAAGGCAGCACAAAGTGTCCCCAGGCACAACACTGGCTTGGCAAGCCGACTGCTCTTTGTCTTGATTGTGCTAGTGATGTACATCTGAAATATTCAAATATATTAACTTTAGTCACTCAAGAGATAACCTAGTCTCCTACAATCCATCTCTCATCAGCACCAATCATCCTCTTATGGTATTCATCTAAATACAGAGTTTGAACTGGTGTTCCATTCAGCTTTATGGGAAACTGACCTTGGAAGCAATCTGAACACTTTCATTAAATCATTAAACAAGAGAGTTATTGAAAGACCTCCTTTGAAATACATTTCCTACTATATGACCTTGAAACAGGATGATACTTCCTTTGCCAAATACTTCCACTTTCATAGACAGAATTTACTGGAGGCGCTGAATTGATATATTCTATGGAATATAATTCCATATCATTTCACATATCATTTCTATAATAAAAATGGGCTTTACTCCAGCCATACTGCAAAGAACTCAAGATATGAATTGGTTTATTTGGAGAACTAATCAGATAGCCTGAAAACAATCTAAGTAGTAGGGTTCAAAGATTACAATAAGTGAAGATGTGCTCTGTTTGTTCCTGTTGTGCTGTTATTATTAAAAGTTAGAGGCTTCCTGACTGTAGAATGGCTCTGGGTGGCATATACTTAAAAACAGAAAACAATTAAAAGAAGAATCTATGTTTCAGAATAAGCCACATACTATATACAAGCAATGTGTTTTTAGCTTGCACAGCATGTTGAGTAAATTCAGTCACTATGGTTTGAGAACTACAAATTAAAGCAGATTGGACAATCTTTATGCGGCTGGAGAATGTAGTAAAAAAAGGGGGGGGGTTCTAAGGGCTGTCTGCTTGTCTTGGTGCTGTCACTGGAGGGTGTAAGCTTGGATTTTTTTTTTAAAGATAAAATAGATATGGCTCAAAAATGATTCAGAAAATGTGCTTTGAATCTTGCACAGTATGAGCACAACATCTCACTGCTATTCCTTAAAGCCTGTGTGTTATTTTTGCAGGTTTCTCTAAGAGTCTGAAAAAATATATCAATGCCTTGAAGAGTTGACTCATTAAAGTTAATATGACTCTTAAAGCAGCCACAACCTTTTTGCAGGCTTGTGTGGAAGCCGGAAATAAGGCATGGCTGCTTTTATTATTGGAACAAAAGGGACTACGCTCCTGCAAAATCCAAAGTGCTTCTTCTGAATCATGTTTGAAATATTCACAATCCCTAAAATTAGATCTAGCAGAGGTCTAACATTTCTATTTTGCTGATTGTTGAATATATATATATATATATATATAGGGTTAGCTATAGATTGCCAATCCATGGCTTATGGCTTAGTAAGATGTGTGAACCCTGTTACGACCTATTCATCAAACTGTGGCTTGTTATGAAATGTGAACAGAGTCAGCATCTAAAAGTCATCAATGTAACCATAGATATTGTTCCTGCATTTCTGAGGATGATGTAGCAAATGGTCTTAAACCTTGAAATGTGTCTTTTATCTGATCATCATTCTAAAATAAAATGTGGCACAGAAGGGCATAAACAAATAACAGCTCAGTTTTCCACCTAATGGATGGATACTCTCTCCTATTTTAGCCCATTTCCATCTTTTAAAAACTACCATTGTAATTTTTAGTGTAATTAATAAATGACAGAAAATGAATAATGTATGAAGTTTTTTTTAAAAAAAGGCAAACTACCATGAAAGACAATGGAAGTGTAATTATACGATGCAAGATTTCTTTGTGTACACAACTATTCCTTCAGTAAAACAGCAAAGCCACGATAAAAAAAAAAAAATCAGCAGCATTGAGGACAAAGTTACACTAATTTTTGAGACTATAATTACAAGGGTGACATGAGTAGGAAGATACTATAGCACTAAAATAAAAGTGATGGGCTAAATCAGCAAATACAATAGAAACTTCTCCAGTGATTTATGCTTCCAAAACACAGCCTGGCTTCATTAAGACCTCACTTCCCAAAATAGCATCATCTTTAACAGATGCTTTCCAAGTGTCATAGGAGGCATAATAAGACAAACTAAAGTTAGGCCAAGTTAGGTTAGATCAGTTTTATGGGGATACAAACTGAGAAAAATAAAACTGAAAAAATGGAGAGATATAATTAATTGCTCTATTGTAACTGTAGTTTGTTGAACAAATAACAGTGGCCTGGTTCCCGTAAAACACTAAGCTATAAACCATGGTTTCCAAGCGTCAATAGTTGAGATCACAGAAATCCCACTGAGAGTGTAATGTCTGAAAACTGAGTTGCACTGAATTCATCATAGTTGGATGCTATGGTATCATAGTTCTGTTCAAATATCTGGAGAACAATGAGCAAAAGAGTGTCTCAACTGAGCTATATAAACAAACAAACAAACCATTGATGAGGGGAAAAAAGGCTCTGTACAAATTCTGCATAGGAAAATTTGTTCTGCATCTTTACCACTGTGTAGAAATTAGAGTTTCTTCAAAATGGAATAGCAGAAACCTTTATACATGGAAATCATTACTTTGCTTTGCTTACTACAGCCAATCCATGAATACCCAAGGCACATTTAAACTAGGTATATATTTTAAAATAAAATTCATACTGATTTCAGAAAATGAACTAGTTTATAGTGCATACATTTAGCAGTTTAAAAATATAGACTTTCACCATCTGCTAGGTGACAACTCTGTGAGCAAAGTGATTTTATTGGGCGTGTACATTGCTCTGGAGGGGATACTAACAGTAATTACTTCTCAAATGCCCCCCCCCATTAATTATACATCTCCACATTTCAAGACTGAGTAAGCACAGCAGTCAGTCTCTCTCTCACATGCACGCACGCATTTTTTTAATATATATATATATAAAAATACAAAATATAATCATGGATGGCATGTAGCTCTTAGTAAAAGATAGTCAACAGCTTTGGTGAGCTATGTATCAATAGTTTCTTTACCATGAATGGTTTGAAATATTTAAAGATAATGGGCCTTTCCAAGTAATCTCTTTCCATTACTTTAAAAATGAGATTGGAAAGGGTTAGAAAGGCATACTTGTATTTATATTAGTTTTTCTCACTCCCCTCTCCTGTCCCCTAATATTCTTGTCTTTCCTCTGAGAAACAAACAACAGGGGAGTCAGAATGTAAAGTGAGATAAGAATGTTTTACTCTCCTACTCTGCTGGAGCAGTTTTATGTTCCCAACAGTCTCATGAAAACCACCAGTTTGCACACACAGCACTGTTGTTCCTGCTCTTTCTGCATCATGGGATTTGATTTTTTTCCTTGGGAAGATGATCAAGTACTGGGCTACTGGGTCTGGGCTGCAACAATCCAGACGACTACTAGATGACAGAAAAGAAATTCCAAAATACTATAACTTTATACTGCCCTCCAGTGGGTTTTGAGATTTTTGCAACATGGATCAAAAAGGAGGTAGGAAAAAGGAGAGAGGAAAAAACTGCTCCTTGGGAAGTCTATATATGAAAGTGAAGGAAAGACAGTGAGGTTTGTGAACTCAGAGGTCCTCTACTAAGAACTGAATTAAACTCAAGAAACACAGAAATGAATTCTTCACAATTGAGCAGCAAAATCAATTTAACTATTAGGTGGAATTGGCAATTTGTGGGAGGAACCAGCAATGCACACCGGGTACAAAAGTGTGAGTTAACAGCTTATAATCTACAGTTCAGTTCGCCATAGAATTGTCGCTAGTGTTATCACTAACAATGCCCAGTGGCAGACAAACTAAGCAATGCAGCTGAAATAATAGTTAAACAGCCAAATAAATTTATAGTACTACAAGACACATATGCAGCAACAACCAATAGCTCAGACATCTTTTGTTTGCCCAGAGAATCAAATTTATATAGCACAGATTTATCAATAGCATTTCGCAATGACAGCCAGATAACAATACCACAAGACAGTATGCCACTGAATCTCAGATGTTTCTACACCAATGCACAGAATATGGGAATCAAACAGAGGGAACTTGATACAGGGGGATAAGTATGATGTAATAGGCATTACTGACATATGGTGGGGTGACATGCATGACTGGAACATAGCCCTGGAAGACTGCACTTTATGCAAAAGGAACAGACTCAACAGGAAGGAAGTGGGTGTTGCATTTTATGTAAAGAAAGCACATGCCTGCACAGAAATTCACAAATAGGAGCACAGAAATCCTGCTGAAAGCAATTGGGTAAGAATAAAAGAGAAGAGAAACAAAAGAGATATCACTGTGGGACTTCAGTATAAAGTCTTGTGTATAGACAGGCAGAAGATATGGATGAGGTCTTCTGTGTCAGAAAAGACAACTTTCAAAGAGACAGAGGATAGTAACAATGGGAGATTCTGGCTACCCTGACATTTGGTGGAAATCTAACTCTGCATTTGTCAGAAGATGGATAAAAGGAAGGAATTTAGCAAGGAAGTATGCTATCCTGGACCTACAGTAATTCTTACTAACAGGGAGGGATTGTTTGAAGAATGTGAAAGTGATTGGAACTTTGGGAGAAAGTGACCATGTTATCCTTCCATCTGGGATGTTAAGGGGAAGAGGAATAGAAAAGCTTCAGACTTGTACAGTAGATTTCAGAAGAGCGGACTGATGAATTCAGGTAGGTCAGATCAAATGGCTTGGAATCCTGAAGAAGAGTGTCTGATAAGATTGGGAAATCCTGCAAAAAGAGATACTGTAGGCACAGTTGCAAACAATTCCTACTAGAAAAAAAAAGAGGAGACATTTAAAGAGACTAGTACAGATACACACAGAGTTTTCTAAAATGCTGAAAAGAAAATGAGACATGTATAAGAAATGGAAGAGGGGCTGTATAATTAAAGAAGGATACAAGGTAGTAACCAAAACTATAAGAAAAGGATAACACTCAGAATTACCTGGCTTTTGTAAAAAAAAAAGCCTAGAACAACTATTACTATTACTACTACTACTACTACTACTACTACTTTTCAGCTGTGTCAGAAAGAAACAAAGTGGCTGTAGGTCAGCTGTGAAGAGAAAGGGGTAAATTAGTAATGGCTGATGGTGAGAAGGCCGAATGTCTTCGCTCATATTTTACATTTACCCTCCCCCAGGTGGGAAATGAAGCCCTAGATGGCTATCATTGTGCCATTAGTGGAATAACAGGAGCTGCAGTTTAGGATAGACAAGAACCAGATAAAAGAAGACTTGGCTAATTTAAATGACTTCAAATCTCCAGGGCCAGATAAATTGTACCCATCCCAGGTACTGATGGAACTCGCAGAATGCAAAATCACTAATGGGAATGTTTGAGAATTCCTGGAGTTCTGGTGAGTCTCAGAAGACTAGAGGAAAACAAATGCTGTCCCTTTCTTGAAAAGAGAGAAATTACAGACCTATAAGCCTGAGAATTTTAAAAAGCAGTTTCTTTCTTTCTTTCTTTCTTTCTTTCTTTCTTTCTTTCTTTCTTTCTTTCTTTCTTTCTTTCTTTCTTTCTTTCTTTCTTTCTTTCTTTCCTTCTTTCTTTCTTTCTTTCCTTCTTTCTTTCTTTCTTTCTCTCTTTCTCTCTCTCTTTCTTTCTTTCTTTCTTTCTTCTGGGCTTACAACCTGCTCCAACTGCGAATAAGACTATGAACACTTGATTAACAATGCAACAATTAACAAGAGCCAGTATGCATTTGTCCCAAACAAGTGATGCAAAATTACCCTTATCTCCTTTTTTGAAATAGTTACTTGTTTAATAGACTGGGAAGTGCCATGGACAAGAGCGTACCTTGACCTCAGCAAAGCATTTGATAGAGTCATTTGTGTAATGAAACCCTAACTGGCTAAATGACTGCACCCAGAGAGTACTCATAAATGACTTCACATCAGTTTGGAGAACAGTATTGTATGAACTGCCATAGAGCTGTATCCTGGGCCCTGTGCTATTCAGCATTTTTATTAATGACCTAGATCAACAGGTTGAGGGGATAATTACTAAATTTTCAGATGACACATAACTAGAAGGAGTGACCAACACTTTATTATTTTTTAAATATAATTTTATTAAAAAATTAAAAAACAAGAGTAAACATTAATATAAACTAAAATAGAGTAAGAAGGTAAAAAATAAAAGGAAAAAATAAAAGAGAAAGCTAAAGTGCAAAAAAGAAAAGAAAAGAAAAAAGGTAGAAGAAAAATAAAAAAGGAAGAAAAATGATGTAAAGAAGAAGTGGCTTTTGATCGTCTTTACAGCAGTTATAAGTACAATTGTAGATTTACCTCTTTCTCTAAACTTACATCGTGACTCTCTTCTTTTTATAATCTATTCTATCTGATTGTCAAAACCATAGGTCATAAACTCATTTTTTTCTGTTTCACACAAAAAGTCCATAAGGGGTTTCCAATCAGCAGTGAGGAGCGGCTAACACTTTAGAAGGTAAAGAAAGGATTCAAAAAGATGGGCCTCTAGATAGATGTGAACAGCAAGCCAAAATGAATAGGATGAACTTGAGCAGGGGAAAATGTAAAGTTCTGTATCTGAGAGGAAAAAATTAAAGGCACAAATATAAGGTGGAGAAGACCTGGCTTGGCAGTAGTACATGTAGAAGGGATCTGTGTGATCACAAGCTGAAAATGAACAAATGGTGTTATGCAGCTGCTAACAAGGTAAATGCTATTTTAAGATGCATTAAGAGGAGCAAGGAGTACAGACCACAGGAAGTAATTGTCCCATTCTATTTTGTCTTGGGCTGACCCTTCTTGGAATACAGGTAGTCCTTGCTTAACAACCATTCGTTCAATGACTGTTTGAATTTACAACAGTGCTGAATGAAGGGACTTTTAACCCATGCCCAAAGTTACGGTTATTGCAGCACCCACGTGGTCACATGATCGTGATCTGGGCCATTGGCAATCGGTTTGCACTTATGACTGGTTGCCAAGTGCCCTGTGATCATGTGGCCCTGTGATCATGTGATTGCCATTTGCAATCTACCCCACTGGCTTCCCCAGAAAGTCAATGGGGAAGCTGGCATGGAAGGTGGCAAGCCACTGCCATCTGCCGAAGGGACTCCCTCTCGAATCTGGGGGCTGGCTGAAAAAGTTCCATGCTGAAATCTGCTTGGATTTCAGCACAGAGCTTTTTTAGCCAGCCCCCAGAGATGAAAGAGAGTCCTCTTGACTCTGGGCACTGGCTGCAAACACCCCGTGCCAAAATCCAAGCAGGATTTTCAGCCACAGAGGATTTTCAGCTCCAGAGTAGAGAGGCTTCAGAAGCCTCTCCACTCTGGGGCTGAAAATCCAAGCAGTTCTGAGGTCCTTGGGCACCCGATCTGCACCACATACCCCAACCCTCCCATGTACCCCCTCGCTCCCTCCCCCACTGGCAGTGCCTGGGGCTTGCAAGTTCCTGCCTGCTTCCCCACTTACTTGATTGTGGGAAGCCAACAGGAAGTTGCCTTTCCTAATGACCTGCAATTCTTGCTTAAAGATGGCAGCCGGGAGTGTCAGGACTGTGGTCGCCAAGTGAAGTGGTCACATGATGGCTCACTTAACAACCGCATGGCTTAGCGACCTAAATTCTGGTCCTAGTTGTGGTTGTTAAGTGAAGACTATCTATATTGTATCCAGTTCGGGGCTCCACAGTCTAGATAGGAGAGCAAGATCAGAGGAGGGGTGGCTACTAAGATGGTAAGGGGACTGGAAACCAAGTCCTGCGGAAAAAGGTTCAAGGGACAGAGTACATTTAGCTTGTAGAAGATAAGTTGTTTAGTCGTTAAGTCATGTCCGACTCTTCGTGACCCCATGAACCATATTGCACCAGGCCTTCCTGTCCTTCACTGCCTCCCTGAGTTTGCTCAGTTTCATGCTCATTGCTTCAGTGATGCCATCTAACCATCTCATCCTCTGCCGTCCTCTTCTCCTTTTGCCTTCAATCTTTCCCAGCATCAGGGTCTTCTCCAAAGAGATCTCTCTTCGCATTAGGTGACCAAAGTATCTGAGCTTGAGCTTCATTATCGATCCTTCCAATGAGCAATCAGGGTTGATTTCCTTTAAGATTGACTGGTTTGACCTCCTAGCAGTCCAGGGGACTCTCAAGAGTCTTCTCCAGCACCACAGTTCAAAGGCATCAATTCTTCGGCGCTCCGCCTTCTTTATGGTCCAGCTCTCACAGCCATACATTACTACTGGAAAAACCATAGCTTTGACTATTCGGATCTTTGTCGGCAAGGTGACATCTCTGCTTTTTAATATGCTATCTAGGCTTGCCATGGCTTTCCTCCCAAGGAGCAAGCGTCTTTTAATTTCATGGCTGCAGTCTCCGTCTGCGGTGATCTTGGAGCCCAAATAAATGAAGTCTGTTACTGCTTCCATTTCTACCCCTTCTATTTGCCAGGAATTGATGGGTCCAGATGCCATGATCTTAGTTTTTTTAATGTTGAGTTTCAAGCCAGCTTTTGCACTCTCCTCTTTCACCCTCATCAAGAGGCTCTTTAGTTCTTCTTCACTTTCTGCCATTAGGGTGGTATCGTCTGCATATCTGAGGTTGTTGATGATTCTCCCTGCAATCTTAATTCCGGCTTGTGATTCTTCCAGCCTGGCATTTCTCATGATGTACTCTGCATATAGGTTAAATAAGCAGGGTGACAGTATACAGCCTTGTCGTACACCTTTCCCTATTTTGAACCAATCGGTTGTTCCATGACCGGTTCTAACTGTTGCTTCTTGGCCCGCATACAGATTTCTCAGGAGACAGGTAAGGTGATCTGGTACTCCCATCTCTTTAAGAATTTGCCACAGTTTGTTGTGATCCACACAATCAAAGGCTTTTGCATAGTCAATGAAGCAGAAGTAGATATTTTTCTGGAACTCTCATGCTTTCTCCATGATCCAGCGAATGTTGGTGATTTGATCTCTAGTTCCTCTGCCTCTTCGAAACCCAGCTTGTACATCCGGTAGTTCTCGGTTCATGTATTGCTGAAGCCTAGCTTGTAGGATTTTGAGCATAACCTTGCTAGCATGTGAAATGAGTGCAATTGTGCGACAGTTTGAGCATTCTTTGGCATTGCCCTTCTTTGGAATTGGAACATAAACTGACCTTTTCCAATCCCGTGGCCACTGTTGCGTTTTCCAAACTTGCTGGCATATTGAGTGCAGCACTTGAACACCATCATCTTTTAGTATTTTAAATAACTCAGCTGGAATACTGTCATCTCCACTAGCTTTGTTGACTGAGGGGTATATGATAGCAGCTTTCAGATTTTTAAAAGGTTAACATATAGACAAGGGAGTGGATGCATTCTGTGACGCCTCAGAGGGCAGGACCAGAACTGCTGGGTTACTACTGGGAGTAGGTTTAGATTAGATATGAAGAGAAATTTCCAGATTTAACCACTGTCAACCAGTGGAATTGATTGCCTCATGAAATACCATTTCATGAGGCAATCTATTCCACTGGTTGACAGCTATTAAATACAATGGTATTGTCACCTTCACAGGAGATTTTCAAACAGAATCTGATCTATCCAATATGCTTTAACAAACCCTACATTAAGCATGGGGTTGGACTAGATGTCCTGTAAGGTTTTTTTTCCAAGTGTTTGATTTTTGTGAATACCAGAAGCTATGGGTCAGCAATAAAGGGGAGCTGCTGCTTTCCTGCTTGCTCTGGAGGTCCTGAAAATCTTTTTGAAAATAAGATGACGGAGCATATAAACCATTATAGTCTAGGAGTGACTTTGCCTATATTTTACAACCAGCAAAATCAGTTTTTTGTTTTGTTTTTTTGTTTTACCGGACTCTGTCACTTCTAGCCTCCATCTGTGGATTGCGTGTTAGAATATTCCCCAAGCACTCTCTAGAAATAAACATGAGCACAATGAGGAGAAGACAATGGTCATTTGATTGTGATATGGTACAGCTCGGCAAGAGTGTCATGGCAGACCTCTGTGATTCTGCATTTAAGTCCTAAGAGAAATGAGAGGGCCTTGAAGCAGTCAGAAGTGATAAATGAAGAACAGGACAGGTAAAAGTAGAACCTCTTTATGTACTTACTGTAGCATATAAGGCTGAATAAATGCTTAAAGCAGCTTGTTTGGATGGGAAAGATCTCCTTGCCTTCTCAATCACATCTTGGTCGCCAGTGCAGATATTTCCATTGTTAACAAACTGGTGGTGAGCTCGGCAGTCACTCCCAGTGTAGTTGGGTTTACAGACAGTCAAGAAATAGGGTGCCAAGTTTCCCGTCACTACCTGGCCAGCATTTACAAATATGTTGGTGGCAAAAAGACCAAATGCAAATACTCCTGGGAGAAAAAAAAGGTAAAAGAACAAGAAAAATGGAATTACTATTATGAACTGAAAAATGATAGACATAGAAGAAATAACAACAACAGCTTCTTTTCCCCCACCTGAAAAAAAGAGGAAAGGAACATTTGCAACAGGACTAGGAAGAAAGAGAAGAAGAAGAAGAAGAAGAAGAAGAAGAAGGAGGAGGAGGAGGAGGAGGAGGAGGAGGAGGAGGAGGAGAAGAAGCAGCAGCAGCAGCAGCAGCAGCAGCAGCAGCAGCAGCAGCAGCTCAAGTCCAAACTACATACGATGAAGATCTGCAATGAAATCTCTAAAAATAAGGATAAATGTAATTAAAACAGGTGTAGAGGCTGCAAATTTAGAAAGGCGTATAAGATATGGGGACATTCAAATGTACTTGAGCCCTTCAAAGTTGCCCATTGATATTTTATGCTAGCATTGGCCATGTTCATGCTATGGCTTTGGTGCAAGTTAAGTGTACCAACTGTCTAGCACATATGAAGAATGAGAACCCAGCTTTTATTAATGTTCTGAAACATAATATGGGAATGTATGTAGGGGGAAATGAACAGAGAGATCGAGCGAGTCTTCTGCAAGTAATCAATTCAGAATTGTACTAATGAGAGCAGGGGAGTGGTTAGGATCTAATGCAAATACAGAACATTAGGTTATCTGAATAAGCTATGATGAAATGAAGCATGGATAAGTGTGTTGGGATGGAAAGTTTATACAATCTCCATTTCTCTATTGGTAAATCAGAAAACACTTTCACTGTTTTCTCAGTGAAACCTTTTTGTCAGTATTAGCAACAATCCCAGTTTAATAGGTACTTTGCCACAATTGAGAGATTGCAGAAATATCCCATCTAGTCAAGGAATACTAAGAGAAAGAGGGAGGGAGGGAGGGAGGAAGGTAAACTAAGGTAAGGACTCCCTTGAATCCTGTTTGACCCTCTGATGTGGACATGTCCATCCAGTTCTATTGATGGCAGTATGGAAATAGTTCATCATGCCTTTTGTTCAGCAAGTTTTTCAACTTCCCAGTTTAGTCTACAGCCATGGTATTTCCTGATAGTTTTTCATTCATGTTCCCTGCTTAGACAAGCTGATCAGGTACTGCCACATGCTGTATCCATACTTACATGGAGATTTCCATCTACACTCCTCCAAGTATTAACTATGACCAATCTTGCTAAACTTTCCATATCAGATAAGTGCTGCTATCCAATAGGGCATATCCAGCATAAATGTACAGGTAGTTCTTGTTTAGCAACTGCCTCAGACAGGGACTGTTCGCAGTTATGATGGTGATGAAAAAGTAACTTTGGGATCAATGCCCACATTGCACAGTCTCTCAGTCATGTGTTCCTCGTTACAGTCAGTTAATACCTGTTGTCCTGTACCTGTCTTGTTTCTCCCCCCACCCCCCTGCAGAATGGAGAGATTGCCTAAACAAGCTATCTCCTCCTGAACTGCTTTTCTCTGCAGCACAGCACTTCCCTAAAATGTGCTAACTGCAAGTCAACAAGCTCAGCTCTGTGACCTTAATTAGTTGATTAGAACCCTCAGGGGCTGGCAACTGCTGCCTGAAATTGACAAGACTAATCAGTTTCACACTAAAGGCTTTTGTTTGCCTCCTAAGTGACTCACTTTACTAGGCAACAGCCAGTGCTAGTGCATTCCTTTCAATGTGTATTCCCCATTGTGTGCCTGTTTACTCTCTTGTAATCCCTTCGTCTCCAATGAATGTAGATACAAACATCAATTCTCTTCTTACTAATTATCCCAGCACCAGTGTGAGCATTCCAAAGGGCAGGGAGTTGGGAAAAAGGGCTATAAGATTCACCCTTTTATCTGGCTTTCTAGTGCATCGAGTTCTGGAAACCTTCCCTGCCATTTGGGGTTGTATTCTTTTGGTGCTGTAAAAGTGAAGTAAAATTGTAAGCACAGTCATGGTCAAGTGATTTTTCACTTAGTGACCACTTCACTTAATGACCAAGTTGCTGGTCCCAATTGTGGTTGTTAAATGAGGACTACCTGTATTTGAAATGCTAGGATTTCAATATTGCTATTAATGGTAGCTAATTATCTAAATCTTAGACCATATAAAGTTGCCAAAATGTGAACCAAGCTCGATATAGTCAAAACTTGTGGCTTTCCAGAATTTCAGACATCAATTTTTCAAATGTTAATGCACATCATTCCTAACTATAAGCCATACTAGCTGTTGCTGATGAGAACTATATCTGGAGGCCTAGAGGTTTCCAAGTCCATTGCTGATTTAAATTATAATATGAATTATATTGTACTAATTTCTAATAGTACAGTAATGACTCCATGGTGTCAAGCTGGGCTCCTGGGGACTGCCTGGATATAACCATGTAGTTTTCTTTGGCAACAATATGGAAGTGGTTTCTTTTGATTTCTTCTCCCAGCCTTCATGGTTTCTCATCCAACTTCTAAGCAGGTGCAAGATCACATTTCAAGATCACCCAGCTGAGCTTCTTCAAATTTTGTTTTGTATTCTTTTATTATCAGAGTAATAACGGATAGACCTCAACTGAGAAACAACCAATCTTGTTTAGTCACATCAGATGTTGTTATGCTTAAATCTGCATTACCAGGAAGTCCTGCCTATAAAAACTGATCCACATAAAGAAAGTGTTTTCCATCTAAGAATTACAGTATTTCAGAAGCTTATACAGGTAGTCCTTGATTTAGAATGGCAATTAGGACCAGAATTTCCATCACTAAGCAATGTGGTCATAAAGTGAGACATCATGTGACCAAATCGCTTAGGAACCACAATCTCAGCACTCCCGGTTGCTGTTGTTAACTGAGAATCATGGGTCATTAACCAGAGAGAGCCCCAGGTAAGGAACATGGGGGTGCCACAAGGGGGTGGGGGAGGACTTGGGAGGCCTGGTACAGGCTGCATGTGAGTTGGGGAAGTGCTGTAGTGCAGTGCAAAGTCACAGCTGCCCCTGGAAGCATTAGCCACCCCAGCCCAGCAGCACTTACCAACTGCAGGGGTGCTGCAACTTCCCCCACCCACCTATCTCCCTGCGATCTACGTCTTTTTGCCTTGCACAGTGGCACTTGGCAGTGGCAGCAATGGTGCTGGAGCTGAAATAGAGGTCCAGGGCCTTCAGCAGTCTCAGCCAGCTGCCACCACCCCGAGGCCTCTACTTCAGCCCCAGCACCATCGCTGCCATTGAGAAATGCCGCCTCAAGCCCCACACTGCAGCCGGCCAGCCCAGCACCACTGCACAAAGTCCCAGTTGCCCCTGACACTCTGCACTCCACAGGCTCTGCTGCACCCAGCTGACCTTCATTGTTTTTTTCCCGCTACTGGCGAGATGCACCCAGCCTGATCCTACTGTATGTGAGGGAGCTGCTGGCTGTGCCAGACCTTCTTCCTGAGGCTGCTCACACTGTTCTCCAAGCCGCATGCCCCATTCCTTCTCCAAATCTTGTGCCCCCTTCTCACAATCCTTTGGAAACCTGGTCTTCTCCAGGTCTTGTAAGAATGGGCATGCTATTTGGAGAAGGAACAGAGTGTGCGATTTGGACAATGAGGTCTTCTGAAGCTCTGTGAGAACGGGGCTCCTGCCATTCCTCAAATAGTGCACTTGTTCTCACAAGACCTAGGGAAGATCAGAAGGTTTCCAAAGGATTGCAAAAATGGGGTGCGTGATTTGGAGAAGGAATGGCACAAGTGGCTTGGACAATGTCACAAGCAGCCTTGAGAAGAAGGCCTGGCATGGCCAGCAACTGCCTTGCATACAGAAGGGTCAGGCTGGGTGCACCTCATCAGTAGTGGAGGAAAATGGCAAAGGTCAGCTGGGTGCGGCAGAGCCTGTGGAACACAGGGCAGTGGGGGCAACTGGGGCTTTGCACAATGGTGCTGGGGTGGATGGCTGCAGTGTGGGGCTTGAGACAGCATTTCTCAGTGGGAGCAGTGGTGCTAGGGCTGAAGTAGAGGCCTGGGAGCAGTGGCAGCTGGCTGAGACTGTGGCAGTGGCAGCTGACTGAGACTGGCTGAGACCCTGGGCCTCTACCTCAGCCCCAGCTCTAGCACTGCCGCCACCGATCACCACACTGCAGAGCAGCCAAAAGGGCATATAGATTGGGGGGAAATAGGCAGGTGGGGCTAGTTGCAATAGCTGTAACTTTGGACACTGGTTGTAAGTCCATTTTTTCAGCACTGTGATAATTTCAAACAGTCGCTGAATGAATGGTCGTTAAGTCGAGGACCACCTGTACACAGACATAAATCATTTAAACTGATGCAACTTTCACATTTAGCCCAGCCTATCTAATCTTCTAACTAGAAGAAAATAAAGAAGGCAGACAGAAAGAGAAAAACCTTGGAACCAACACTAAGTGAAGCAGAAGCTGCTGAAAAGCATGTCAGCCAATAATAAATATTTAGCCACACAGGCACTGCAGAAGTGCTTTTAGCAGAAGTCCTGCAGGTAAGATTATCTGATTAGTTTGGACTTCAGCAGCACAGTGAAAACATTTCCTGGTCTCTTTACCTCTCATCAATGCAACAGAGGTTGCTTAAAATACATATTTTTAAAGAATATCTGTTTTTTATTTCTCCTAAGCAGTGTCTTAGCTTTCCCTTTGATTACCTTATTCAGGAAAGAAGTAACAGCTACACTATGAGCCAGGAAGTCTCATGTTCTATTTTCGTTTAAAATGGATACACCCAAGAAAGCCTTACATAAGACACTAATTCTTCAACTCAGTTCCCTCCTGAAAGATGGGGATAACACTAGTAGGCTGCTGGTATAATTAAGATAAAGCCCGTGAAACACTGAATGGTTGAAATGTGCTAAGCCTGATTCCTTGGACATAGATCAGTTGGAGGGGAAAGTGCATAATTATTTTGTTTTGCTCATAAGAGCACAGGAATAATCACAATGGATCGATAGCAGTCAGAGTTCCATTGAAATATTAAAAGAACTTGATTGCTGCCTAGATCCAAATTTCTCCAAATTCTACCACAGAATTAGTGCTTCAGCTGGATCAGAATATATTTTCACTGGAAGAACATGGAAGCAGGACCCCCTGACTCCTCCACCTCTTCCTCCTCTCCTCCAGAGCCCTACCTCTGTTCCCTAGCAAGAGCAGAGCATGCAGCTGTGCCAACTGCTCTTACATTGGATCTGTTTATGCTATTGCTGGGATAAAACCACCATTTTATTTTTGTACCCCATTTTTAGAGGCTGCCTCTAGCTGGGATTTCTCCCTCAAAAGCCACTGAAAATCATGACTGCTACAGGATACTAATGGAAAATAAAAGTGATGGTTGTTGGCCAAAAGGAGGCATCAGAATGGCAGGTTAGTAGTTGGCCCTTCCACAATGAACTTTGTTTCTTCCTGCTGAAAGGGAAAAGAGGAAAGCAGTTTTGCCCTTCTTTTGTCACTGAAGTCTCCCCTTTGAGAGAATCTGTCTCTGCCTATCAGTCAAATTGTACAAAGCCTTCTGTATCACTAAGCTCTATGAAGTGTGATTTGTTAGATGTGAAACATCGTCCCAGAAAAATGCCCCAAAATCTTCCTCTCTAAAGAAAAAGACTTACAAGACATTGGAGCTAGTAAATTCTCCCTCTCACACACACCCTGCCCCCACCCCCCAGGATACTTATGTGGGAGATTTGTGCATACAAACATATGAGAACATTTTGCTTATTTTATTTTGCAATGTGTTAATTATAGCTTACCTATAAATCGAATAATTCTCCGAAGTAATGGATTCAGGTAACAGCATTCTCCTGTCAAAATGGTTTTTTCTTGGATAATTAAACTTTCTCTGGTGGACTTGATGAAATACATAGATATCTCTCCAATAAAAATCTGCAAAAGGGAAGGTGAAGGGGGAATGCTGAGAATCACAAAGACAAATGTATTGATCACTGCTGAATTCTTCTTGGTGACTGGAATCTGCTCTCTGGAAAGGGATGTTAATTCACTCTACTCCTCCATTTCTTGACCTAACTTGGCTATGGGAGCAGAGCACTGATAGGGGACAACTGGTGGCAGCAGTACGGAGGTCATTACAACTGAATTTTCACTCAATTCTAGATGATCATCTCTGGATGAAGAGATTAATCAACTACTGTATTTACTGGCGTATAACACGCACAGGCGTATAACACACACCTTAATTTTAAGAAGGAAGTTTGAGTAAAAAAAACTTTAAATTTAAAATAAATGACTTGGAAGCAAAATAGAGGGAGCTCTGAACTTTTTGTTTATTAATGTTTATACCACTTATAGGTTCATTCTACGTAATACGAAAGGAAAAGCACCTCTTTGAACGAAGAGAGCCGGCTCTCCCCATCGCTCACGTGAGCATCTGAGCGCCGCAGAGCAGGAGGTGAACAGTGGGCGAGTGAGCTCAGGTGCTCGCACTGCTCTGCAGAGCTGCTCCGGTTACAGCCCTGGCTCAGATGAAGGCTCCACTCTCCCAGCCCTGCCGCTTGAGTATCGGCGTATAACACACAGCTAGGATTTCAGCCCCAAATTTTAAGGAAAAAAGTGCATGTTATACACTGATAAATATGGTACCTAACAGTTACTACAATTCACTGGTTTACATTAGAAGTAACAGACTGAGTCTTTAATTCTCCAAAGGTTATTAAATGTCTAAAAGCAGAAATTTAAAAATAAGTAAGTAAAGAAATGCAACCAAAACAAATGTGAGTTCTCCAAACCCCACTTGCTGAAGTAAGGGGAGGTATATGCCTGATGATTCTCCACTCACAGCAACTAAATCTATCTTATATTTTACTAATCACCTCCAGTTGGGAGTAACACAACTTGATTCTTTAAAAGATTTTTTGTTGTTGTTGTTAATACAATCAGTATATCAACAGAGCCCAAGAACAAAGTGGTAGGGGGAAAATGAATGCTATAATTTTCAATTTTTTTCATAATTAATCCACTAGACTATTTCCTTTTTTAATTTGTGTGGTGCTGGATCTCAGTTGGATTCCAGGAAGAACTACAGAATAGGATTGGCAGGATAGGGAACACAGAGCATCTGTACGAGGAGTAAAAATGACAATAAATAAGCCTTGTGAAACTTATAGAGGCTATCAAATTTATTATGGAATAAACATACATTGTGGACAAGAAATTAAGGTACTTTCTTTTGAAGACTTTGTATTTCTGTTTTTATTGCTACTTGTCCCTCTTGGCTACATTTCTATCAGTAGGGCTTTTTGTATCAATGCCTCTCTTTGTCTTCCCAGGTTTCTCTCTCTCTCTCTCTCTTTTTAAAAAAGCTCTGTCCCCTCCTCCCCTAATGTTTCCCATTCTTTTCAGGATCTTTACCATTATTATTATCCATCTGAGTGCACATCAGTGGAGTAATGGTGCAGACACAGAGCAGGACTTGGTTTTTCATAATGATCACTGATTTTTTTCCATCTGGGAAGGGACATTCCACAACTAGAGTACCCTCAAGGCAGACACAGAAATACACTTTTCCCATTTGTGCTGCCTGCAGTTGGAGGCCTCAGAAAGATACCACCCAGCTGACTTTTGTGTGATTTCCAGACGTAGTGATGCTGCTGGGTGGTCTGTTGCTAAAGTTCCCAACAGATGCGCAAGAGGAAGTCTCAAAGAAACCGACCACCAAATAAACATATATAGGAATGATTACGTTTCACTAGATTCTGACTTTAATGAATTGTCCATTTCTCTACCTTGTCTGTGCCTTATCGTCTCTTCTAGTAACCTCTCCCCCTTCTAATCAGATGTACCATCAATTCCTAACTGTTGCTCTCTCAGAATCTATAGGCTACTATTTATTTAGACTGATACCTTGTCTTTCATTCATGAGATTCACGTGGTATACACATCTCTCTCTCTCTGCCAATTTTTCCCTACAACAACCTGCTAGAGAGAACTAGCAAAGTCACCCAGTGAGGTTCCATGGCCAAGGGTAGACTAGTCCCACTTCCTAGTCCAACATTTTAACCACTAAACCACATTAGCTTTCATAATGATATACAAAGTATTAGCTGGCAAGCAGGACATATCCCTCACCTGATCCTTTCTTCATCCCTTGAATCTCTGCAGCTCAACCAGTTTGGCCACATATTATTTTCAAGAAGCACAACTACTGCTGGTATTGATGGAAATATAATAATCTACCAGTTAGATCGTAGCAGTGGCATTAAGAATTTCTATTTATAAGTAAGGTTATCCAGGAGAGCTAGTGTGGTGTAACCATAAGGCGTAGTACTGGCATCAGGGAGACCCAGATTCTAATTCACCCCCAGCCTCAGAAACGCACTGGGTAACTCTAGGCCAGTCAGTCTCTCACAGCTCAACCTACCACAAAGTGGGGAACAGGAGGAAGGAGTGCTGTGTGCACTGCCTTGAGCTTCTGTGGGTGGGATATATATCTAACAAACCAACAAACAAACCTCCGTGATCTGCCCTTACTTTGGAACAGAAGAGAAACTGACATATCTCTTTCTGCTGCTAGTCTAGCAAAATGCCTGCCCAGGAAAAAAAAAATGGTATCTCCCTCTCTGCTATTAAAGTTTCTATCAACACTGGAGCCCTCCTTTTGTGATCTTGAGATCTGCAGACATGCATTCACAGACAAAGGCTTGGGTACACTCCAAGATACACATATCTACATGAATTGCCCCATGCATGTATATGGACAGAGCAGATCACTTTGTATAAGGAAACTTAAAAATGGTTCTAACTCCTCCAATGGAAGTTCAAGGAAGGTGTTGTGGGCATATGTAGTACAACAAATAACACACTGCCCTGAACTTTAAGGGATCAGGCACTGCTGTGTTAAAGTAAAGCAAATTCTGCCCTCTGTGGCTAGACAGAGGACTAACATGCCATTGGGTGGTGGCACCCTTGCCTTCCAGGTAGAACATCATGGCAAGGGAAGACTAACATGGCCCATCCCTCAGCCAGAGAAGTAAAAGGTGTGCATAACCTGCTTTGACTGTGCTTGCCATATTCAATAACAAGTTCCTACTATCAGTTGCCTGGACTACAGAGCAGTAGAGACACACACTTTGGCTTTCACCATCAACCGTGTGACTATCAGCTCCTGTTCTACCATTAACTTGGCTTCAACCACTGGACAGAAAATTAGCAGGTAAAGGAAGCATGTTTCTATTGGACCAAAGAACTACAAATAAATATTCCAAGTGAGGGGGTGAATGAATTAACATGCAATGCATTAATTACCTTCCATATGTGGTGATCTAAGCTACTCTGAAGAAATGTGGACTGCAAATAACAAATCCCTGAAATGGGGATTTTGATCATTTTGTATCTACTGTACAGTGATTCCATACTACTGTACATGGAAATTCCTTCATTGTTACACTTTAGGTGCATGAGGTGTAGCTTGGCAAAGGAGGATTCAGCTGAATAATTCCATGCACTGCATTTATGCACAAAAATGTTAAGAGAATTGAACCTCCCACTGTTATTTCCCCAAGCACAGACTAGTCATATCCCCTGGGGCTGTGTGTTTAGCATTAGTGTCAAGGGAACCTACATATATCTCAATACATTTACATAGGATGGGGAACCTTAATTAGCTAGGGTTTTACTGCATGTGGAAGAATTCTAGAGATGTACAATAATATGCATTTACTCTTTTTCTGTAGCTGTTAGGGCCTGCCCAACATGAACTGGCATAGAGGGAGTATGGCTGGTCATCCCTGTTAAACATACAATGGGTGAATGCGGATGGCAGATGAACACCGCTCAAATATCTTTCCATATTTTTTCCTTTAAAAAGGCCTCTCTTTCTAGCAGCATGTACACTTGTGTCTGTAAATGCATCTTTAAAAACTCACAATACCTTTTCCCCTCTAGCCTTCAATCCCTTTTGCAATACATTCAACAGATATACCCATCTGAGCCATTCCGTTTAACCTTTTAAAAAGTGCAGCCTGAATATTTGACCTGTAGATTAGTTCAGTACTTTTTAAAAATTTTATTTTGAATCATTTCTTTGAAAAAAAGAGACGCCATTAAAAAACTTTTCTGGAAACGTGGGTGGCATAAAGTATGTTTGTGACACTGCTACTATTAGCCATTCATACTGTGCACAGCTGTGTACATCCTGTAAGGATGCTGTTTTAAGACTTGTGAATTTGAGTAAGAAGCTAAAAAATATGCACCCTGACTCTACCCTATATGGGCATAGTTCATCCAGTTGGATGTGCTTAATATAGGTTGTTCATTATCCTTCAGTGGAATCTCATTTGCAATGAACTTAAGAAATTGAAAACAGGTGTAAACATATTCTGGTGGGAAGGAAAAACAAGCCAGGTTGCACAAAAGAAAACTAGACAAACAAGTCTCAGAAGCTCATTTGAAGCAGCATTTTAAATTAAACTGGTGGCTGAATCTATTTGCTTTGTAGCACAAAGAAGTCAATGTCTACCATGAAAAGAAAGCAATCAGGACATGTTTGGCGTTTATCTCCTAATCAATGGCTTTCTTGGACTTATGGCAGTCTTATGCATTATTTTGCATGGGAATTATGCAGGAAAGGGTAGGGAAAACTGACATTGGATTTGCGAAGGGAACGTTTTTCTATCCCTTCACAAGCACTGCTCAGCTGAGATAAATTCCTCTTAGAGCAGTCGGTTTTAGCTTCAGCATGTGAAATCTCATACACCCTGCAAGATTCTCAATTTGCTTTTATTGAAAGCATGGTTTATTTAGTCAACTCCCAGAGAAGTCGTGGTGATAAATTCTAGCACCAATCATTTATATCGAAGTATTGTGTTTGATCCAAATGTGTCAAACTGCTTGTCCAGGGAGAAACATTTAGCCGTTGCACTTCATTTGAGAAATACGTAACGCGGTGTTTTGTCTTCCTGTGAAATCACATGCATTAATTAATTAATTAATTGATTAGAGGGATAATTAATACCCAAAAGGATTTTGATAATGTGCCAATGTCTGGCGAAAGCCTGTCCGTTAAAAAAAACAAAAGATGCCTTGAAGTTTGCTGGACTCCTGGTGACTATATTGACATTTACAGAGTTAGAGTTAGATAAAAATGATGGGGGTGGAAAGGGAAATCAAATTTCTTCTCTGGCAAGTCAGCAATCAACAATCAAATAGTCAAAGAATTTTTAAAATATATATACATATACATATATATATATATTTAATCTACTTACAATTGCTGTTGGGGTTGCAGCCAGTACACAGTAGAGGACAAGAGGGGAAATGAAGCTTTCATCCTCTGTTCCTGGATACGGTTTCATCAAATTGCTGTCTTGGCAGAAGAAGCCTTGAATATGCACCTGGAAAGTGTCTGTGCACTCAAAGTAGTAGGCGAGCAAGACCGTCCCAGCCATAATGACAAGCTGAAAATACAGCATGGTGACACCGAGACATTAGCAGCTGCTCAGCACTTACGCCTCTGACAAATGCCACCCTCCATTATCGCTGCCACTATTCCAACAGCAATGCCCAGTGCGGGAATGTGCTCAGAGGAAGGTCTGCCCTCTGGAACAATTCTGACATAAATCTCAAGGTAACTCCCCCTTCTTCTCCCAGGGAAAGTTTTCAAACAAACTGGGACTACAGGGTGCCTCACAAAAGGACAGGAGGTACAGCCCTGACTTAGCCCAAAGGCATGTAGTTGTCACTGGCAGCGTGGATCAATGCTAATGGAATGGCGCAGACCTGAACAGGGCATACACCCTACCAGTGAAGAAAGCTGGTCTGAAATAAACACTCCCCACCCCCAAAGGCCAAGGAAAGCAACATATGATGGAAAAGAAGCCTTAGAAAAAATCAAGTGAGATTTACTCTGGAGGATGCATAGTAACGTAGCCAAGGAGTTTCACTAAGAAGGGATGCAAAACAGTGACATCGACAATCCGCTGCTGTTCTCTCTCCACCTACTTCCTATTTTTAGCTCTCTAGCTTCCATCAGAATACTCCACATTCCATATTTCAGTGTTTGTATTCTTTTTTGGGTGATGCATCCTACTGTTGTATTCAGTATTCCGTACCTTTATAATTCTGATTGAAACAGGCCTAAGAAGGACATTTGAGATATTCCAGCAAATTTGGTTTGGAAATAAGCCAAGCTATTCCCTCCCCCCCCCCCCCGCAAAAATGGAACGTATTATGCCTTATTTCTGGATAATTTTTTTTTTGTTTGATTGTTTAATGTATTTGATTTTTGTCCTCCCTTTCCATCCAGGTAGGATGATAAAATTAACAATATAGTAAATAAATTAAAAGTGGCACAAATCATTAACATGCATACATAATTAGTGAAATAATCCTTAAAAGAGTTCAAAGTATCAGGTTGAAAGTGGTGAATTTAATCCCACTTGGAATCCCAGAATTTCCTTTCTCCCTATCCAATCTCTAGAAAGCTGCTGGCAGGCAATATTAGTAATGCAAGGCTCACTCAAAGTCAATCTGATTCAGAAAAAAAATTCAGGAATTAGTTCCACTGACAAATACTCCTTGCCTATGCGTGCAGGGATAAACGATACTGCAAAGAACAACTGCATCATCACACTCTGAAAACGTAAAAAGGAAGCTCAAGATTTTGGGTGCTCCGATGGAATTTCCATCCGTTCTCCCAATCCGTGAAAGAAGACCAGAAAGGGAAAAGAATGCTGAAAGTCAACAACTGTTGACTTGAGAGTTTTGTTTCTAGGACAGCAGTCCGAGCTGCTAAATCAGGCCTGCACAAATTATAAAAGGGAAAGGGTCACATTGATAAATTAAAAGTAACTGTGGGCTGCAAAGGAATACCTGGTGTGCTGATCAGCTGTTCGATGACTGTGGCAGTGCTGGAGCTGACAGCATCGACAGCATTTGATGGCTCCAGTAGTGGCAGTGCTGGAGCTGACGGCATTGGTGAGCCCTGGAGGCAGTGGAGGTGCTCAGCAGCTTGTCTTTTGGGGTGGCAGTGGCAAATGTATTGAATTTTTAAAAGTGGTAGCGGGCCGCACAAGGCTGCTTGGCGGGCCGCACATGGCCTGCGGACCATATGTTGCGCAGGCTGATCTAGATGATGGACTGCTGGCATGACATGTGTTGCAACTCACAAGGACAGATAAAAATGTGGTTAGCCAAAGTACAGTGAAGTCAGGAAAGCTTTAAACCAAATTCTGCAGGGAATGGAAAATTAAACTTTGATGTAAAGATTTTTGCAATGTAGAAAATGGGTATATTGCTGAAACGGGACTTCCTGAACTACCAAAAAGAAACGAAAGAATTCTGGCTCATAAAGTTCATGGGCTTCAGTGCCTATACTAATGCTCAGAATGGGGTGGGGGGGGTGGACAATGTGGTGTAGTAAATAAGGCACTGGGCTGACACTGGGAAGACCCAGATTCAAGGCCATCTGACCGTCAGTTAGGGAAACCCACTTTGGCTTTGGGTTTCATACCCTCTTTCAGCCCAACCTACGTTACAGGATTGTTACTGGGTGGGAAATCAGGGAATGAGTATGTATGCTGCCTTGAGCTCTTAGAGAAAAGGTGAAACATACATTTAATAAATAATCAACATGAAGTTAACCTCTTAGTATAGAAAACAAGGTTTAACAGGTGTAATGGAGATCTGGTGCCTTGACTGGAATATAGCAGTCAATATAGCAATGGAAGAAGGGAAGCAACAGGAAGGGAGGAGTTGCTCAGAAATCCAAATGAATGAACTTGGCAGTGCCATGGAGAGGCTCAGGGTTAACGTAATGAAGACACAAATGACAGAGTATACTGCTGATGTCTATTATTGTCTTCCCAACCGAAGAGAAGATATGGATAGCCTTCCAAAAGCAAAATGCAGATTTCTCAGAGGTGTGAAGCCATACTGATGGGAAATGTTACATCTGACATCTGTTTGGAGACAACTCTGCCAAGCATAATCATTCCAGGAAATTCCTAACTTGTTGTTGTTGTTGTTCAGTCGTTAAGTCGTGTCCGACTCTTCGTGACCCCATGAACCATATCGCGCCAGGCCTTCCTGTCCTTCACTGCCTCCCTGACTTTGCTCACTTTCATGCTCATTGCTTCAGTGATGCTATCTAACCATCTCATCCTCTGCCATCCCCTTCTCCTCTTGCCTTCAATCTTTCCCAGCATTAGGGTCCCAAAGAGTCCTCTCTTTGCATTAGGTGACCAGAGTATCTGAGCTTGAGCTTCATTATCGATCCTTCCAATGAGCAATCAGGGTTGATTTCCTTTAAGATTTACTGGTTTGACCTCCTAGCAGTCCAGGGGACTCTTAAGAGTCTTCTCCAGCACCACAGCTCAAAGGCATCAATTCTTCGGCACTCGGCCTTCTTTATGGTCCAGCTCTCACAGCCATATTTGACTTACTGACAACTTTCTCCTTCAGACAGCAGAAGAAAGTACAAGAGGAGCAGCTTTCTTTGACTTGACATACTAACCAATGTGGAAGACTTAGTTGAGAAGTAGAAGACCGAACACTGGGGGGAAATGACCATGAAAAAGGACAGAATATTTTAGTGTTGCCAAACATGAACTAATAGTGGAACAAACCTTGGGCTCTCTAGACAAATACGATATACTGGACTTGCCTAATGAGAATTTTGTGAAATCTTCTACCTCCCACCATGAGGAACTTGTCAGCCCCTCTAGGTAGACCAGACCAGAAAATCAACTCCACAGTAAGGCTATAACTACTTTAATTGAGATTGGCTATAATAACAGAATCCTGCAAGTCTGATTTTGCTGTATTTCCTCCTTCTTCTTATGCTCCAGTAAATTAGGGAGGCATCTGCCTGAGATGTTTCAAAATGTTATCTGGACATTGTGGACTTAGGCAATGTTTTACCCCTTGTTGCCTTGGCAACTGAGCTTGCATATCTCTGTTAAGGTCACCTTCCTCACTCTGCACAGAACTAGAGTCCAAACCAGAGCCCTTCGCATTCTATTCTGTATTAATCAACTTCCACTTTGAGTGCTGGGTTCAGCTCTTGGCAGTACATTTTAAAATGGATTCAGAGAAGCTGGTGTAAGTTCAGGGAAGGGTAGTGAGGATGATCAGAAGACTAGAAAGTCCCATGAAGCTGGGTATGATTGAGAAAAGACAGATGAGGGGGAGAGGATAACAGCTTTAAACATCTGAAAGTGAAAGGATCTCACTTAGGTCAATGTGTATCTTCTCTCACCAGAGTGCAGGACATGAAGTAATGGATATATATTACAAGAAGGCAGATTCCAACTGAATTTTAGAAAAACCTTCCTAATAGTAAAATAAGTTTGACAGTGAAACGCAGTACGCAGAGTGGTGGTGGGCTCTCCTTCATTAGATGTGTTCAGGAAGAAGCTAGAAAGCCATCTGTCTAGGATGCTTCAACTGAATTTGTGCATTGAGCAGAGAGTTGGGACCCAACATCTAAATGACTTCTTCCAATATTCTAATTCTAAGAGGCTATAAACTAGGCCTCTTCGCTAGGGTTACTAGATTTGGTCTGCAAAAATCCAGATAACCACTTGATGGCAGCAAAAAGATGCAGAATTTTTCTTTTTCTTGCTGCCCTCCAGTGATCATTGAGACTTTTGTAACCCTGGCTCCAACTGTGTGAGATGGCCATACAACACACCAGGACTTTGTTCAGATAACACAATGATTGTCTATTGAGCGCTTGGGAATAAAGTCACCAGAATGTATTAGGCCCTAGTTCTGTCCCAAATGCCTTCATCGTCTAATACCTAAAATTCTGGCATGGCACTCCTATGCTAAATAGTTTATGCCCTAATCGTCGTTAGAGATTTGTCTCTTTTCATATCCCAAATAAGACTTAGTTCTGCTATCTAATTCTTTTTGTATTGCAATAATGTTATTGTTTTGAGAGTCAATAGACTGTTCCACACTATATTATTTTGGCTTACAGTAATTCTACTTCTAAAATTTACAATTACATAAATATATATATGATGGAAAAAGACCCATCTTCCATCCATATAACCACAGATCCTGAAGAACGCCCATGCTGTTCCAATACATTTGGAGTATCTCATCCTGATCCTAAATATTCTGCACTTTAAGCTAAGCATATTCATATTTGTTTATAATTTAAAGTACAATAAATATGGAATGCATATTTCAGAGATAAATAATAATCCATTTGCATAAAAAAGCTAGTTTCAATGCAATTATTTTCAACTGAGGAAGTTCACACCTTTGAAGCAATAAGAACTGTTTTACCTATGGATATCTTTCAGATTTAAAGCTAATACATGGAGCAGAAAAGGAGGCTGAAATTTCTGGCTTCCCACAATGTCAAGTTCTCTGAGACATCAACCACAGAGATCTGCAAAAGGACGTCTATGCATGAACATTCCTGAAGATGATCAACATGCTGACAAAGGTATAATAACAAGTCACAACATCTGTGTATGTGTCTGTAGGCAAAAGTGTGTATCCTGAGTTTCTAATTAAAATATGCCATAGACCAAAACAATCAAATAAAACAACTTTATAGCAATCTGTGCCCTTTCATCCTTCACATTACCCAAATTCCTTCAGATTCCCCAAAAGTTCATAACAGGAGGTAATGGATGGGAACCACAATCATCCATTCAATATGAAGTAATGAATGGTGGTCAACTGGGTGTTCATTTCAGTTCAAGAGGAGACAACCTAAAATCAGAGGTTTCCCACTCCTTTCATTATCTCAAAGCAATATTACTTTGCTATCACATTTTTATAACGTTATATGCCATGAAAAATACAAACAGACAAAATATATCTTTGCTCCCTCACAATGGGACCGTTATGCATTGAGAATGCCTACATTAAATGGAAATGATACAGATTCCCACCTCCTGCCACTATAAAGGCAGTGTCACGTAAAAACAAAAACACAACACGGTAGAGCAGCACTTCTCAGGAATACTGTAAAACAGAAATGATGAAAAGAGCCACACTGCCTCCTTGTGAAAAAAAAGCTTGAAGAACGTTTTTTCACTTGAATGCCTATTGTAACCTCACCTTCCTCTCCCTTCTTTGCTAGGCCAGATTGGGAGCAGTTCCAAACCAGACAGTTGGCTGTCTGATCTTACCATCTCCAGGAATATGCAGTTTAGCCAGAGAAGGCGGTGTTACAACTAGAAAGAGAGAGAGGTATGGTCCTGATCCTTAGGGAAGAAAAACTGAAGGCAACTGCATGAAGACAGAAAATCTGGGTTTATGCAGCCTTTGCTTAACCATGTTTTAATTGAACAACACACTAAGTCCAAATGTGGTGAAGCATATTGTGTGAGCTCAGCCATCAGAAAGAGTAGCAGTAGTTGCCCCTAAGTATTTAGATGCTGAGTGGGGAGAAGATTCCAGGTGGGTTGTCCAGGAAACCCATTCTAGACCACACACCAAGTGTCAGCCCAAGACCTGTCCAAAGGATTAAGAAAAGCCAAAGACAGCCCTGCCTTAAGGGAAAGGATGATCAGCTGTCATGTGAAAGTGGTAACCCAATGAAAGTGAGCTGAATTTTCAATAAGCATCAAGGGTCAGAGATGAATCCAAGAGCGTAGTCCCATCCAGCACAATGGAATCATTATTTCCTCATATGTTTATCAACTTATCAAAAGCAATTTGCTTGTGTGAACTAAGCTCCAATTTATTTGGCTTCCTTCAATCTAATATAGACATCAAGCTCCAATTTAGAACTTCCTTGGATTTTGATGAAAAGAGAAAAACTGAAATATAGCATTAGCACATTATTCTGAAGGTATATACCAAGCTCCTGTGAATTAGATGTTTGTCAAATGACACAATCACATGAGAACTCAATCTGCATTTGGCCAAACTTCACTTACATAATCCTTTTCAGGCTTTTGTGAAACTAGGAAGGGAGAAAGTCTGGATGAGGCAGGGCTTACCTACTTCATCTCCCCATTTTAACTGTCCATGCGCACAGACAAATGCTCACACAGAGCTTTAGCTGCAACCGTTTTAGACTTATTAGCGGTTTCACTACCCTGTGCAACTGATCTTGATTAAAAAAATATGCTTATTCTTATAGAAGCTGAACTGAACCAGCTGATCATATGTGCTGATCTGGTTATTTAACCTTCATAGGCCTGAACTGAAAAAGAAGCAGAATGACTTTGGCTATAGCTGAACCTGAGCCAAAAGGGATGGTATGCTTCTGTGGGACCGTCTATTTTGTCACCCACAGACAAACTTGTGTATAAACATCACCCTAAACTGAAATTGTTTAACCCTCTGCTGAATAGGTTGTCGCTGGCTAGTTCCATACATGACACTAAACCATAGCTATATAGTTTTATTAAGCTAATTCAAGGTTTACAAAACAATTTGCAAGAATGTTTCATCAGAGAAAAGTACTTGTGTATACATATTCAAATTGGGTCCAGTCCACTGCAGAGATGGGATTTAGTTCCAGCAAGGATTCTCCCAAAATTCGCTGAGGAGTAGAAACAAGCAATGATTGGTTCTTCAGAATTTAGCAAGCATAAAATCAAAATATCAAATTGATTTTTTTTTTCCTTAAGCAAGGCTCTGGATTTCCTGTAATAATTCCCTTAAAACGTATCCTTTAAATCTCACTGCAGAGTACTTTTCCCCTCAGTTTAATTAAAAGGAAAAAGAAAAGAAGCCCTAGAGTTTAAGAGCTGAATATTAGCTAGTCCTTGAGCTTCACTGATCCATGTTTCTATTTAAACCTGCATAAGCTTCTGCAGAACTTCAGAAGCTTATGCAGCAGGGGGCATTAATGCTTTGTCAGATTTTTTGCAGACAATGCTGTTTGAAGAATGTGGTGCATTTTTCCTCCATCAAAATAATTTAATATCCTAAAGAAGGGCTAGACTTTCATTTAATTTTCTCACGGTGGTTAATCTGACTCTTGTGCATGGCATCTGGGGGATTCCTAGTCCTTTGCTGATGAAAATGGAAGATTAAAAGTGACATTTGGAACTAGAAGCAAAGAGAGCCTAATTGCACAATCTTATGTACGTCAACTTAAAACTAAGTTTCATGGGGTTATTTCTTATTTCTAGGGAGTGTTTATAGGGTTATCATTCAAACCAGTGCATGCTATGAATAAAGTTCAGAGCTACTGAGGTTTACCAGACATGAGGAATACTTTGCCCCTACACCTGATATATACACCCTGTTGACTGAACACCTGTGACAACAAACCAGAGATGACTTGGAGGAGATATGGTGGTGGTGATGATTTCTTTCTCCTCCTCTTTCTGTAATCATAGCCCACTACTTTTGTAGGAACATGCACTCATGTTCCCACCCTCTGCTAATTTGGAAGCTGATTCCCCATCATGCCCCCCACCCTCCAACCCATAATTCAACCCATAGATTACAACCTCCTGAAAGTGAGAGTGACAAATAATAGATAATTTTTTGTAGCTTCTGGCAATAAACTGCCAAATAGCCATTTTGTAGAAAATGAATTTATAAAAGAAAAACCTGACAAGAACTGTCTCCCCCAGCTACTATCTCAAAGATGACGAGATATGTACTAGATTGGTGTGGCATCTGCCCTTTGCATGAAATGGCAGAACCTCAAATGAAAATAAAAATAAACTTGCAGTATTAAACAAATCTCCCACATAGGCTGATTTAAAGCATAATGTTACATAACAGGAACTGCTTATGGTTTCTCATGAAGCAACACTTGCTGATTATTTGAAACCAAAGCTTAGAGTGGTAAATAGACACAAAGTCAGGGACAAATTTCCTTTGCATCCTATAACCCAAACAAGACTTCTAAGAAGCAGAGCTCAGGAGCAAAACCCTTTTTTGCATGCTATACAGTATCTTTTATACTACATGTGATATTCTTTAAGACTAAGGCTTGATAAACCTTACCTTATTATTCATTACCTGACTATATCGCCATATTTCCAGGAAAACCACCAGTTAACCCTATATACAGATGTTCTTACCTAACTTTTAAACTTTAAAAACTCCTACTTTTAAGGCCTTTGTATTTGCTATGGAATAAAGATCAATTTGATTTATAATTTAAATATGAACCACGGTACACAGATTATCGGAAGGGTCTCCAAGTGTGTTTTGCATTACTGCTGCCAAGCGAGCCTTTTCCTAAATGTAAAAAGGTTTTAATGTAGCTTCATAAGAAAGGCAGTGCTCTGTGATAGGTTAGATTTGGTTAGTCATCTCTTCTTTACCTATATACAGTCAGGCAGGTAGGCAAGCAGATAGGCATAGGAAAACACTGACTTAAATTCAAGTGAATATTGAATTTAAAAATCTACAGTGTTTATAAGACTATCCAATAAGAGACAGCTCAAATTTATAGAAAGGCCTTCTGAAAGGCATGGTTAGAGAAATATCTGGTTCACATTTCTTTTATATACCAGTCTAGTTCCATTATCATAAAATAACTCAATGATACACTTTCCCAAATTTTGTGATGCAGCTCTACGACAATAAATTGCATACAATTTTTCAAAGTTTTAAAGGTATAAATTCCCATGTCTGGATTACTGCATGCATTTTTAGTGAGAAGCCTGCCCCAAAGTATGCATGCAGTTCTTCCATTGTGTGGATTTGTTTAAGCAGTAAACAATAGTTTGCCAACCATTATGGCTAGGCTCATACAACATGTTAAGCCAAACCAAAGAAGTACATTAAGACTTAGCATGATGTATGAAGAATTATTTATGGGAAAGGCTCTAATGCCTTTTCCATAAATAATAAGAGGTGGAAGGAAAGAGAAGAAGAGGACAACCAGAAGCAAGGTGGCTGGGGTGCACCATTGGAATATCTGAAGGACCAGGTTAGGGACAGATTGTCATGGAGAAAATCTATCTATGTCGTTGCTAAGAGTTGACACTGGCTTGATGGCACATAATCAGTCAATCATGAAGACCAGCATGCAAGAAGACCAGCCTGTGTGGTGTGCAGGATTCTCCCAGATTTTTCATTTGTCTGTTGGATAATGCACTTGAAATCCTGAAGATGGAGATAAATGTTTGTGGGAGGAGAAGAAACAAGAAAGAACATGCAGCTGCTTAATCTCCTAAGTAGCAGATTTAATAATGGCCATTAATCTTGATTGTGACCTAGCAACCACACTTGGAATGTCAATTAAGCAAGTTCTGTGTTCAGAAAAATGCATCAGCTGAGAGCCTTGTGACGGAATGGTTATGAAGACTCTACCTGACAGCTTGCTGTTATATTTGCTACCACAAAATTGCTCAGCCCTATTTTTCTTATCTTAGCAAAATAAATGGCAGGAAACCTATCAGCAGGGGGCATTCTACTCAAATCCAACAGTGACACAGAAATTGTCTACAACAAGCAGTAAAGCTGTTTTTTTTAAAAAAATATTTTTTTTGCCTTAATAAATTTGAATTGCTTTAAAATGAAAATAAGAGGTGAGGATATGTGTTATCTACTGTAGATTAAAATTAAACTAATAATGGGTTCATTCCTATTTATTGTTTTATGGTCAAGGTTGTATGTACAGAACAACATTCTCAGTTTTACTATCATGTTTCTCATTCTCTCCCATAAAAACTAGGCTCACACATTAAACTAAGCTGCAGATTGTTTTAAATATGGGTTTAAGCATGTTTTATTAGTTGACTGACTGATAAAGCAGTCAATCTTAATAGCAGATTTTCACAACATAATCCAATCCCAAATACATCAAATTATGGCTTAATGCAACTTGGAAATCAAAGTGTGGTAAGAATGATAAGAATTTTCTGTTAGCGATTCCCATCTCCTAATTTCAAAATGCAGTTCCCAAGAATTTCTAAAAAGAGTATTAAATCAGTTAAAGTCTGCCTATACATCAGCTGTTGAAATTTTTCAGGGATAATTTCCATTTTTTCAAAATGCCCCAATTTTATTCCTATGGTTTACCATGGGCATTAAGGAATGCCCACATGTGAACTATCTCTTGATAAACACTATAAGACTTTCCCCACCCCATCCCCACTTTTCCTTGTTTATGATCCTGCAGTGAGTTGTTCATGCAATTCAGTGCTGTTCTGTTTTATACTTCGAAAAAGCCCAAATATACTGATGGATGCATCAGAAAGTGACACTTTTGGACACATACTCTGTGTAATTCATTATTTCTATCCTTACCTCTTGTCTCTCCTTATTTATGCCACTCACTAGTTCTTGTGAACATCTGTACAGAACACCTGTGCATTTCTTTTAAAAAATACTATAGTTCTGGAATGACATACTAATGGAATTCCTCACTCACTCACCTCTTATTTTCCTTCTGAGTTTCCCATCCCTTGAGTTTTATTAGTTCCCCTCTCTCTTTCCTCCATTTTCCTACTGTCTCCAGTTTTGCCCCATTTGGTTCCCCATCCCCTTCTCTTCCTCTGCACCACCACTACTGCATTTCTCCTGATCCTCCCTTTTGCATTTCTCTCTTACTGGCAGTAATCACTGATAGAAATGCTGGTAATTTAACTTTCAGAAATTACCAATATACTCCTCCTCAATTATTTTAATTGGTTTTGTCTTCTGAGTTAGAGGGTACATAATCTCTGCTATGAACAAGTTTCTTTTCCCATTCTCAGGCCCAGCAAGCCATCTTTCCACCCAGCAATAAATAACATAAAGTAATTAAAGAAAATTTAAAGCGGTCATTTTTGAAAATTAATTGTGTGATAATGCCTATAACAACCATCAATAAGAAGCAAACTAGATGATACGGCGATTTCGTATTGCGCTTGTTTTATTCCCAAATTTATTTTAATTACAAACACATGGTTGCTTCTTCCAGGTTGGGACCGCACATGGGATGAGGGAAACCTAATCTTCCCCACCCTACCCCCAACTTTTAATTTTTAAAAATATAGCCCCGGTCCATCTCTTGGTGAGATTTAATGCTCTAGTAACACTTATGGAAGGTTTTGGGGGGCAAAGTCTATGCAAATGCGGAGAACTTTAAAAAATCCAATTAAAGGGACAAGAGGTGAGGGTTAAACTTTATCCCCTTCTGATCGGCATCAGTCAATCCTGCCCTTGCAATTATGTAAAGAAAAACTGTAAATAAGTATGGACGAAATATCGTGATATTCTGCACCATCTTTTTAAAAGGTGCCTCACTACACTTACTCAATAAAACCCAAAAAGAATGACACTCCGTATATTTTTTGCAAAATGGTGAGCTAAACAGAAACAGTGAATGCACAGCCGCAGTTTTAAACATTTAAAATTGAAATTCATGAATGGTGGCCTAAAGGCAGGGAAGAAGAAATAAAAACAGCATGTAGATATGTGAGGTAGCTGCATACATGCCCTTATCAACTAACTAACATCCACAAGAGAATTAATGTGGAAGAAGAAGAAGGGATGATAACAATATCCCCTTTCTAAAGAGAATCTCTGGAACTGAAACTCTGTAGAATATGCACAATGTCAAGACATAAGCTTTTTTTCCTAGATGGATTATTTCTATTACAAAACAAAAAGGGCAAAAGGAGTGTAAATCCTGGGATGATTATAATGATGAAAGTGTGATGATCCAATGGGGATACTTTCAAAATTGCTACAGTGGCCCAAGCACATTTAAAGGCCATATGACTACGGCCTTAGAAGTCACAATATTGATGCCTCTATAAGGATGTCATCGCATGAACTGATTATATAATCAGTGCAAGTCACACAAGTGATGCCAATTACATAATTCACAACATTTGTGTGATGAAAATATCCATGGCCCTAGATTCTACACAAACCAGTTGTGTTCTAGCAAAACTGATAGCATAGATTGAACATTGGCTCCCGTGCAGAGAACCATCTTGAATTCATAGAGTAGGTGGCAGGACCTTGACTGCGTATATGTATAGGTAATATTCTTTGGGCAACTTTACAAGATTTTCATATTATCTCTATCTAGAAACGAAAGAGTGCATTCCTTAATTTCTCAGTGTTTTCCCTGACTAGTTTTCTCCCTTGTTCACTCAAGAATATATCAGCTTCTTGTGCCCTAAATTGTTTTAAAGTTTCACTTTAACCCACAGTTAACTTTGATACATTATCACGCTTTCACATTTATTTTAAAATTTGCATAATAGAACAACTCTGTGAGAATGATTCTAAACGTTCTCTAAAATATATATAGCACTGGGCAGTGTTTGGCCTCAGGGTTTAGTGACCATTTGGCCTGAAAAATAATCAGTAGCTGAACATGCTCTGTGGCACAATGATCATAAAGTTCAATTCAAGGACAACAAGTGTTGTCAGTGTGATGGCATGTATCTACAAAGAGGAGGGTGATGGGAGAGATCAAGGCTATCAGGAACGAGGGAGTGCATTCCAGGAAGGGAAAAGAAACAAAAGAAAACACAGTCCACAGGAGAAGCATGGGAAATGAAAGAGGTTCAGGATAGCCACTCCCTAGAATTTCCCAGGATATATCCACTTGTTGTAGTAGTATAGATTTCATCTGGCAAGATTCTATCTATAAGGTGTAAGCAAATAAGGAACTTTAAATGGACTGTTTCACCATTGTTCTTGGGCTGGGCCTGACAGTGAACTACATCAAACTACTACGTACACCTGCACATTGAGGCTACTGAGATCCACACCCATCCCAGAAGCTTCCACAAGAAAAAAGAAAATCTGAATGTTAACAAAGCCTGGTTATCTGCACTACACCAAGATCCTGCCCAAAAGCAGGACCAACCAGGAATCAGCTCCCCAAAATGGGCAAATCAGAAACTTGCCCAGACAAGGACCCAATCAGGACTCAGCTGCTCAGGCTAACCAACCAGAACCCAGCACAAACCAAAAACCAATCAGGAGTCAGCACTCCCAAAATGACCAATCAGAACCTGGCATGAACAAAGGACCAAGCAGGAACCAACACTACCAAAACAACCAATCAGGAACCAATCACCAAACAACTGGCACCAATCAGAAACCAGCTCGGCTAAAGGCCAATCTGAAGTCAGGACACCTGGCTATAAAGACAGGCGCCCAGTCAGTCCCTGCTTAGTTGCCTATGGTCTGCATAGCAGACCACTTTGCCTCTGAAGATGCCAGCCACAGTTGCTGGTGAAATGTTAGGAAATCTGTTCTCTAGACCATGGTCACTAAACCCTGAAGCCCAACCCTGCCCAACAAATACCACTTGTGAAAGCTTATACCAGTATATACAGTATTACTACCCAAATAAGCCATTTGGACTACAACCCTCTTTATCTTATCAAATTGATTGGTTATATGCTATCAGCTTGGTGTTGATTCTTAGTGGCTTCATAGGTAGATTTTTATCAAATTAGATCTTAACAAATTAGCAGTCCCCAAATATCATTTGAATCCAAAATTATTGCACAAATTGTAAATATTATTTGCTAGAGATGCTTCCAGCAAGCGAACATACTTCATTTGGAAATCTTACTGCTACCATGGAGCTGCCTTACTTTTCTTTCTTTTGCTTGAAGGGGATTCTGAAATGAAGCAAGAGTTAGGGTCTTAGTTTCACCAACCTACACACAGTAATAATGATTCAGTTTAAAATCCCATGGCCTTACAGTATTTGAAAAAAAGCGAACTGCCTGTTATATTTATAATGTAACATTTAGTTTTGCCCTCAGCAACCTACCTCTTTCTAGAATGTTGTATCCTTCCCCACCCCCCCCCATAAGATATTAAGAACAGAATAATTCCCTTGTTCAGTAAGAAGAAAGTTACAAGCCCAAGGGCATTATATCTGAGCAAAAGTCTCAATCTGGCTGTCAACATTCAGCCAGTATAATATTACATTTTCATGTGATGGGGGACCTAGTTTTACAGCAATGATGTTGCACTTAGAATATTTAAATTGTCCACAGAAAATGGCATTAATGTGCTTTTGGTTTCTTATAATAGCTGATTTGCAGAAATTAATAGGAGTCACTTTTCATAGCATAGACATGTAAATATTGACTGAGTTCTGAAATCACACTAAGCCATATTGTGCTTATTCGTAGCTTAGAAAAAGATGTGATCTCAGCAACTGTGCTTCAATAACCACAGTTTACAGCTTAGTATAAAAGTGTGGGCTGATCAATTATGATTTATACAGCAAACCATGGCTTTGAAATTTGTCACCTGCTAAGGTCTGTGCCATTAAGCTATTCTCAAAGCGCACCTGCTCTGGCCAGCTGAGAAACTGGAAACAATTTCAAAGTACTCATATCAGAACTGTTTGGCAGGGAGGGAGGACACCATTATACATGGCTGATGAGAGCTTAAGCCTTGTCTTAATCACACACACGTGAGTTCTTTTTTAAAAAGCTACTACTAGATACACATGGGTGTAATTTTAAAAAGAAGCTGGACAGAAATGCTTGAGCAGAGGGCAGGGATTGGACTAAATGACTTCTGAGGTCCCTTCCAACTCTATGGGTTCCTTATTTGGCAATTGATTAATTCCCTGATTCCAGAAATATTATAAAAAGCAGCCAAAACCTATTTCAGTTACCAATAATTTGAAAACGGTGCCCTTCACGGGCTCTGATTCAGATTATGAAAAAGAACTGTCATTCATTCATTTGAACTGGCCACCTGTCATGTTCTATAGAATCTTGTGGCAGTTCGCAATCCACAAAACCAAAATAAAATGAAAATACCAACTAAATAAATCCCACATGCAAGAGTACAAAGCCAGATTTTCACCTGGCACCAAAAGACAAGTAATATCACAGCCTGCCTGACCTTCAGGGAAGGGGCATTCCAAAGCCGGGCAGCCCTAAGAGAGAAGACTCCCTCCTTACCTCCCTTGCAGATCTCAACATCTGGGGAAATACCTCGAGACTGCTAACAACTTTAGAAAAGATCGTTCAAATGTGAAGTCCAGCTGGTAATCTATATGCTGCCCATGCAGTTCTTTGAGAATCAATGACAAGTCATTTCTGAAAAGTGTCCCAGGTAGTAACCTCACTGCCCTACTCAGCACTGGCAGACTTCACTACAGTAGTCCAAATGGGAGCTGTCAATGCTAATAATTGAGGTGATGGGGGAAAATGAAAACTAACAGAAGCGAATACGTGTAGCTCAGGGTTGAACTGTGGAGTCCTTGGGGTTCTCTAAGCTTGGTTGTTTTCTTGCAAACGTTTCATTACCCGGCTAGGTAACATCTTCAGTGCTGGTAATCAGGTAATGAAACATTTGCAAGAAAACAACCAAGCTCAGAGAACCCCAAGGATTCCACAAAATGAAAATGAAACTTTCAACACAGTGCTGACCTTTCCGTTACCTGTTGGGTGGGAGGATAGCATCTTCAACCTGGTATGAATGGCAGAGACACTTTCTGGAGTGGGGCACATTCTGGACGTTTCCTAGAGACTTTTGTTTTTAGACTAGCTTTCAAGATCCTACTAACAGAAATCTATACTCGGGAGCATTCCCAGTGGCACTGTTCTCAGCTGCAGGGATTGCTGTCAAATATCAAAGGTATCCTTTTGACCCAGAAGACTTTTGACAGAAGGGAGGTGGAGGAAGTCTCCTTGCAACAAGGACAATGCAGCTTCTTGATGTTTCTCTTTTCCTACATCCAATGCCTTTGGGAACTGATTCTGCCAGAAAAGAGGAAGGGGAAAAAGAAGAAAAACCAACAAAATAAAAACTTTTGGGGGCAAAAGGAACAACGAAGGATTCCCTCCAAATTTTCCACAACAGGATTTTTCCCATGGTCCTTCATATTCTTCATAGAGACCCAGCTGGTGTAATGGTTAAGGTGCTGGCCTAGAAACCAGGAGCCTGTGAGTTCTAGTCCTGCCTTAGGCATGAAAGCCGGCTGGATGACTTTGGACCAGTCACTCTCTCTCAGCCTAACCCACCTCACAGGGTTGTTGTTATGGGGAAAATAGGAGGAGGAAGGAGTATTAGGGATGTTTGCTGCCTTGAGTTGATTAAATATATTTTTGAAAGGCAGGGTAATGTACTAATACTAATACTAACAATATCTCCAAGCTTGTTTCCAATATTTCACAACTTAGCAACAAGTTAGCCCCACCTCTATTCCATCCCCAGAAGCTAAATGAAATAGCAATCCAACCTGATATAACAAAGGCATCAGGATAAGGTTGTCCATCCCACATAAAAAGAGAAAACTGATTTATAGGGTACAACAGAGTAAGCTGGGTTAACTACACAGATTCACCATCACACTGCCCTTCCTTACTTCCACTCCTCAACATCTGCCACCTGAAGCAGCTGTCACACTGTAAAAAATTATAATGTTGTCCTTGATAGATTAAGCGATAGGCTGCATTAATTGATTTGTATAGTTTAGTTTTGCAAATTTTCATTTGCACAATTCAGCACAGCTCAGCTCCTTTTCCTGATATATATTTAGGAAAACACATTTCAAATTCTTAGAAGTGTTATTTATATAGCTTTCATTTAGTGTAGCAGAATAACCACTGGATCTTTGACACAATAGTAAAAATTAAAACTTCTTGAAAAAATAAAATAAAAAAGGATTATGCCCCTGAGAGTTATAGTGAGCTGACAGATGGCATTTTACTGTATAAATGGCTCACACGCACACACAAACCCATTAAATCTGTTTTCTGCTCTCAAGGCATCTTGTACAATGAAAATGGCTGTTTTCATTTTACATGGAACTGTTGGGGGATAATCTCTTTCTCACATGAAGTTGCTTGTCAGAAAGAAGTGCCTGTTTTCGTAAGATAATATATCTTAAGATATTTTGATAGCATTTCAAATGCCTGTTGCCAAGTTTGGCAAAACCGGCTTCATGCTATTTAGAGAATGCCATGTTTTTCCTGCGATTTTCTACTCTACTTTAAGAGCTGATTTTACATACTGCAGAAGTAAATATTCCCCTAAAAACAATGACAAATAGCAGGCCAGATTATTTAAAAATAATTGCAGGCCACAAAGAAATAGCTGGTGTGCTGATCAGCTGTTTGGAGACTAGCAGTGCGGCGGGAGCAATGTAGGTGGCAGCGTCTATGAGGCGCTGGAGGGGCTTGGAAGCATGTCTTTTGGGGCGGAAGTGGCTGTGAAAACCTAGGCAGTGGTGGATCCTTCCTGGTGGGCTGCAGTGTTTCGTGGCAGTGGACTGGTCATTTTTCAAAAAATGCCAGCGGGCCACACTGCATGTTGTACAGGTCTGAGAAATGGTCTACTTCCAAATTACAAACACAGCCTGATTAGAAATAGAGGGAGAGAGCCCTCCTTTCCTTCTCCCTCTCTTATAAAAGTTTTTAATGATATTACCAATTGCTATGAAAGCTGCTTTCATACTTCCATCATCACCACTGAGTTCTTCAGCAACTCTCATGTTCTCCCCCTTTTTAATAGCCTGCTGGGTGAAGAAATTGAAGGTAGAATATGAAAAAAAATATGTTCATATTCCAAGATGTTTAGTTTTCATCTGTTTTAGATATATATGTGAATATTTTGGTCATTTTTTAATGGCCAACCGTCAAGGCTTTCTATTTCACTACATGCTGAGGAAAATACTATATCAATAAGTAAGCTTTCAAGGCAGGCTATTTCATAAGTTTAATTAGTTCCTTAGCATAAACTGGTTTTTAACATTGCAAATAATTCTCCATTTTTCCGGACACAAATATTGAGGATGTCAGCCCTACCTCTAGGGCAGAAGTAGGTCATTTCTGGGTGGCTGGAGATTTTTTGTGAGGGTGGGTGGGAGTAATGCTTGCAGTATATACAGAGATGATACAAAATGGCTGAGGCCATGCCACATATCTTGGTGTTTTCTGTAGGAGCAGAAACTGGAGAAACCCATTTGAGTCTACTTTCATCCTGGGAAATTCACAGGGTGACTTTTGCCTACTTTGGAGGATAGTTTAGCAGGTAAACTGAACTTGACAGCTGCCCTAAGTGTACTTGTGCTGACAGGGTGAAATAAGAAAAACAAAACCCCAAAATAAAACTTTAAATAATAAAATAAATTCCTCTGAGCACACTCAAGGGATCAAGTTTACATAAAGTAGTGTTTTGGATCCTGGTCTACAAATTTGTTTAATCCCTTTGAGGTAGTAACATCCTTAAAACGTATGTGCTCTTCACCAAAAGTGCTTTTGCAAAGGAAGTGGTGCTGATTTCCAGGGTCAGCTGATTAACATCTGTAAAATGAAATTATTCCATTATCAGAATCTGCCTGTAGGTGCTCAGGGGATGCACTGTGTGAGACTCAGTATTACAGGCTTTTCCATAGATTTATATTCATGCTGATGGCCCGATCACCAGGATGCATTTCTTCTGACTTCCAGTGTTAACTGGCACTGAATCAAAGTGAGTTACATCGCTACAATAATAAAAACATAATCCTTTATCCAATCTATTTGAAAAACTATTCTACTCTGTTATAATTGAATTTATAAATTAGCTAGAGACTAGCAAAATCTACATTCCATTTCCAGAGTACCATTATATTATACTGTTGTTAATATGATTCTATTAAGAATGCAGCATCAGCAGAGGGTAATGTAAATCAAAAACAAATAAAAAGAAATAAGTGGCTCCTTTTGTGGTTAATTAGTCATATGTTGGAAGGCCCTGGTCCTTTATTCATTTTTTTCCCCTAGACTTAAATGACAGAAATGTTCACCTGTTTAAACAGGGAGCATTACGTGAATCCATTCCTGGGATGGCAAATCTAAAGTCAGAAGACTGTGGGTGTCATTAGCACTGTGAGAATGCCAGTCTCATATGGCAACTTCAAAAAAAATAAAAAATAAAAACACAGCGGAGAACAAAAACAGAAAGGAAAGAAAAACAAAAAATATAGAAAAGAGATTTACAAGAGTAAAAACTATAAGAGTAAATAAAATTTCAAAGTAACATTAGATTAGTGCTGCCATCAAAGTATCTTCTATCAAGCAAAGCCTTTGGAACATTATTAAAATCAAGTCAGTCAATAATAATTAACTCTAATAACCAGTATAATATTAATTATGAGTCAAAATGAAGAATTACAAATATTTCTGTTGGATCTAAGAATTCTACCATTATTTAAGCAAACTAAACAAAAGTTTAGATATTAAAACTTTATGTTAAGAGAGACCCAAACTTCAGATGTGGTAGAAGCCCATATGCAGAATTATAATTCATAGTTTCCAATCTGACTGAATTCAGTATCAGGAACAAAACAAAAACCTGTAACTTTTTTAACCATCATAAGAGCAAAATTCAAGCTGGGAACCTGCCAAAACAGTAAGAAAACTCTTCACTTTCATACAGGTTTTCCTGTGCTTATGTTATTTTAAGACTGACTGAGATTAGAATGCAATATATTTTTGAGGACAAGGCTACAACATCTACGGAGGCCTGGGGATGAGTTCAGCCTTTTCTCTACCCTCTTAGAATGGGGCTTGGCTATATTTTATTTCCCTGGATGCCACCTGATGATAGCCCAGTCACCTCTCCCCAAATTCACACCAAATCTCACAAAACGTAAATCTTATGAAATTTTAGCAATCCTACCCCAGAATCCAACATGAAAATGGCAGAAATCTCACAAGATTTCCATATCATCCCAGAATACAATTAAAATCCAGTAAGATGCACCAGTCTCAGGAGCCCTGGATTCCTGCATATTCAGGCAAAAGTTATTAATCATGCAACTGGTGGTGGCAATATTATTGAAATAATGGGCACCTTGAAGTCCAACCTATCATGGAAGATTGACAGGCAGTCTGGCACTAGCTTCAATACACATCAAGTTGAATCCCTATGATCTCCAGTTCATGCTTCTCACAATGACTGGAAATGATTTCTGACACAGAGCCACAGCAGCAATTGAAAAAAAAGTAATGTAAATTTGATTTGAATTCTATTTGAGAAGGTGGCCACTTTAAGAGCGTGTTGACATGGCTATGGACAGAACAAGAGAAAGAAACTATAGATTTTCCCTCTAAATGAGAATCCATTTATCACTTTTTCATAACAGAAACATAAGCGAAAGAGAAATATTTTTCTGCTTATGTTCTTAAAATTAAAGCTATATATTTTTGCAAGAATTTCCAAAGAAACCCACATGCATTCTTTTGCTTTGTATGTTTTAATTGCAATTGATGAACTAAAAGACCTTTAAAAAAAAACCCCATGAGAGCCAGGTTGCTACAATGGTTAAAGCACCAGGCTAGAAACTGGGAGACTGTGAGTTCCAGTCCCACCTTAGGCATGAACCCATCTGGGTGACTGGCCCAAGCAAGAAGGCCATGGCAAGCCACTTACGAAATCTTGCCCAGAAAACTGCAGGGACTAGTACAGGCAGTTGCCAGGAGTCAAGACTGACTCAAAGGCGCATGTGCACCCCCCCACACACACACACCATTAGCCCATAACCTAAATGGAAAAATATATACAGTTAAATATGAGAAGGAAATTCAAAACAAAACATATTTTGGTTTGTTTTGTTTTTAAAAAGGAATAATGTCTTTAGCATGTAACAATCCAAAAAAGAGAAATGATCAAGGAGTTGAACATGAAGAAAACTCTTTGACAACCAGTTGTCAACGAAAGTGTTTTGGAGATTTCAATTTACAAAAAAGATGACAAAGGGATGCCTTTAAGTCTCCAAATATTACATAACTGATGATGCCTTCCTTTTTTAATATCAGGACATACAGTACAGGTAGTCCTTGTTTAGTGACCACAATTGGGACCGGCAACTCAGTCAATAAGCAAAGCAGTCACTAAGTGAAACCATGATTGTGCTACATATTACACTGCAGTTTCATGTTCAGTCATAATCAACTATTATTCCAAGATCTTTTTTGCACATACTATTACCAAGCCACATATATCCCACCCTATACTTGTGATCTGAATATTTTTCCTACATGAAGAACTTTGTTGACTGTTAAATTTCAGTACTCCATGCAGCCCATTTCTCTAATCTATCAAGATTGTTTTGAGTTTTATATTTGTTTTCTATGTTATTAGCTCTTCCACCTAATTTTGTATCACATACAGATTTGACAAGCTTTCCCTCCATCTCTTCATTCACATCATTAAAATAAAAATACTATGAGTGGAGGACCAAGGGTTAATCCTTAAGGCACCCAAATATAGCTCTCTCCAATTTGATGAACAAATATTATCAAGCTGTCTTTAAGCAATCCATCCCATTCTTATCTAGTTTGCTAATCAACATGCCATGGAGCATTTTTGACAAATGCTTTGCTGAAATGAAGATATACTTCCCTCCATTTTCTTCCCACATTCTTTTGATGTAGACAAAGCTGAGAGACAGATTAATTGGCTCCAATGAACTTTATGACTTAATTGCAAAATTAATGCATGTATAGTTTTATCTCACAAATTCTCCCCTAAAATAGATTATCAGCACACTCCAATCTATATGCAGGCTTTCATGCAATTGAGCATAAAAAGGAAATAGACATGCAATTGCAATACTAAATTGGGATCTACTTCACTCATTTTTTTGCAAGACATATTAAACTACTTCAAATCCCACCAGGACTGTAATCTTAACAAGATTCCTCTTTGTATTCTATTTGCTACTAATTAGCATTGTCGAGAGCACTGCACTACAGCTCCTATCATTCCCCACTATGGATGTTCCAAAGGGGATGGTGGGAATTATTATCTTGAAGGGCATTGTTTTAGTACATGGTTTTGTACTATGTGTGTGTGTTTCACATAATGTATAACATCCATTTAATAGTGCATTCTACCTTACATTATGTTTAAAACTTTAACTTGCTTTTTGCCTTTTAAAGAGCACAGCATTCCCCCACCCCATTTTCCTTTAGAAACAGCCAGCCGTTAGATACCTGACTGTCTTTGAATAAACAAGCTGTAAATTAGCTTGGTACCAGGTAGAGAAGTTGCCAAGAGAGAGACCTTGAATTTCAAAGAGGAACAAAGGATAGGTACCTACATGGGGTGTTTCCTTGGTAACCAGAAGAAAAAAGTTAAACTTAGATTCACCTCTTTAGGACCCACCTTTACCCTTCCCCTAGACCATACCAAAAATCCCTTGTATGGGTATGAGAGGATGCACTATCTGATTTGAATTTTTTTACACCTGTACCTTTGTATAAAACCTCTGATGTTTGCTTTGCAAGGTGTGGTTTCTTTCAACATTTCTTGCCACGATGTTGATTGAGCCAACCAGATGCATATTGATCAATAAATATCTGTAACTTTTTATAGAAGTCTCGTCTCAAGTTTTTGTTTGGCTCTCTGAAACTTGGGTAACATAGAGTCCCTTACAATCTGATCATCCCAGAAAAGGCTGCTGTAAAGAAAGCCAAAAGTCTAAAAAATAACCACTGGTCTGAAAAAATTTAAAACAGAAAAATGAAGCATTTTTAATCTATCAGTGCCACTGCAGGAGGAAAAAAATCAGGTAATCTGTGATTCCACAGTCTGGAGAGAAACGTGGAATATTTCCTAAATATCCAGCATGTTTTTCCACCAACTGCGATGGAGAACATGTTCCTATTTACAGACCACAATGAGTAGATTCAGGAATCTCCTCAGACTGTCATAATGGCCTGGAAGCTCTGCAAAACAAGAGCCATGGGAAAACGTTGCTGTGGTCTCTGCTTGGTGTTCCAGCTAACTTTTCTGTGGGAAAAGATAAGCACTTTGTTGCTGACCTTTAAAGAAATTCTTCCCCACTCCTGTGAAATCTCACTATGCCTGTCGTGAGTCACCAGAAGACATCAGAGAATTTATTCCTCTCTTGTGGCAGCCATAAAATGCTGAAAGCGTTGAAACGCAATTCTAATTCTGCTTCCTCTCACTGCTGCTAATGCTGTGCAAAGTCTGGAGTGCTGGCAGCTCTAGAGACACAGAGAAGTGCCAAGAAACAAAAGGGAGAGATCAGTATGCTCAATAGGATCCCATGGTTGGCACACATACAAAGGAAAATCTTGGAAACTTATTTCCTACCAAATTCCCCAAAACAGCCAGTGAAGACTCTGCGTGCTCAAAAGCTGAGAGAGAAAATTAGATGTACAAAGGCTACATGTGGCCAACTCCCCCATCTCTCTGGGATGAGACTTGCCCATCTCATTAAGTCATAAATTAGTTGGTTTGATTTTGGCTTAGTATATTACGTGAGCCAGCCAATTGTGGTTTATTCAATAAACTCTGGTTACACCATGGCTTAGCATATGTAAACCAGCCCCTTCCCTTTCTCCATTAGCCTTTCTCCAGTCTTCCTCTCTAGCCTCCTTTGAAATTACGCAAAAGGGCAGAAGTGGTACAGACATAAAAAGGATAAAGGAAACCCTCACACTGCCTGGGTAGTTCATTTTCTACTTCACACCGAGATACTTTATATGTTCCCAGGGATGAAATGAGAGTATAGCCAACTAAAATCAGTGAAGAATGCCTACCCAACGCTCCACCCTGCAAAATACCAAAAGATAGCAAACAAAACAAAACAAAACCTAAAATGAAACTGTTGCTGGTCTTTTTTCCCCCCCAGTTTAATGCAAAACATTTTAAAGAAGAGCTGTGCTAATTACAAGTGCCCACAGGATCTGATGCCTTTGTCAAAATGATGAAACCAGTGTTATGCCATAAATGCCATTCCCTTTTGTTGATGTCTGCACGTTACATGTACAAAAAAGCAGAGCTTGCAGTCCAATGGTGTGAACCATCCTAACTCCCCTGCAGAGCCTCTGCTGCTAATGCAAATTCTATAGTAAATAGAATTAATTGTGTCGTAGCAGGGTGAAATATCTGTTGGACACAAATGTTGCAAACTAGTCTCACAGTCAAGATTTTCAGTGATTTGCTAATTCACCTTAAGGTTTCCTACCTAATTAAGATACTTGTGAGCAAGTAGGCCTGCCTTTTGATGAAGATATAAAAGAGGCAGATCTGTGAGGCAATGGAGAAAGATATTTGAGATTGTGTTTGAGCGTGGGTTGTATTTGTGCTGGGTGGACCTAAGGTCTGTGTGTATCAAGGAAGGAGCTTACATGGAGGTCAGCAATGCCAAACACATTTTAATGTTTGTGGCATGCATTGTGTCACCCAAAAAGGGACAAGGCTTGATTCACCCAGTCAAGCCTGCCATTTTGACATTGTTGACCTCAACTTAGTGGATCCATTGTATGTTTGTTGGAGAGACAATCCTTGGAGGAAGAAGGAATTTGCAACTGAGCACCCAGCCAGGACCTAGTAGGATCAGAAAAGGGAGATTTACAGAGTGGCTGGTGGCAAAGAACCAAGGCTGCACTTGGAAGAGACAGATTAGGAGTCAACATGAAAAGATTGACCAAGATGCTGGAATGCAGGCAAAAGTGACTCAAGGGCACCCAAAAAAGAAAAAAGAGTGAGCAGATCAAAGTGTGGTTAAAGAATACCTGTGTGACAGTTTTTTAAAAAAAGGTTAAAAGCTTTATATAAAATATATCTGGAAAGTTCCTGTCCCTTTTGTCACTCTCCAAGATGTGCTCATCTTGCTGACTGGAAAGAGCTGTGCATGAGAAGTCTTTATGGGAGGCCTTAGTACCGTTACCTTTGAATGGTTTATAATAATCCTGCAGGGTTATCCAGAGACAGGTGGTTCCCTAGTGGGGAGAAAGGAAAGACAGCCTCTAGGTACCTATTACTTAGTGCTATTATCTCCACATTTCTGTGCATAGCTGAGAAAGAAATAAGCCCCAGCTCTGTAGTGTAGGTCCACATTCTACTGTAGGTAAGGGTGGTGGTTCTCAGAAAAAGTGGTTTTGAGTAGCTTAGCAATGCCATCTCTTATTAACACAAAAGAGCAGAGGTGAGGGGGAAGACAAGACCTCCAAGGTTATCTACTCACTTTGCCCCCTCATGCCACCTCCTGAGATAGATTCCGGACTCACTTGCATGAAGCAGCTGGTCCACTGACTGGATCGAAAACCTTTCCCCCAAAATGGTAGATCCTCAAATTAGAACAGGCAGCCCTGAGACTCCCTCAATCTTCAGTCTCCTCAGGTTTAGGTAATACATGCATACTAGGGGTGAGTTCAGAAAAACTTTGTCCAACAAACCATTCTGTTTTCTCCAAGGCTGCAGTCAACACCTCCGTGTTTACAGCTGAAATGAAATTAAGGTGGAATATGCCCCCTTCTGGTTTGAGTGCACTATTAGATCAGCCAATTTAAGTCTTAATTCCTTTACTGAACTTGGTAATGAATCCTGTGGTCAGAGTTCTATGACAGCTGCCTTCTTGAAATCTTGTAAATAAAACAAATGGGGTATTAATTCGCTTTGTCGGCTTTAGACGCAGAAAATGAACTGAGGCTATAGGGGATCTGAGATGGGAAATCTCTAGTTCAAAATTTCAGCTCAACCCTCATTTTACAAAGCAGCCTTAGGGAAGCCACTACCAGAATGCCTTAGTTTTCAAAGGCTATTATAAGCAATATTTAAATAACCATACCGATTTCCAGAAGATTAATGCAAATGTTTTGAATACTTGGAATACTCATTAGTATTTTTTAGAACAGATTTTGTTATTACTGTTGTTGCTTTTAGCCATGGGAGGGAGGGGGAAGGAAGGAAGGAAGGAAGGTTGGTTTCCAGATTTTATCTCTTCAAATTACAGGGGAATTTCACAACTGTACCATTGCCCATAGGAAAATAACAAAAAGGAACTTCCACTGCTAACTTGCATATCAATGAGAAGGTTAGGCTGGAATCCATCTTTCAGAACAGTTTTCTTTACAAATTGACTTGTTCATTTCATACAGTCCTCTCAGCAAATATTCTACAAATTAACTGCCTAGGGAGGCCTTCTTGATTTAGAGGATGTAGAAAGCCATCATTTAGTCTGACCAGAAAAACCCATCCAAGCTGTTCAGACAGGTTTCTTTTGGTGAAATCCTCTGCTGGATTAATTCATAGACTATCCTGTGTGACCGCTTCAGACATTCTGCTCGACAACATCATAATACTTCAATGCACTTTCTGGTATGCCACTCTAGTTTTAATTATCCTTCCAAATTGCCTGGTTTTTCTCAAGTGTGCTATAAATCGAGCTGTCAAGAACTGTTTCTTTCCCGCTTGCAGAACACTTCTTCAGGAAATATATATGCATGTCAAAAGGAGCTAGCTAGCATGATGAGGTAAGGTCTTTTGAACTGCAGAGTTGCAACATGGGTGAGCTTTTAAGCTTTGACACTGCCCCCCCATTTCTCTCTTGCTTTTACGTCATCAATGACAACGCACATTATCTTGAATAATGTGTGGTCCCATTAGTGTATTTATGAGGAGGAGGAGGCAGGGATTTACAAGCAAGTGTAGGGAAAGCCTCTCTTTAAAAACTTCAGCAGTCCACACCTCTCAAGGGAGTCTGTTCCACTCTGTTAGGAAATGTCTGTGTCTAACTGAAATCTACTACTTTGTCATTTAAACCCCTTCTTTATTGCCCTGTCTGCTGGAACAACTCTAAACAATTCTCCCCCATCTGCTACATGTCAGCATTTTAGATACTTGAAGAATACCATGTCACCCTGCAGTTTTCTTTTCTCCAAGTTAAACATCCTTGAGAGCCACTTTGTTCTAGTGGTGAAGGCACCAGGCTAGAAACCAGGAGACCATGAGTTCTAATCCTGCCTTAGGCACAAAGCCAGCTGGGTGACCTTGGGCCAGTCTCTCTCTCTCAGCCCTAGGAAGGAGGCAATGGCAAAGTACTTGTGAAATCTTGCCAAGAAAACTGCAGGAAGTTGTCCAGGCAGTCACCAGGAGTCTACACGGACTTGAAGACACACATACATGCACACACAAAAATCCCCAGTGCCTTCTACCATTCCTCACACAGTTGTTCTTCAATCCTTTTATCATACTGGTTGCTCTCCTCTGAACATGCTCCGGTTTGTCCATGTCCTTCCTTAACATGAGGTGTCCAGAACTGGAAGGAACATCCTAGGTGTGGTCTAACCAATACAGAACATTGAGAGGAACAATGACTTCTCTTGTTTTCTGCTTAACATTTCGCCTGCCTGTTTCTCTAATCAGGCAAGGGTAAGAAATGCTGTACTTCAATGCATTCCATGACCAAAAAATTAAAAAAGATCAAGTTAATGATTATTCTAGCATTCTACATACATTAGAGCTTAGGTTGCTAAAAAATTAAAGGCTAGGCTGATTACTAGTAAACTACTGTGAAACAAAAAGGACATATTATGTGATATATAATTACTACATTGCCTCAAAATCTAATGAAATAGCCACCATTGGTGCTTTCTTTATTCAAATATCATCTATATCACCTATAGATATTAACCAGTTTACATTTGTGATAACTATAAGATTTACCAGTACCGTTGAACTACAAAATTTAAAATGCAATCTCTATGTTTAAATGCAGTGTATCACTGATTAATAGTTCCTGAGTATAGGAAATAGTGGTTACTCTCAGATTGTGTTTACAGGTAGTCCCCAGTTTAAGAACGAGTTCTGTTCCCAAGATCTGTCCATAAAATGAATTTGTATGTAAGCCGGAACAGTATTATTGTATAATACTGTATAAGTAGTATTGTGTAATGAATTCAAACCATTGTGTATTTAACTCAAATCATTGTGTACTGAACTCGAATTTTGCTACAATAGGCTCCATTCTTAACTAAGGGTTGTCTGTAACCCAGGCATTCTTAACCCAGGGACTACTTGTAATTTACTCTGGTTATGTAAGAAAGTGAATGTTTGAGTAGATAGACCTTTAGCCTGATTGCAGGAGGGAATTTGCAGTTAAATAATATTTTATCCCAGATTTCTGAAACAACTCCAGTTTCTGAGCTTTTCAGCAATCAGTTTGATCAATGCCTGGGTACTGTTTTAATTAGACCTCTGCTTCACCTCTTTGTTCCATGTTAATAGGAAGCACCTATTCTAATTAAGGATTAAAATGTTGAAATAACCTTTCTGCTGTTATAGATTAGATATCTCATGTTTCTTCTCTATTACTAGAAATCTAAAATTCCAACTAGTATGTTCCAAATTCTTACAGTGAATTGGCTAATATTCAGGTTGTGATAACAGGAAATCTTGAGCTGAAACTGACATACAAGTGATCATGTAAAATTTTACAGATTAAATATAGACTGAGACAGTTGACATGTTTCTTAATTTTAATTATAAAGTCATATTTAATCAGGCATGTGAACATACATATATGTTTGAATAAAATCATTTTCATTGTTGAAAGGGATGTCTTTTATAACCAAGTTCTAGATTACTAAAATTAATTGTGTGGCTCAGTTCACACACAGTCCCAAACCTCAATGTGGTTTGTTTCTTTTTGACTTAGCATAAAGAGTGATTGGGACTACTGTGGTTTTTTCCACACCACTAAATTTTACACCACTAAAATCGGTAGCAAATCATGCAAAATCCATGATTCATTTTCTCACTAGCTTTTCAAAGAAAGAAGACCAGTTTGATTTAGTGGTTAAGGCATCAGGCTAGAAATCAGGTGTTTGTGAGATCTAGTCCCACCTTAGCTGCAAAGCCTGCTGCATGATCTTGGGCCAGACTCTCTTTTTCAGACCTAGGAAGAAGGAAATGGCAAACCACTTTTGAAAATCTTGCCTAGAAAACTATGGGGACTTGTCCATGTAGTCATCAGTAATCAAGATTGACTTGAAGGCACAATTTTTCCTTAAAGAAACAACTATGGTATCTAAGTCCTTAGATAGCCTCAGCATCTTGTAACAAGACAATTTGCCAGAAACTAACTAAAAACAAAAAACAAAAACCCAAATTTGTTATAATTTATTTCTTCTTTATTTCTTAGATTCATTTACCATCAAAGAAATACACCTCTCCTCAATTTATCCCCATAACAATGCTCCGAGGTGAGTTCAGCTAAGAGTGCGTGACTGGCCCAAAATTCTCCAGTGAGTTTTGAAGGTGGAGAGTGAACTTGAACCCCAGTCCCTTATCCACTACATCACATAGCTTCTCCAATGTTACTGCCCTGGCTCTGTACAGCCTTAGCCAACAAAAATAACGTAGATAATTGTGTACTCTTGGGTGCAAAAGGATTTTCTACCCCTAACTTAAAGGGTGATATTAACCACAAAAGTTGTATTCATATATTGCCCTAAGGCAAAAAATACATTATATTATTGTTTAGTGCAATGTGTGGATTCAGCTAGTGAGTCACACCATCTCCTTTTGAGCTGGCATAAAGTAGATAGAGTGGAAAAGATAACTGTGTTGGGAAAAACTATTGTCTTTCACCTGGGGGGGAAACTATAAATGCTGTTTCTGTTTAGGTATATCCGTGAAGGAAAAGATTAATGTAATGCAACTTAAAGTATTATTTAACAGTTTCACTTGAGACACCACAGGCCAGACGGCAGAAGATTCATGGGTTGGATCAATCTGTGGGCCAAAAGTTCTTCATCAGGCCAACTAATCGCTTTTTTCCTCTCTTCCTCTCTGCAGATGCTAAATTGACCATAAACAAGATGGCAAAGGAAGCAAAATGCCCACAAATATGGAAAAAGTAATAAAATACAGAGAAGGGAAACTGCAGATGGTACTCAAAAACAATTTCCTCTTCAAGACTTTCTTACCATTTGGTGGGCAACCTTCCAGTGTGACATATTTTCTTAAATCAAGTCCCTGTTACTTTTAATAGTATCTCATAAATTAACATCCCAAACCTCATAAAAAAGGAAACATTGGCTCTCCATCTGCAGCTGTGAAATTGATAATTAATGTGGTCATTTATACAATTAGTAACTAGTAAGGGAGGCTGCATTCCCCCGATGGATTACAACCACCAAATGGGGCTGCCCTTAAAGAACACTTGGAAGCTGCAGATAGTGCAGAATGCAGCGGCATGGGCAGTTAGGGGCATGCCACAACATATGTAAACTGGATGGGTTACCAGTTGGATTCTGGATGAAATTCAAGGTGTTGGCTATCACCTATAACTCCCTTCATGGCATAGAGCTGGGCTATCTGAGAGAGTGTCTGTCTCCAATAAATAAATAACACACTTGAGTCTACTTTGCTTCTGTCTTCTAGTGCAATCACTAAAAAGAAAAGAAGATTTACACATTTAGCATGTAGACCAAACTAGGGAAGCTAGTTTCTTGTTTTACCCAGTACTAACAAACTAGGAGTTCTGCTTTGATTGATATGCTAAACAAATATAGCTTGTCCAGGATAAACCAGCATCCTGAAACAGCTAGCTCAGTACTTCCCAAACTTTTTCCTTCATTACCCAAAATGCATGGGGGGGGAGGAAGGCACCATGTGAGCAAGCAAAGGAGGGTGCAGTGCTTATGAGCGAGCAAGCAAAGGGAGAAAGGAGGCTGCTGTGCATGTGAGTTAGTGAAGAAAGGCTGGGGGGGGAGACTTGCGCCGAGCAACTTGCGACCTCCCCTGCCAGCTTCCCCATTGACTTTGCTTGTGGGAAGCTGGCAGGGAACATTTGAAATGGTGATCACATGACCGCAGGATGCTGCAACCGGTTGTAAGCGCCTGAATTTTGTTAACGTGACCACAGGGGTGCTGCAACGGCTGGAACTTTGAGGACAGGTCATAAGTCCCTTCTTTCAGCACCTTCAAATGGTCGCTGAACAAATGGAACATGAGGACTACCTGTACTATAAAAACAGTATCACTGAATGATCTTTATGTCATTTCAACAAATTACAGTTGGTAATTTCATCCATTTTCGTCTTAAAATGAATGCTTTGGGAGATTTTTGCATATATTTTAGTACACGTGGCAATCTTTAAGTCAATTTAAATGTCCCTGTTGTAAATGTGGTTGTGTGTCATTACCCAAAGAAAAAGCACTTTTACCCAATTTTGGGTAATTTACCCAGGTTTGGGAAGCACTGAACTAGCTTAATGCATCATGCAAATGCAGCCAAAGTCGAAAGGCTTCACCAAAACTCAAAGGTTTCAGATGCATCTCCAAAAGGCTGTGGTTGGTTGGGGCAGAGAGTTCAGTCGGTTTACTCAATGAGAAACAGGGCTTTGTAGAAAGCCCTGGCAACACAGCACAAAATCAGGGGACAGAACAACCAGAATCAATGAGCATTATGGTAGTCACTGGATACAATTTTCATAAATGTATATAAAACTGTTGTGGCACCCACCCTCTGAAATATTATCCCTCCAGAGATCTGATTAGTGGCGCCCCTGTTGGCCTTTCACAAGGCCCCCAAAACCCGGTTCTGTGCTTGAGCCTGGGGCCTTGGATGCACGAGGGAGCCCATCTCCTGGTTATGTGATTGTCATGTGTTGTCTGTATGTCTCAGCTGCTATGGTTTTGTGTTTTTATAAATTGTTATTATTTTAATGTTGTAAGCTGCCCAGACTCACATAATTGAGATGAATGATAAATCTATGAAATGAACGAATGAATAAAAAACAGATCTGTGTGATTTTCTCTGTATTTTTTTTTATGTTAAAAAATACTAGTTGACATCCCTGTTCTAGTTTTTACAACATGCACATTCATTCTGCTTTCTAAATCATCCCTGAATGCTGGCATTCATCAGGGCAGGCATCATGCAATAGAGATAGATAGACAGACAGGACAGCAAGCAATCTGGGCATGGTTCCTAAGAATATTGATTTATTTTTATGTCCACATCAGCCTTGACTACATAAAGGTCAAGTTATAGCTCTCACCTGCACTTTCAGGCAGTTTTATCATTCACACATTAGAGATTTCATTCACACATTTAAAAAAAAAAAAAGCACTCACAGATGGTTGTATCTGGTTATAAATGAAAATATATTTCTTCTGAAGATTTGTACTGTTTTTTTTAAAAAAAAAAAAATTCTACATTGACTTGCTTCCTGGACTTCCTTTAAAAAGCCAGGGGGTGAGAAAGTACAGGTAGTCCTCGGGTTTTGACCACTTGATCAGCAACTGTTCAAAGTTATGATGGTGCTGAACGAGGGGGACTTACAACCGGTCCTCAAAGTTGTGGCTGTCATAGTGTCCCTGCAGTCATGTGATCACAATTCCAGTGCTTGGCAACCAGCTCGCAATTACGATGGTTGCAAGCTCCTGAAGTCATGCAATTGCCATTTGCAACCTTCCCTGCTGGCTTCCCACAAACAAAATCAATGGGGAAGCTGGCAAGAGGTCACCAGTTGCTCCTGCTGATTTTTTGTTTGCCCACCTGTACTCCATAGTGCCCATCTGCGGCACCCACCCATGCTCCATAGCGCCCACCTGTGGTGCCTGCTCTGTAGTACCTGCTTGCCAGCCCGTAGCTCTCATCTGCCTGGGACTCCTGCTTCTTCCCACGTCTCGATCACATGAGGTCCTCACTTAACAACCCGCATGGTCCTGGGATTGCGAAAGCAACCAGGACTGCTGGGATTGCCATCGCTAAGCAATGCAACCGTATCATTTAAACGATGGAAATTCTGGTCCCAATTGCCACTGTAACCTGAGGGCTACCTGCATTGTTTCGATTGTCTTAGAGACTAAAGCACAACAGCAGACTGAAGATGACATGGTTAAATACTACTTTCTAAACAAAAGATCTGTGTTTGCAGAAAGCCTGTTTATGGCTGTGTTGAGATAACATTCTTAACCTACCAGTTAAAAATCTAGTGGTTGCATTCACATAGCAAGCTAAGCTGACTAGCTTTCTATGTGATGCTATTCTTGGGGAGGTGGGGATGGAGAATATAAGAACATTCAATCATATGAGTCCCCTATTAGCAGCCTGAAGTGGGAGAATCCAGTCATAGGATTGTTATCTCATCTGCTATCTGTATGAAGGGGCATGACTCATTCCAAAAATATCAGGGCCTAAAGATTCACATTTTATTCCTAGCACATCTAAAGTCAGTGAAACAGGTAAATCAGTAATTATTTGTGTTGGATTGTGCATTTCATCTCCTTACTATAAATGAGTTTCTTCTGAACTGGCAGTATTGAAGGAAAATTACTCAGAAGATATACATGGAAGTCCCTTCCTAAAGATACCTTCCACACCTTACAGGAATAGTGGATGAAGAAGCAGGATAATTGTTTTTGTTTCCCCATTTATTTGTACTGATTGTTTCACTTGAACACCCTTAAGATAAAGCAATTTTCCTCCCCACATCTGGTACCTTCCAGATGGGTTGGAACCACTGATCATACTTGCTGAGATTTTGTTATCCTCACACAACTAGAGTTCATATGTTGAAGAAGACTAATGTAAAGTTTGAACAAGGAACACAACTAGATATTTCTTCCAGTTCATAAAAGATCAAGACAAATGTGTTATCCCCTGACACATCTCCATGCACATTTGGACTTCCTGGGGTGCATCTTCTGAGCAGATTCATACAATTCATAGAAGAGTAAGTATATAAGAACATAAACAGTGCCCTACTAGATTGGACCCCTGGCCCATCTAGTCCACTGGTCTGTTTTTACAGTGGCCAACCAACTGCACTAGGAAGCCAACTAGTCTCCCAGCAGATGGCCTTCAGTCACACTGCCATCAAGACTAATAGCCACTGATTCCCATGACTACCCCATGAAGCTGCTCCAGACCCTTGATCGTTTTAGCTGCCCTCCTCTGAACCTCCTCTAGCTTCACTGTATCTTTTTTGAGGTGTGGCACTAAAAAATGCACACAATATTCTGGATATGGTCACACCATTGATGTACACTTTGTCAACACCTTCATTGAACTGTTTATTATTATCCCAAGATCTCTTTCCTCATCAGTCACTGCTAGCTGTGATCCCGTTTGTATGAGTAGTTAGGTTTTTAGGCACCAATGTGCATCTCTTTACACTTGCTCAAGTTGAAAGACATCTGTCATTTTGATGCCTACTCCTCTAATGTATAGAGATCCCTTTGGAGCTCTTCACAATCCCTTGTTGTTTTTATCACTCTGAACAATTTAGTGCCATCAACAAACTTGATTATTCTACTAGTCATGCCTGATTCCAGATCATTTATAAATATGTTAAGAAGCACTGGTCCTAGGACAGAACCCTGGGAGACCTCATTAGTTAGATTCCTCTAATGTGAGAAATATGCATTTTTTCTAACTCTTTGTTTTCTATTCTTTAGCCACTTGCTTATCCACAAGAGGGTTTGGCCTTTTATTCCACAGCTGTTAAGTTTATTGAGAAGTCTTTGATATGGGACTTTATCAAAGTTTTTTTTGAAAACCTAAATAGATTATGTCTACTGACTCACCCATATCCACATGTTTATTAACATCCTGAAAAAACTAGAGGATTAGTTAAACAGGATCTTCTCTTAGTGAAGCCATATAGGTATCCTTGATCAAGGCCTGTGTCTCCAGATGTTTGGTAATTTTATCTTTAACAGTAGTTTCCATTATCTTGCTGGAAATAGATGTTAATAATTTCCTAGATTTCCTATGAGCCCTTCTTAAACACTGGAATTATGTTAGTCACCTCTCAGCTACAGAGGCTGAGTACAGAGACATGTTGCATATTTTAATTTGATTTGATTATGTGCCATCAAATCGTTTTGACTCCTAGCAACTGCATAGATAGATTTTCTCCAAGACAATCTATCCCTAACCTGTTCTTTCACGTCTCCCAACGGTGCACGCATCACCTCTGTAACTGAGTCCATCCACCTTGCTGCTGGTCATTTTCTTCTTCTTTTTCCTTCTACCTTTCCCAGCATTAGAGCCTTTTCCAGAGAGCTGAGTGTTTGCATAATGTGTCCAAAGTACGACAATTTGAGCCTGGTCATTTGTGCCTCAAGTGAGAACTCTGAGTTGATTTGTTCAATGATCCATCGGCTTGTTTTCTTGGCTGTCCACAATATTCTCAGGAGTCTTCTCCTACACCGAAGTTCAAAAGCATCGATACTCTTCCTATCCTGCATCTTTAAAGTCCAACTGTCACTTCCATACAGTATTACAGGAAATATCATGTTTTGCACGATTCTGATCTTTGTAGGTATAGATGGATCATGGCATTTGAATATCTTTTCCAAGGCTTTCATGGCTGCTCTACTGAGTGCTAGTCTGCAGCATATTTCGTGACTGCTTGTTCCTTTACTGTTGATGATTGATCCTAAAAGACAGAAGCTATCCACTACTTTGATATCCTCACTGTCAATTCTAAGGCTGGTTGTTCTACCTGATGTCATTAATTTGGTCTTTATATTTAATTTTAGTCCCATTTTTTTCATTGTGCCGTTTGACTTTTAGTACTAGGGCTTGCAGATTCTTTGCATTTTTGGCTATCAGGTCAGTGTCATCAGCACAGAAACATCAGAGGATGTTTCTTCCTCCAGTTTTAAAACCATGCTCATCTTCTTCCAATCCAGCTTCCCTTAATATATATTTCACATATAGGTTGAATAAATAAGGGGAGAGTATGCAGCCCTGTCTCACTCCTTTGTCAACTTAGAGCCAGTCTGTTTCACCACATTCTGTCCAGACTGTGGCTTCCTGACCTGTATATAAATTTCTCATGAGGACAATGAGATGTTCTGAGATTCCCATTCCACAGCTTGACATGATCGACACAATCAAAGGCTTTTCTATAACTGATGAAGCACATACTGACTCCTTGGGTGGATGCCATCAGAGCCTGATGATTTGTTGATGCCCAATTTGTCAATAACACCAAGCACTTCTTCTCTTGTCACCAAGAGAACTCAGTTCATCTGATTCCCTTCCTGAAAACAGGAGCTGAGGCTCTGGGATCTCCCCAAATTCTTCTCCTGTGAAGACGGAAGCAAAGGATTTGTTCAGCTTTTCTGCAATTTCCCTTTCTCCTCTTAGCACAACTTTGACTCCTTTTTCATCCAAGGAACCAAATGATCTCCCTGGCTGGCTTCCTCCTCCTAATCTTTTATTACCTGTCTTCACAGTTTTAGCAACATGCTCCTCAAATTTTCTTTTCGCCTTCCTCACTGTCACTTTGTATTTCTTTTGCCAGAATTTATATTCTTTTTTCATGCAAAACCATGGAAAGCTTCCTATTCATGAAGGAGGAACAAAACTGTGAGATCACATTGGAACATTTCACACAGTCCTCATCCTTCTCAAAAGGGTAGAGAACAGATTGCCCAGGCCACACCATTGGACATAATGGGATCTGCTTGAAGTTTGTACATCAGCATTCTTTGATGTCAGGGTTAGGATTAGCCCTCAGATCACATTTTAGTGGCTCTCAGAACTTCTAGCCATGATGTCTAAAAACTGATGGAACAATTCCTTGCCATTTCAATATGGGGAACAAATTAAAACTATAGTGTAAATCCTAAAACGTTCATATTGCAATTAAAAAATAATTTCTCAATTCCCCCTACCATATTCATTCTTCCACAGTTAGCAGCCCTCAACTGTTGTGAAGTCCTTGGTTGCCAAAAGATTGCCCACTCCTGCTCTAAATGCAGAAGAAAGTGTTCCCCAAAGGAAAAAAGAAAAGGGTGAAATTGGGCCTTCTCCTCCTCTCACCATGGTTGTATCTAGCCATTCATGTGCCTCCTTCTGGACACAACACACACTCAACTTTAGAGAGGGTAAGAGGACAAACATGCAAAAATTACTGTTCTTCTCTCTGCTCTATCACTGCTTTTTCAGAAGGGGCAAATGAGCAGGCAGAAAAGGGAAGGAGGAAGAGAAAGTGATACACGATGACGAATATCCAAGATAGTCTGTCCAGATACATTGCCTTACTATGTGAAAGCCATGATATTTGCCTGGATCTGGCAGTGTCTTATTGACTCTTAGTATAAAATGTTGTGTATCTTGAGCTTTGGACCTGACTATGACTAGGACTTTGCCTATATTGTACTTTGAGTGCCTCTTTCAGCACTGACCTGAGACTGTGAGACTACTCTGAATTCTTTAGGGGGAACAAAGTCATGGAAGAAAGCAGCAGGCAAAATCCCATTTAGAACGGAAACAAATGATCAAGCTTGTCATATAATGCAAGTTATAAGCCATACAATTTTAGGCTCCTAGTTGGAGAAATGCAGTATTTAAATGCCCTTACACAGTGCAAAATCACGGAACATGCCTTTGGTATACAGATAGTCCTTGACTTATGACCGTTCATTAAGTGACTGTTCGAAGTTACAAAAAATGTGCTGAAAAAAGTGACTTACGACCGGTGCCTGAAGTTATGGCCGTTGCAGCACCCCCGCAGTCATGTGATCAAAATTCAGGTGGTTGGCAGCCCACCCACACTTACAACTGCAGAGGCGCTTCAACTCCCCCCACCCGCCTATCTCCCCCCATCTATGCCCTCTTAGCCCCCTGCCACCTGGTCTCTGCAACACCTAAGCAGCAGCATGCCAAAACGCCCCTTTGCAAAAAGCTCCTGGGTGGGGCTGGGATGAACTTTTGCTTTTTTTTTTTTTTTTTTGCAGCATGAAGCAAAAGCCCAGCCCCACCCAGGAGCTTTCTGCAAAGGGGCGTTTTGTTGCACTGCACTCCAGGAACTTTTTGCAAAGGGCTTTTTTGGAGCAAGAAGATGGAAAAGGTCAGCTGCGGTGGCAGAGCACAGGGCGGCAGGGGTCTTGGAGTGCCAGGTGGTAAAGGCCACTGTAGCTGGGACTGGCCTGAGGTGGTTGTGGCTTCCTGGGGCATGGCAAAGAGCTTCAAAGCTGCATGGTTCCGGGGCTGCTTGCCGCCCTGCAAGGCAGGGTCCAGGGTGGCCAAAAGGGCAGAGATGGGGGGGAGATAGGCAGGTGCGGGGAGTTAGAGGCAGTCCCTTACCTTACGTAGGCTTGCGGCTGCGCAGGTACTTGCTTAACGACCCATGATTCTCGATTAACAATGGCAACTGGGACTCCTGGGATTGTGGTCACTAAGTGATCTGGTCATGTGACATCTCGCTTTATAACTGCATTGCTTAGTGATAGAAATTCTGGTTCCAATTGTGGTCGTAAGTCGAAGACTACCTCTATGCTAGATTTATTTAATATGGTGGCAAAAACAGAGACATTAGGATCCCTGCTTGCAGTCTGAAAGGAAGAGCCCAACCACAGATTTTGATAACTGGTTATTTATTTTGTAATACTAGTTCTAGAATCAACAGAAGGTTAAAGGGAGGAAAAGAAACCTTAAGGGACAAAAGGAGATAACAGCTGTTTCACCAGAAATGAAACCAACCAGCAGCTGAGTAGGCTTCCTCTGGGAACAACAGTAGCAGGAGCCTTCTTCTGCCAGAAAGAGAACTGGGAACTGCTCTGACTTGAACAAACAACCTTAATTTCATATTCAAAGTTGCTGTTTACTTGGAGCATTATAGAAAACTTGGGTGAAGCTGAAATTATTAAATCTAACTGGGAGAGGCTTTGGGCCAGCAAGAACTGGATTCCTACTTATATACTTGCTTGAAGTGAAAAAGATAGATATACAGTAATATTTATAGGTGGCTTCACCACCTTCATATCAGAAAGCCACTGATTTACTAGTGCCTAACAGGTCACATATACCTCTAGAGTGTTTTTTATAATTTATTTAAATTGCTTACACTTATCACAGCCATGTAACATGAAGACAAATGAATGGATACTTTTAAATGTCAATTTAAGCATTTTTAAATACTTGCAGGACTTAAAAAGAAAAAAAAGACTTGCTTGATGAATGAGTGAAGGAGCAAAGCTATTGACTGAACCAACACTGTGTGGGTTGGGACAGATGTTCATAATACTGCAAAAGTGGGGATATGGTAAGGTGGGATCATATCAGAGGACAAAGAACTCAGCGTAACCCCTATCTTCTTACTTCGTCTTCACTCATAAGGTTTTGCAAGTTGAGCTTGTATCCCCCAGGAAGAATGTGTATGCTGCATAGACCTTTATGAGGATGAGTGAAAATGTGAAATCCCAGCTATGGCTGTTCAAAAGAAGCATGAGTGAAGGAACCATAATCTGCTTATGCAACAAAGGCTTCTCAGTATTTTTTAACACCAAGCATGAAATCAGAGGTATGCCCTCTTGCAGACATTTCTGCAGCCCCAACAGATTTCCCCTTCCAAAAAGAAAATGAAAAAAGAATCAGCCATCTTCTGGATGTCATGCAATCTTATCAATTTTAGTCATTTCAGACAAATACTGCAGAACTTTATATTGTGAATCTAATTTTCTGACAACCGCTACCTTACTGAGTGGCTCATATCAGAGTAGTTATATACTCAATAAATACATAAGTAAATAAATATTTTAAAAGTGTATGGGTTCCAATGCCAGGAAGACAAGACACACATAAAGAGAATGTTTGAGCCAATCACGTTGCTTTCCTTCTCTTTCTTTTTTTCCCCTTTTTAATAATGTTCACATAAGGCTATTTTGTGAAATTTATAGGCCACCTCAATCTGTTATGGCTCTAGGTGGCTTACAAAATTTAATAATAGCATATTACAAAGTGCAGAAATTTTCAAAATCCAGAAAAAACAATAATTGAAAACCAAAGCACCATACAAGTTCACATGTTTAGCATTGTAGCCCTGGTGAAATTTTCTCTTCAGAACCAAGCCATCATGATGAAATTTATCTCAGTTTCCCATATCAGTAGTAAATAAATAAATAAATCTGTACACCTGTTGACTACTGAGTTTTAGTTTCCTATACAAGTTGTCAAAAAGCTCACCTCAACAAAGATGAAACACGGGATGATAGAGTAACTTCGTTGTGTATTGTTTCCCAAAGCCATTTCTCATCACACCCCTCAAGGTTAATGTCCAAAGTTGTTCAAGGCTGATAAAAAGAAAGGGAAAAAAAACACTACTTCACTAAAGTGATAAGACATTGGAACCTAATATCAAAAAGGGGGAAAGCGAGAGAGAGAGAGAGAGAGAAAGTAAACTTCCTTGAAAAACGATAATCTTATATTACATTTTGGTTAAACTGTCTTAACATCAAATATACAATCATTTGTTTTCCCAGTGCTCTAGTTTTTGTTTTTCCCTGAGCAAACCATGGCTGAGCACAGTATGTAAAAGCTGGCCCACTTTTGTGTCCCACATCTAGACACCTGCACTGGTTTACTGTAGTCGGCCTTACAAAGATCATGGTATCTTTGCACTAAGAGACGAACAGCATGATTTTAGTGATGAGGTGCTTTGGGTCTTTAACTAAGCCAGTGTAGACAGAAAATTCATCATGAATTCATTAGCCAAGCTCCCATCTTGCCTAATTTACTCTGGGTGCACCTCCAGCAAGTTCATGAAGTACAGAGAAAATGGCGGAGGCTACGTTTAATACCCTCCTGGGGGGGAAAGACCAGCGGAATTCCTACAATGTGAATTGGAAATTAGGACAGTCAGGAAAGGCAGGAAGGCCAACTTCTCAGTCTGAAAAGATTTCATTTCCTCAGGGAGGGGGAGCAGGAGCACAAAAGGTTACAAGGAAGGAAGGAAGGAAGGAAGGAAGGAAGGAAGGAAGGAAGGAAGGAAGGAAGGAAGGAAGGAAGGAAGGAAGGAAGGAAGGAAGGAAGGAAGGAAGGAAGGAAGGAAGGAAGGAAGGAAGGAAGGAAGGAAGGAAGGAAGGAAGGAAGGAAGGAAGGAATGGAATGGAAGGAAGGAAGGAATGGAATGGAATGGAATGGAATGGAATGGAATGGAATGGAATGGAATGGAATGGAATGGAATGGAATGGAATGGAATGGAATGGAATGGAATGGAATGGAATGGAATGGAATGGAATGGAATGGAATGGAATGGAATGGAATGGAATGGAATGGAATGGAATGGAATGGAATGGAATGGAATGGAATGGAATGGAATGGAATGGAATGGAATGGAAGGAAGGAAGGAAGGAAGGAAGGAAGGAAGGAAGGAAGGAAGGAAGGAAGGAAGGAAGGAAGGAAGGAAGGAAGGAAGGAAGGAAGGAAGGAAGGAAGGAAGGAAGGAAGGAAGGAAGGAAGGAAGGAAGGAAGGAAGGAAGGAAGGAAGGAAGGAAGGAAGGAAGGAAAAATTCTAATAAGCTGAGAAAGGTGGAAGGTTAACATCCAGCAAATTTCTTTCTGCCATGGGTAGAATGAAGCATCAGGGAAATGCGGTCTGGTGGCTGTGGCAAAAACCAACACTTCATTCATATCACCTCCATCCAAAAGCACATAATAGTAAATGTGTGGCTCCAGTTTTTCCACCCTCTTTTCCCCTGCACTCACAAAACAGCAACCAGCAAAGAGGACAAGAAAGAAGGAAGAACATAAACATGCATATCTGATCCTGAAAAAAACAATGCTTCTTCCCCAAGACCAGTCTCAGCTACCCCTGGGATGTGTTGGGACTGCAAGTCCCAGAATTCCTTAACAGATACCTCTAGACAATGCCAAATTGGAAGAAATATTTCCAGATAGGGTTCTGATTTTACTAATAGAATAATGATTTATCTTTATCTAATTCTATCCTTAAATTTTTCTTGTTCTTTAAAGGGGGGGGGGAGAGATTCACACACATGCATCACATTCTAAGTTACAGGATTTTACAGGACTGATTTTTAAGAGACAATTACTGATTTATTATATATTCTTTCTATCACAGTGTATAAATTAATAGCTAAGTCATAATCCTTTATTGGGTGAAATCTTTACTGTATAAATTTAATTACTGCAACAAGTTCCTTTAAAGATCATGACAAATTATGTATATAAAAGAAATACTTTCCTATTCCTTAGCTTATGTAAATCACACATTTTGCATTTGTTGTGGGTTCTTTTCTTAGGGCTAAATCCCACTTATTTAATGAAGCTTATTCCAGATAACTGCCTATAGAATTACATCCTATTACAATCCTAAACTCACTGGGATCTATTCTTGAACAATTACTCTTAGGGCCACACCACAACAGGGCGGTATAGCAGATTTGCTCCAAATGGATTTGGCAATAACTCCTGTCATTCAGATGGCGGGAGATGACAAGTTTCATCAATCCAGTGCCCATCAAGGGTATTCATTTTGGGAAAGTTAATGTAATGCAGGGACGGATCCAAATGCTTTCAACACTCCTGATGGACAGGATGATATCAAGGGGTGGTCCCCAACACTGTCTTTCACAGGGCACAGAGAAGGCAGGCATTGTTTCCTGTCCCCCTTGAAAATGTAAAGGCAGTGCTCAGTAAAGGAATGCTCATTAATGTTTCACCACTTACTTCAAATAAGCAGCTGATTAGACATATACAGTCTTGTACTCAGAAAGCTTTTAATTTTAGCCTAGATGGGAGAAAATGCCTTCAATTTGAGGGGGTGTAGTGTGAAAAGACGAGCCAAGGGCTAATGCTACCTTCCTAACCTGGCTACCTTCCTAATGTGTAGTCCAATTCCCAGAATTCTTAGCAATGAGCATCATGGCTTGAAATCACATATCATGAAAGCCCCTAAGTTGGAAAAGGTAGGCTAATGGGTCTGACAGTCACTTTTCCAGATCCAATACCTAAAACTCTTCTAGATTTTAAGAGCGGAGCCCCCATGCTAAGGATCATTGTGGAACTTTTCAAATAATATATCTATTTAATAAATTTATTTTTAAAAACGATTTATTTATTGGTCTTACATACAACTGTATTCCAAAAATGACTCCTGGTGGTTAATACACAATACAAATACATGTTCATTATTATTCTTTAGTAGTAATCATATTTTACAGTTTTTATGAATTGCCCCCAATCAACCAATACTCTGGGAGACCTACAGTTAAAAAAAAAAAAAAACTAAAATGAAAATCAGTAGCATAATAACAATGATAATTATTCCTGAATTCAAGACTCACCCACTATAAATCAGGGCCAAAAGGCATATTGGTAGCCCTTCACAGTCTTGTGAACCAAAAAGATGCATGGGGCCACCATACTTCATAGTGTGCTGGCAACTGCTAAAAAGGATTGCTGCGCAAGCCAGATTCCATGTATTCTCATGGGAAAAAGCTAGAGAACAGGTCCTCTCTAGCTTTTAAAAGCAGGTGGGCAGATTAAATTTTGGCAATATAGTTCCTGATATATCCCAGGGCTACATTGTGTTTTGGCTTTAAACACAATAACCAGCTCTTTGAACTGGACAGGAAAGCCTAATGGTAGTCAGTGCAGCGACTTGAAATCAGTGTTATCCTGCAGAATCAGTTTTGACTATAAGCAGGCTGGCTACCACATTCTGCAACAGTTGCAGCTTCTGAGTCATCTCCAAAGATAGCCTTCCAAATCTTTTCCAAAAAGTGTGTTACAGTAGTCCAGCTACGTGGTGATCAAGATGTCTTTGCCCAGATAGGGCTGAGAGTGGCACAGCCCTTGGAAATGGGTAAAGGCTCCTCTGGCCACATCAACCATCTGTGGTTTAAGCAGGCGCTGTGAGTCCAGGAAAACCTCTAAGGCATGGAGCATCTCTTTTGGGGGAATGTAATTCGATCAAGAGTAACGATAAGAACCGGTGTCACTGAATTGCCTAGCCGTTTATTGATCAACAACAAGTAAATGTATGTCCTTTATTTCCCTGAATGGCTAACAGCATATTTAGAAAGTAAAACAAAGGGTTTATAATAATAAAATCAGCAGTCAGGAAAGAGGTATGACAAATGAGGAGAAAATCCATCAATTCAGCCTTTTTAAAAAGGCCCTTAAGGTAGTTCATAAAAAATTACAATAAATGGGTTGTTTATTGTACCATCAGCAAGACAAGCCAATTAACATTAAGAATGATTAAAACAACGATAGCACAATTAACAAAAGAGCTAACAGCAGCAAGCATGTTATTTAGTTGGTCTCAACAGAACAAAAGTTAAGAACGGAACCAGGAAAGGATCTGTGAATTTTCCCTAAACAAAGAATCCCATTTCATACGGAAGATGCCATTACTGGAAAAGTCCTGCTCCTTTACAGCCTTTACATTTCTAGAACCCCAGCACAAATATCAAGCCATGGCCTCTTTATTATTAAAGTGCTTTGGTTACCAATGGGACCTACCTCCAATTAGTCTTACATATAATTATGTAACCCTAATTATTTTAAGGTATTTCCTAATACAAGCACTTGCTCTTGTATGAAATAAACTGCCCTTGGCGTCTCTCCATACCTACAGTGAGAATATCACTGTTAATGATATTTTGTGTGTGTGTGATTTGATGTGTGTGTGTGTGTATTACAATATATTATTATATACATATTATAATATTCATACTCACTGTTAATACAAATTAGCAATGCCCACAAGTTTCCTTCAAACAAAAGCAAAATGAAAATTGGATTAGCCAAAGGGATATTCTGGCATCAAAAGCAATTTGTAATCCTGGAGTGACAGCACTGTGTATCAATAAATGATTAATTTATAAGGGGAACAGTTAAAAACAGTTAAAAACACCACAAATAGCAGGGTGGATCTGAAAATAAAAATACAGGGGAAAGAATGTATGTATATATGTATTACAGCATTTATAGCCTGCTAAATTCAAATAATTTCTCCACCAGTTCTTTCAGTTACACATATTAAAATTTCTCCAGGTTAGCCCACTGTTCAAAGGATCAAGGCTGAGCTGTTAAACTAGAGTGACAATTCTGGTTGCTATAAATTCCAGAAACATGTTAGGGAAACCCCAACAATTTTCCTGCGAGAATGAACCCCATAAAAGTTAAAAAAAAAAAAAAAGTCCCTGAACCCTTCTTTACAATGGTCTTTCCTACTTCAAACCAGTCTTTTCCAGCCACCAGATTGCATGTAGGATCTTCTGCATGCAAAATGTGTGCATCCTGTGTTGACCTGTGCCCCAAACTAGAGGTATCATAAACCAACTTAATCAAACACAATAAGCAAAGATGTTTTCTTCATGTATCTAACACATATCCTCTGGAGTTCAGATTTTTTAAAAATGGTGCTCAGCTTCATAATAGCCCAGCCCTTAAGATCTAGGCCCATAGTAAGGAAGCCAAATCCCTACAGCAAAGCTCTTTTCCATTGCTTCACCATTGAACAGCAAGAGGAGAGATTTCTACATATATGTACTTCCATGTCAGTAATGCAGACTACAAAATTATGGATGTTGTCAGCCCCACTAGGTAGACCAAACCAAGAATCAACTCCACAGGAAGGCAAAGACTACTTTTATTGAGAATGGCTGATTGCGCTGTGCCTTTTCCCCTTCTTATACCCATGTGAATTAGGGAGATGTCTGTCTGACCTGTTTACAGATACTTTCTGCTAGTTTTGGACTTAAACTATATTTTTCTCATCACTTTGGTAATATATCTGACCTATCTTTGTCTTCCTAATACTAACCAGGACTGACTCTGATCATTTCTGATACCAAGCAAGGTCAGGAAGACTTAAATAGGTAAAAAAAAAAGGCCAAGGCAGTACTACAATTAGCAAGGCAGAGCTGGTAAACATTACTGACTGAACCCTTCAGCACTTTTAGCTTTGGATAAGTTATTCTGACCCTAGTGTAATACTTTTAAGTTTGTGTCTGGAACAAATCTCACAGCTGAAAGACTTTCCTTTTCCATTTATGCATCAGATTAAACAAAGGTTATTGTGTCACACAAAGTTCAGCCTGCTATTCTATTTCCTAGTTGATTTTCCTTTGGAAGAGTTTGAATTGAAGCTGGAAAGTTAGTTGCAAGACCTGCTAGAAAGGAATGAGCAGGGTTTTGGCATGCTGGGCAACCAGAGGCCACACACCAATTCCTAATTTATTTATCTGTTAGATTTCTATCCTATATTTCCTCCAGGAGCATAAGGCACTGTACAGAGCACTTTCTCCTCCAATTTCCCCCCACAACAGCAACCCTGCAAGTACTCTGGCCTGAGAGACAGATTTACAGGTCCAAAGTCATCTAATGAACTTCCATGGCATTGGATGACTTGGATTCTCTGATCCAAACACCTTAGCCACTACAAGACATAGACAACAATTGTGCCACTGGAGCATCACAAGTAAGTTAGTAATTCCTTAGTTAAAGCAATATATAAGTACAATATATACAAGGTAGTAGATGTTCTTAATATGCCAAATCTCCTTGCTGGGAAATTGAAACTGAACTCCTTACAAAACTCTTTACATTAACTTCATTACTTCAAATTCAACTTGAGCCCCATCCAACAAGACCTGACCCTGCTTAACTTCCCAGCCCACAAAAGGCCAGCACTACCATCTCCTTATGAAAGCCATCCCCCAACAGTTTACTACATTTTGCTGCATCTTCTTTTTTTTTGTATATAGTTTTTATTAAGGATTTTGATTACAGTAGTAAAAACTAATAAAAATAAATACTAATAGTAAAAACAAATAAAAAATAGTAAGAAAGAATAAAAAGTGCAAGAAAAAAGAAAAAGAAAGAGAAAGAGAAAAGAATATGATAAAGAAAAAAAATATATCAAGAAGTGACTTCCAACATTCATTACAAGTATAGACAAATTTAGTAACTCTTCACCCCCTATAAGGTTGCAAACAGATATCTCTTCATCCCATATCCCATCCCTTAGCTATAAGTAAATCCATAAAACATCAACTTTTCAATCCTGGTGTCAGCAAAAAGTCCATAAAAGGTTGCCAGAAAGAAGTTTTTCTGACACCTGAATATTCCAAACAGGAGCACGTTAATTTATTTCAACTATAAAACTGGGCTCCTGATGTTCTTTCAATATGCTCCGCTGCAAATTGCAGCAGAATTCGGTTTTATATAATTCAACAAACTGTTGATCCAAATCACTTTTTATTATGATAAATTTGCTCTACTAGTTTTCCCAGATGAAAAGTCCTTGATGAGTAATAAGTTTTAACAAAACTGTAATTCATTGTTCCATGGAATCAAGACTCTGGCTCTTGCGCATCCAGAGTTACTTCATTCCATATACGAAAGCTGCTTTTTCACCCCAACACAGCATGCCTTCTTTCGGTTTGGAAAAGCCTGAGAGGAGAAAGTAAAACAAAGAGTTTTCCTCCCTGGTTAGCGGATGGTGAGCCTGACTGTAAAGAAGAAGAAGAAGAAGAACAAAAAAGACATATACGGAAAAGGTGTTCTCCCTTGTGTCAGACCCAGTACATTTTAGACTGAGTTTGTGGTTCCTGTTACTTTATAGAAGAGACCCTGGGCATCTCCTCTGCTTTGCCCTCTGCTATCCTTGCCTCTCCTCTAAACCACAAGATAGGGAAAGCAAGCAGCTCCCCAATCTTTCTCCCTTTGCTTTCAAGCCATGGAAACGAAGGCACTTTATTTCCTTCCATTGCTATGAGATGGGCCTCACTGATGCATAATTCCCAGGCCAAACTCTTAGCAACAGGTCTCTGGCTTTAAAGCTAAACTGATAAGACTGAACCATAGAACACAAAAACCTCTCCGCACACTCAGGAAAAAACCATCATCAAAGAGATACTTGCAGATTCATTATCCAAACCAAATATTCGGCAATGTTTTCTCTGGAACAGAAGGGGCTGCCTTGGGGAAAAGGTGATTCTCCAGGATGCCAAGAATAATCTTTCTTGTAACAGGTCAGTGGCATGGAGCACCAGCTAAATTGTTTTTTCGGTCTAGTAATTCAAAGGGAAGGGCCTAAGGGGGAAAAGAGCATAGACAACCTGACCTCTACCGCCACTGCGCAAAAGGTACCAACAGATGATAAGCTACAGGTTAATTGTTTTCCACTCAATCGGCTGTAATATCAACAAGCATTTCCACTTGTATGGGCAGGTTTTTTATATTTCTACAGCACAAAGAATGCACAGTCATTTGCAGAATTTCAGAAGATAATATACTCTAAAACAGCTGTTCCCCTGTCGGGCACTCTGGATCTGGGGCCTCACATCCCTAAGCAGCCTGGTGATGCTGCCAGAGCATTTTGGGAACTGAATCCAGTACTTTTGAAGACCACCAAGTTAGGGAAAGTCATGTTAGAGGTTCTACACTTCCATACTTTGAGGTCATCTTTGAAGGCCTTCCTCAGGATGCTCTTCCATGCTAAGAGGCAGCCAATAGTTAGCCAGGATTTAGTCTTCTGAGTGATAGTCGGTTCTCTGCAATACCTTTTCCAGTATGGTGTGCCTGAAGCCAACTTTATTTGAGTCAGGAAAATACATTTTTATTCTCACAGGCATTTATAGTAATTAGTAGATAGATTTTAACACATTACTATTTAGATTTTTTTTTCTTTCAATGGCTGCTTTTATTCTTTTCTGGTCTTTATAAAACACAAAACTATACTTTATTCTGTATGTTTAACTATTGTGTATTAGTTACTGTGTTTTATTCTATGTCTTAATCACTTTAGAGTATTGTGTGATTTTAATATGCTGGGAAACCCTGGTTTTGAAGGGCAGCATACAACTTTAAAAAATTAGATTACTATTATTCAAGATGGTGGCGAGAGTGGCAGATGTGTGTTGCGAGCTCTGTTTGTATTAGAGAGATTGGCATGTTTTCTGAGGGTGTTTTGTACGTAGCAGAAGGTTTGAGAGTGAGAGAGTGGACTATGTGACTAGTGTGTGAATTTCCACACTCACTTGTCCCTCTTTGACCTGTTTTTGACCCATTTTTCAATTGGTGAATCCAGACTGGCTCTCAGGCTGGATCAGCTGGAGTGCACATCTCATACTCTTTCTTGGGCTGTATACTGTGGAGGAGCAGAGGTGGACACGTATGCTCCTCCCACAGACTTATTTAGGCAATGGGGGATTTTTTGGAGCTATTCTAATGGATGAGGAGGCTTGCCAGACTGGGACAGGGAGGTTGCTATGCAGCAAGGAGGCTGGCATAGTAGCAACAATCCCAACTAATCCCTAGAGCCCAACTTCAGGAATAGGGATGATTTCTGGTGGGAGCAGGACATGGTTTGTGCATCTGTCCTTGCTCTTCTTGACCTCTCAGTGGCTTTTGATACCACTGACTATGGTATCCTTCTGGATCGGCTCCGCGGGTTGGGAGTGGGTGGCACAGTATTGTACTGGTTCGCTTCCTTTCTGCAGGGCCAGTACCAGTTGGTTTTGCTTGGGAGCGATAGATCCCACCCTTGGCCCTTACTTTGTGGGGTTCCACAGGGTTCAGTACTCTTTCCACTCCTATTTAACATCTACATGAAGCCGTAGGGTGAGATCATCCATTGCCATGGGGTGAGGTATCATCAGTATGCTGATGGTACCCAGTTATATATCTCCAACCCAGGTGAGTTAAGTGATGCTGCTGACATTCTGTCCTGATGCCTGGAGGCTGTAGGTGTCTGGATGAGAAAAACAGGCTTCAGCTGAACCCTGGCAGGACTGTGGGTTTGGGGCCTTCTGGAGCTGGGATTTTACCATCTTTGGTGCTGGATGAGGTGGCACTGCCTCAGACAGATCCAGTATGCAATCTGGGAGTCCTTCTAGACTTGTGACTCCTGCTTGAGGAGCAGGTGGCTACTGTGGCTACAAAAGCCTTTGCACAACTTCATGTTGTGTGCTAGTTGTGCCCTTTCCTGGACTGTGAGGCTCTACTCAGTTGCTCATGCCCTGGTCACCTCTAAATGAATTATTGTAATGTGCTCTACATGGGGATGCTCTTGAAGAGTATCCAGAAGCTTCAGCTGGTGCAGAATGCAGCTGTGTGGAGAGTTATGTGCACCCCCTAGGATGGCAAACATTACATCTCTGTTCCTCAAGCTGCACTGGTTGCCAGTTTGCTTCTGGGTATAATTCAAGGTGCTGTTTTTGACCTTTAAAGCCCTACATGGCATGGGACCAAGTTATTTGAGGGACTGCCTCTTCCTGCTTCTATCTATCAGTCCCATTAGGTCAAGCAGGAGGGGTATGCTGCGGGTCCAGTCTGCTAAGGTGTTACATCTAGCAGGACCCAGGTGGTGTGCCTCTTCTTCTGTGGCTCCCGCCCTATGGAACATCATTCCCCCTGAGGTGACATTGGTCCCTTCCCTCCTTGCCTTCCAGAAAGCCCTCAAGATGTGGTTTTTCCATCAACCTTGGGGATCCCATGGTGAGCTGGCAAGATGGTTGTTTGATGTTAAGTGATGGTTGTCTCTCCCTTGAGTTTTTGTCTTTGTTTTTCTGTTTTTACTTAGTGTTTTATGTTTATTTTTATGTATTGTAGGCTGACCAGAGTCACATTTAGTGAGACGGGCAGCTGTACAAATTTGTTAAATAAATAAATAAACAAATAAATAAACAAATAAATAAATAAATAAATAAATTCCTCCCTCTCATCTAAAACAATCCAGAGTCATGAAGAGAATGATTTTCACCATAAAGCATTTAGTTATCCATGAAAATTGCATTTCCAATATGAAGGATCCACTAGCATCAAAGGCAGCCACCAGGCTTACACAAATTTTAATGCTGGGGATCGGGGGGAGAAGAGCAGTAATCAAGTACTGAAAAGATAGAATCACTAGTTGCCCATCTTAACTGGAGCTGTGACAACACCCTCTTTGTTATTAAACAGTGCATTTCCACCAAGGAAAGTGGTTGGAAAAGTAGAGCTTTGGGAAAAGATCACAAGAAGACTTGCACAGGAGGCTGGTATTTCAGTAATTTGTGACAGAGAATATAGTTACTCATACTTTTGCTGCATAAAATGCTTTTAGCCTTATTTTTCAGGATTGGGAAAGTGCCCTGAAATGGTCAGGTAGGGTGGGTGAAGATAAATGCCTCAAACTCTGGAAAGCCCTGCCACTACAGGTAGTCCTCATTTAGCGACTGCCTCATTTAACAACTGTTTGCAATTACCACAGTGATGAAAAAGTAACTTTAGGACCAATCCTCACATTTACAACCTTGCAGGTCTGCAAAGCAAAGGAAAGCACAGTCACGGCTTCACTTAGGGACTGTTCTGCTTAATGACTGAGTTGTTGGTCTCAATTGTGGTCATTAAACAAGGACTACTTCTAAGTGTATGTGCTGGAGGTGGGTAGATGCACAGTGACTCCATAATGAAACCTGGAATCTTACATACAGGTGTTTAAAATTGGGATGCAAGTACAAGAGGCTGGAGTTTGCATCATGACATCACAGCGCATTTCATTTTTTTACCACTGCAGTTTGTAGTAGACATCTATGCAAATGTGAGGATTTCCATTGCCAGACTTCTCAGCAGTATGGATATCTCTTGAAATATAGCTGGAAGGTGCCAAAATTAGGAAAAGCTGGTATAAGCAATAAGAAGTCGATGGTTTGGTCTGTCATAAGGCAGCATTCTATGTTCCTAAATTCTTTTTCAGTATTATTCTGAAGAATATAAAAGAGGAAACATAATTGCTCTGTGAGTGAAATGTTTACTCCAAACACTTATTCATACTTACCTCCTGTTAGAACTTCAAAAGGTTCAGCAAAATGTATGCAGGGTGCCATCAGATGTATAAAAGTACACAAATTATCTCATATGAAATAGATTTATGTAATTCAATTGTCACATTTGACTGAAGAATAGGAATGGGTGAATTTGTTCTGTTTCAGACCCCTTTTCCTGATTGAGAAGCTCATTTCAGGTCCTTGAAATAATATGTACATTTTAAAAAATCTGCAACAAAATTCACATGTCTTTTTATGAACACTTCTCCTAAGTGTACACATTTTTACATATTCTTTCTTTAGTGCTTACATTTTATCAAGTAATTTTCCCTAAAACTTTATGCTTTGATCATGCTTTTCCCTAATATTAACATTTTGTACCGTTTTGGAGTACATTCTGCATCTCCAGAATCTGAAAAGTGTAGATTTCAGTATACAGATGCATTCTGGTTTGTACACAAATTTAGGAAGTGAAAAGGAAAGTTCATAACAAAAACTACAAATTAATGATCTAAATTATTATTATTTAATTAATTTTTCTTCCATCTTGTTAAAAATTGCAGAATGCAGACTTCCACGGAACAAGAATATGGGCATATACATACGTCCATGTCTTACTTGGCAACATACTATAATAAAGCTTTCCCAATATGTTTTTTCCAGATTTGTTCCGACCACAACTACCATAATCCACAGCCAACAGCTATGAGAAACTTGAGAAACTATAACCCCAGTACCTCTGGTGGGCACCAGGTTCAAAAAGGCTACTGTTGTATCTAAAATCTACTTTAATTACATTTATTAGGGATGGGGAAGAAATTCACATTTCAATGCAAACTTCATATTTCCCTAAACCAATACAGTTATATGTTAGTGTTCTGAATTTTGCAATGCATTCTTTAAAAAAAAAAAAAAAAGCATACAAATATTGAAAATCTTAATGGGAAAACACCCATAAAAATGTGTACTCTTGAAAACTACACAGACATGCATTATCATAGGGAAATCTGCTTGCAAAAAATAATGTGTATATTGAAAGAAATGCCAGATATGTATGCACATTTTTATGGAGATTTGTTTTAAAAAACCTTTCCACAAAAATCTACATCCTGTTGCTAGGATGAGCAACCTGTAGTCCTTGGCCTACTTTCAAAAGTCTTTTACAAATGTTCATATCTGAATATCATATTTTTTTCCCCCTTTTGGGAGAGTGTGGACGTAAAGAGATAGAAGGTATCAGAAAAAGGGAGAATAAAAGGTGTGTCAGGAAAAAAAAGGGGGGAGGTGAGAAAACACAGCTGCTCCTTCGCAGATTCTGCTTTCTCAACATTGGGATTGAGCCTGGAAGAGAACATTCCATGAGAAATAGAGGCTTCAACTGAAAAAAGTCTGTGCCCCCCTGATTTTAGGATTTCCCCGTAAATATGAAAGAGCACTTATCCAAATTTGTGACATCCCCTCCCACTCACCTCCACAATGAAACGTGCTTTTAAGTGCAGAAATCCACAACGGGGTGATAATATCACCCAGCGTAAGTGATTCTACATGTTAGGAGATGGGGGAAGCAGGGAGACTTTTCACTGGGGAGACTTTCCAGCAGCAGCCTTATGCACAGAATATAGCTGTACCATAAGGGATTGAGAACAATCAGGAACATTTGTGAATACAATCCTGGTTGCTGTCTTAGAAGTGCCTTGCTAAGCAACATTGTGCACACTGAAGCCAAATTATGCATTTTTTAACAAGCATGCTTTAGGGACATTCTTCATTTCTTCAAAGCCATCCAAGTTAGGAGAATATATAATAAATGATAAAAAGCTGCACTAGGATATGAAAAATAAGTAAGAGGGAACAAAGTAAAGTAAAAAAGCAAACAAACAAATGAAACCACGCAATCAGATAGCAGCCTGTCTGCAGTTTGGAACCAGTTTGTAGCATGAATTAAAAAAAAAAAAAAATCAGGTTAAAAAAGAGGGGGCAGTTGTGAATTAACTGAAGCTTTGATCAGATGTAGCACCTTCACCTGGGATCTGACACAGGTTTAGCAGATATTCCATCCACTGAAGCAATATTTGCCTCCACTAAGTGTTGTCAATTGGTACATAAAACAACTACCAATTAAAAAAAAGACTTCAAGTTGTTAATGCTCTCTCACATCTAGAAGAAGCTAAACCACCAAGATTCTCCTACACCTCTCATTACTCAGGAAAGTAGTTAAGTATTAGTAATCCTTTCTAGGTCTGCGTGAACCAGCCACAATCCAGTCTGAACTGGTGATCTGAACAGGCATGATTTGACTCACATCTGGAATTCAAGATCTGAGGGCAGATTTAACTTGAGAGTTAATTTTTAAAAAAGGTTCACCCATAAGCAGTAATGGGGAAATACCAAAATGCTTGAAGCTGCTGGATTTTCTGGCAGGTTGGAATAAAAATAGTGGAGCTGGAAGACCCTTTTGGAGACACTAATCATGCCATGTTTTAGCTGGATACCTTTCAAGGGTTTTACCACTATTTTTTAAAAAGTATTTTCCCTGCATGTAGTAGTTTTTAGTTTCTATTACTATGGTCAGTGATCAGAATTCCCTATGTGTCTTTTATGGTAGAGAAAGCAGGGCTGAGAGAAGAATAACAGCCTTTAAATTGTCTAATAAATCCCCTATAGAGAAGTTGGCTGAACTAATGCGGAAAATGTCCTTCTCCAACTTAAGAATACAAATGTTCAGAATCACTTTAAAAAGTAAGCTCTTACTTTTCCACTTATTTGGCCAACCTTTAAGGATGACCATTTATTTGCCCTTGCTTTGCTCCTCTGGGTACTAGATTTTGGGAGATGACAGAAAGATTAGTCCCTCCCTTTTCAACACTGATAGGAGGCAAGTTGTAGGTTCTATCAGTATCGTGTGTGCTCACAATCCTCCATGTTACTTAGACAGCAGATGGAGCAGAAACACAAACATAGTGAAAAACAATGCCACAGAGAGACAGATAAATATTTTAAGAATACCGGGGGTCGGTCGGTCGGTCGGTCTGTCTGTCTATCTATCCATCATCCCTTTGGAGGTAAGACTAGCCCCTACCTTGATACTCTTCTGAAAGGCCCTGAAGACATGGTTTTGTCAGCAATCCTGGGGATCCCAGGTTGATACAGAGCCTATCACGTGAATTGTTTGAATGTGTTGTTGTCACCAGGGGAATTGGGGTGTAGTGGGTTTTGCATTTGGGGCTTTATTTCTGTGAGCCACCTGGAGTCACCCTGAGTGAGTTGGATGGCCATATAAATTGCTTTAATATCTATCTATCTATCTATCTATCTATCTATCTATCTATCTATCTATCTATCTATCTATCTTTTAAATTAATTATTTAACCATTCTTTTAAAATTCTCTCTTAATTTTAATTATTTAATCATTCTTTTTAAAAATTAATTAATGTGAATTAATTATTTAATTCTTAAAAGCAGTAAATGTTTGGACCAACCCATCAGTGTAAATTTGGCGTCCATTCACTCATTGTGGAGAGACTGAACTGATCGGAATGTAAAATAAGGTTTGATCAAGATTGCATACTGGACGAGAGAACTAAATGGAGTTCCCAGGGGCACTGGCAGGAGCAGGAGAAGAAACATAATGTTCCATTCACAAAAGAGAGAGCAATTATGGCAGGCCACATGAAAGACGAGCGTTGAGAAAGTGGATGAAGCCTGAAGCCACGGTAGCCTTGCTGACTTGCAAATAGAGAGGGAACAAGACTGCTAATCAATAAAACAATTAACAAACAGCAGTGATCTCCTCTGGAAACAGCTATTTATTCACATACCTGATTCCTAGCCACACTATGTACTTTGGGAAAGCCTACCATTAGGAACGTGTTCCTGCACATCCAGTCAATACTGACTTGAGTTTTAAACCTGTCCTGGGCCAAAGTAACAAGACCTGGTACAAAATTATTTGTACGAGGAGACAAAAAGTTTAGCATGACTCCTTAGGAAGATACCCTCCTCAGGGCTTCTAAAACCAAGATTTTAAAGCTAATATAACACCACCTTTCATATTCTAACCACTTGCATTTTGTGTTGCCAGACTACACATGCCTTTTTTAAAGTTTGGCAGGCATAGCTTGACCCAGAAAGAAGTCCAATTATAAATCTCAGTATACTGTAAACACAGCGCAGCATAAAGGTTGTGATTTGCTGCCAATGTTCTTTGTTAGTGATTTCAAGAGGAGTTTGTCCCCTAGTAACCTTATGCCAGATCTATGACAGGTCTTCTCATAGGCTAGCAGACTTTGGCAAGGCGCCTGGCACAGAGAGTGAAGGTGTCAGTCTATCGGAGTTGGGAGTATGTGCCAAAACGGAACAGATTTTGGCAAGCAGAGGTGGACAAGTTGGCAGAAGCGAAGGCAGTGACAGATCCTCCCTGATCCCAGAAGCAATCAACCAAACCTTGAGGGGCTGACCTAATGTTAGCGTTAGTCCTCTATTCCTGAAACGGTCTTCTTAAAAGCTGTGCACACTTGCCAAGATCTGTTATGACATCCCTGCTCTAAAGTTAGCACGTTTAGAGACCCAAGCAACTCTGCCTTCTCTCTAATGAAAAAAGATGCAAAGTATTAACACTAGAAAGTAAGGCCATTCACACATTGTACTCTGACCTTCTAATCAGCAACAATACACATTTGGGATCAACCCATTTGATTAGTGTTGAGATTTAATTTTACCTGTCCCAGACAAACCAAAGAAAATTGTAATGTTGGTTACCAGCCTGTTATTTCCAGAAAGAGTAAAGCAAAATCGTGAAACCACAGTCCACCTTTAAAGCCCATCCACTGTCCCTTATACCCCTATTCCCTACAAGAACTTTGGAAAATGAAAAGAAACTACAAATCTCTTCTGAAGTCTAAAAGTATATCGCACAAAGGCTGTCTGGCAG